>NW_012109130.1:0-11346 GCF_000951045.1 Mandrillus leucophaeus
GTTAGACTAATATTCTGTTTATGTTACTACGATTGTGCATGTGCTATTGATAATCTAATCATGGAATATACTTGATTTTCTGTCTTGCATAGCTCTTTGTTCCTCTTGTCATTAAGCATCTAAGTTATTAATCTTGTTATTTAGTTTACGACGGCATTATCATAATTAATCCTCAAACTCTCCCTAGTTGTATAAATACCCTCTAAGACATTAACTCTCTTATGTTCTGGAATAAATCTCCCCCACAGTTTGGTTGATTTCCAGGTTCCCTGTGTAGTTCATGTCCTGGGAATATTTCTGTGCATGTCTCTGGGGTCCTCTTTGCCTCTCTGGGGGTGAGAGCCCATGTTCCTATGTACCATGCTTACTTTTCTTAATTGACCACTCTGGCTTGGTTCTCCATTAATTATATGAGAAAGTCTACATGGGAGATGAGGGTTTGAGAACTTTCTGCTCTGAAAACTCTCTTATGAAGTGAGTGAATTAAAATTTACAAATTGCTTAGAAAACTGTCTGGCGCATGGCAAACCAAACATATGTGTTTAAAAATAATTTTACCTTCACTCTTGACTGGCAATTTGAACAGGTGTTGTATTTCTGTTTGTAAATCATTGTTTCTCTCATAGGATTATGAAAGCATTGTTCCATTGTCTCCTAAGTTCCAGTATGGAATTTGAGAAGTCCACGTCTGTTCTGACATTTTACCTTTTGTTTTGAAATTCACTGTTTTAAATTTCATGATGATATTGTTATAAATTTTCTTCATCCTTCTGGTCAGTCAATGGAATTTTTCATTCTAGATATTCATAACGTTTAAGTCTGTAAATGTTCTGACATGATGTCTTTGGTGACTTCTCCTGTACTCTTACCCCTTTTTCTTTGGTCTGCTCTTTCTCTTTCTAGCTTTCCAGTTATTTTGATGCTGGACTTCTGATTCTTCAATTTTCATACTTGTCTTCTTTCTTGTTTTACATGTATTTGCCATTTTCTTCTAATATCTGGAGACTTCGTTCACTTTATCTTGTAACCCTTTCAATTTCTGTTGTCCTCTTTTATATTTCAAGACTGCTTTTTCTCTTCCTGTGTTTTTTCATACATACCCTTTTCATTTCATGAACATGGTGTCCTTTCACTCTTAGGACATTCATCATGGTGAGTAATCAAGGGATAGTGACAATGAAGTGTTCTCTTAATGGAGTTCTCATATCCTCCTTCTTGGGTTTGTCTAAAAAATTTGCTGTGGCTTTTGTCTTTTATGTTAGAAGTTTCCCTCAAATGTTTAACCTGGCTTTCCACTCATACTTAAAAGCTCTGCAATAAAACACTAATCAAAAGCTCTGTGCAACTGGAGATGTGATTGTTAATAATTAAATTCAATGTGGGGTAATGCTGAGCCATTCATTCTCTCAGGAAACACCTGATTGTCAATTTCATAAGTATTTTATTTTTAGTTGTTTGTTTCCTTAGAAAATATTCTTCAAATCTTCTGCCCAGGCAATAAAAGCCCATCATTCAGCATTCCGATTGCCATATAAACTTTCACTGATTTCCCCTGTATTCAATATGGAATCTGCATTCAGTTGTGCGTGGTGTTCCATAGTGCAGAAAATAAATCTCCCATCTTTTTCTAGGCTGGTGGAGAGGCAGCCATCTAACTGGGCAGAATGGGAAGAGGAACCAGGTGTGTATCTAGTTTTTAAGGAGACTCCTCCCACATTTAGCTGCCGCTGTCAGAAGTATCTGGTGTTGTTAATTCCTGAGCCTCTTAAATCCTATGGTGCAAAACAAATTGTTTCTTGGCTTTTCTCACTGAGGGTTTGAATTCAGCTTTTTCAGATCTGAGAAAGCAGTCATCACTCCTTCATCTGCTTCTAAGGTTCCAAAATTTTGTTGTCCTAGTTATAATTCTCACAGCCTTTATAGGTATATAATCCTTAAAAAATGGGAAAAAAAGCTCTTAAATATAACTTTGATGAAATTTCAAGAAGGAGCAGATGAAATTATGTACATTTAGCCAACCATGTTTATTTGGAAACTTGTTTATAAAGAAATTTTTTTGTTTTGCCTAATTACCAGTTTATCTGTTAGATGTCTGAAAGTCTACAATGGGGTGTATGTGCGTGCATGTGTGTATGTGTGTATCTCTGTCACATCCTTCCCTCCTCAGGAATGGGGTGGGAGGGGGAAGGTAGCACATAGAGACACATAAAAGCACAGGAGAAGAAAAGCAGCATGATGTAGGGAAAAGAACACAAGCTTAGGAGGAAGAGATGGAGATTGAATCTTCTGCTGACTTTGAGTTATTAATCTTTTTGGCATCTCACTTTCCTTATCTATGAAGTGATTAGTAACTGTCTTGTAGTTACATTTTGCAGATGGAGATAAAGTGTCATCCTGCACAAGCCTTGAATATGGTGCCCAGTGGAGGCCATGTTGTATCTTGAATAAAGGGAGAACATTTGCTGGCAGGAGATGGGAAGGCCAGGGGGAATCTTTTTGAGAATATTTTCAGATATGTATATTTTGTATAATTATATCTACTTTGTATTATTGACCAGGGCTAAACTACTTGGCCAAAATATCTGGCTTCTGAAAGCCCCCACTAATTTCTGGATCTTTTAGTCATTATAATAACCTTACTATAGGAATTGGGTCACAGTGGTTTAACAAATGTGGAGTGTGCTTTATAGCAGACTATGAATTTGGGGCTAATTGAAATAGAGACTTTTTGGGAAAACTCTGTGTATGGTTGCCTGAGCTGGTGACAGCAGTTGTGGAGTGTGTGTGTGTGTGTGTGTGTGCGCGCGCGTGTGTGTGTTGAACTAAAACCGATACTTTACCAGAGAGCACTTCATTGACTCTTGCATCCATTCATTATTAGCACAAAGAGATTCTCTTGCTTTGTCCTGTTTAAAAAGAAAGCCTCCAAAATAGCAGTTGAAGAAAAATAATAATAAAACCTATGAATAGTTCTTGGAAGGACACAATCCTGCTAGATAGGGAGAAAGAGAATTTAGAGTGGCATAGTAAAGGCCTTTGGTAATAGAAAAGTATTTAATAGAGTTGTTCATGTGGCTGTACTGTTTAGTTAGAAGGGACGATAAAAGATAAGCTGTTTCCAATTTCCAATGTACCTGTAATCTTGAGTCTTCACCTGTCATCTTTTCAAGAAAGGCGAACTTTTGCCGCTTAAACATCACTTTCCTGAGTAGACTATAAACGCCTCTGTTTCAGCCAAAAACCAAAAAAAAAAAATTGAGCATGAATAATTTGAACTATTCACCCCCTCCTTAATACTTTCTTTGCAAGGGAAGATGTTTTCCTTTTACTAAATGAAAACTATATTCAGGAGGCTCTTCTTAGTGTAAAAATAGGGGTATCACTTCTTCAAACAAGGGCTACAGTAGATTTGGTATTATATAATGTGTATTCTTTTTGGAAAACAGCAAGGACATTTCTAGAATCCTTTAAATCTGGCTTTCCACAGTTTTCTGCCATCTGTCAGCTCTTCTGTGGTTATTAAATAGTGATGGCATGGCAGGTGAGAAATTGCATCAATTGTGCAATAGAGAAAATGGAACAAATTAAGTATCTCTGTATTGATTCTTTTTAGAAAAAAAGTAAATAAAATAATGTTTATAATCATTGGTTCTCTAGGACAACATCCAATAAGTCTCAAGAGCTTTCTTAAAGAGTGTGTGTGTCTGTGTTCATGTTTTAAAATTTCTGCTTGCATTAAGGCAAATCTTTGGTATAAAATAGTCTTGGGTTCTTAAAACTTTACTCTCTCTCTCTCGCTTTTCTGAAGTTCACATTTTCCTTTTTAAGGTAGTATCTTTCTGAGCCCTGTATTTTTATTTCAGAAATTCTTTAATGTCTGTGTACCACCCTAAGGGTATTCTACAAATTCTTAATTTTTCATTCAAGGCCCTCTACTCTCTGACCCCAATTTACTTTCCCTATTTTTCTGCATAAATCCTTCCTTTCAGCCAAACAGGAATGCTTAGTGTACCCCACAGACCTTTCACTTTTGCCTCTGTGTCAAAAATACTCTCCCTTCCTCTGCACTTATCTGCTGCTAGCCCCTCCTTACGATTGGATGCTTTCCGAACCCTCCTAGTCCAGATATGCAGTCAGTTCATCTATGCACTTCCACAACCCAGCGGGGTCACTCGGGAACTATTTAGCATGAACTGGCAGTTCACATTCCATTTAGATATGCTCTTTAACTCTGCTTAGAATATAACCTCTGTGAAGGCAGTAGGTTTTATATTTGTTTCATAGTATTTTTTTCCCTGACATTAAAAGGTTCACTTATGTGTTGCTTGTCTGTCCATCAATCATCTGTCTACCTATTTTTACTCTCTGCTATTTGTTCCTACTTGAATAAAAGCTCCAAAAGATATCTTGCACAGGCTACAGAGGTTGTACATGGTAGACATTTGGCTCTGCAGCTCATGCTATTAACCAGTAATCTACATGAGCCCATGAAGGTTATCAATGGTAACCTTCATTACCATTTCTAACTTTACTTACCTTTCAACGGGATTTTGGCACTGTTGACCCTTTATTCTTTGAATGTTGCACTTCTCTTGGCTTCTATGACACCCTTCTCTCTCTGTTTTTCTACATACTAGCTAATTATCTTGTCATCCTCTTTTGACAGTTTAAATATTGGTGGTCCCCGGTTTGTCATCATCATTTTTCTGTGCTTTCTCTATAGTCCTCTTCCTAGCCAGTCCTCTTGATCTTAGTGGCATGACTCATTACAGGATCACAATCAGTCATAGCACGTGTCAAAACTACTCACTCATAAGAATTGTTATAAGCATTTGTGAAAAATTTAAATTTTTAATTAATTAGACTCACCTCAAATTTACCATTATAAGAATGTCACACTTATGCATTTATTTTTCAATAGTGTGTACCTACTTGTGTGTGAAAATGTGGAATTAGAGTTAACTGTAAGTGAATTTCTCATAACTCACAGCCTATTTTACATTTGCTGAAAACATCCATGAACTGTGATTATTGATGTGTCATTAATAGTTATAACAATTTTGAAATACTATAGTCTATATACCCCATGGATTTAAAATTATGTTTCTTTTCTTGATTTATGATTTATCCATGGGTACATTTTTAATAACAAAGAGAGATGAAGGAAATGTATATGCATCTACATCTTCACGGTATAGAAGTGAGAATGAGGCAGTCCTTACAATCTCCAAATCAAAGACAAAGTGATCATTCAAATAGTGTGTGCAATAATGTTACTTATACTAACATCATGAATACATAGAAATGCTACTCACTATACTTTTTAATGATAAAATAAGAATTTAAAAATTACTAGTAATACATTTTTATTTTCTTGTATTACCTGTGGGGGTTTGAATTTGATCTTCAAAATATAGTTCAAAATAGTTTTTATGGCAGATTAACCATATATGCATTGTTTCCCTCCAAGAAATGACGTTTTAAGATAATTAAATATGTAATTTTACTGATCCTTTGGTAGTAAAATTCTTTTGCAAGTATGACCTATAAAAACAGTTTGGGAGTTCTTTGCTTCATTTGGCCAACTACTTTTGTTTGTAAGTGTGAGTGTTTGGTTTTCATTACAGTCCGAGTATGCTCCTGGGAGTGTGTCTCATATGAATGTCATTCATCATCTGTCACAGCAGAAGAAAAGTTGAAAACCTCTACTCTAGGCTATTTTATATACTCTTTTGTATTTAACTTTTGCCTGTATGTTGATGACTCTTGAATCAGTATCAACACCCACGATAACTGACCCAGGGCTGCAGACATTTATTAAGCCAACTACTGGGCATCTTTATGTGGATGTCCTACCAGTTTTTGACTTAAAGTTTATTTTATCTGATGTAAATGTAGCTCCTCCTGCTCTGTTTTGGTTTCCATTTGCATGAAATGATTTTCTCCATTCCTTGACTTTCAGTAAATGTGTGTCATTATAGGTGAAGTGAGTTTCTCATAGACAACATATAATTAGGTCTTGTTTTTAATCTGTTTAGCCACGCTTTGTCTTTTAGTTAGAAAATGTAGTGAAGTTAGGTCACAGGGAAAACTGCTGCCCCCCAAATTGGCAAGACAGACAGGCAGAAACAAAGAACTTAAGGAAGCAAAAGCTCCAAATTGAAACTTGTGTGGGAACCAAGACCAGGGTAGGGAAACCTGAAATGTAACTGATGAATTGCTTTAGGCTTATAGACAAATCTGAGTTTTAAAAACTCCTTAGGGTGGAGGCATAGCGATAGAGAGGCCCTCACACTTTTGTGAGCTTTACATCCAGGAGCTTGACCAGCTTCTAAGAATGAAAAATTCCCTTATGCTTCTAGCAGGAGAAGGAGAGAAGAAACCATGTGGACATATGCCAGAGCATTCTGTTCTTAACAAAAGCTGCCTTTAAGAGAAACTATTTTATTTATCACAACCTAAACTCTAGGGGTTTTATCAGAGCCTACCCAATCTAGGGAAAAGGAAACACCCAACTCCAGCCACCTCATAGCCTTCCACATGGGGGAAGAGAAATTCACAACTCCAGCCCACTCTAACCATCCTGTCCCACCTGACTTTGGGAGGTGGAGACTGAGAAGCACTTGTGAAATTCATAGTTCAGAGGCACAGTCTTAATGAAAAAGTGAGACCTAATCATATAGAATGCTAACCCCTCAACAACTTCCCACCACGTTACAAAAGGTCTGTTTATTACAGTCCCCTTTACATAATACATCATGTCATGTCTGGTTATCAAGAAAAAATGACAAGGGATACTAAAAGGAGAAAGCACAGTTTTAAAACACAAAGCAAGTATAAAAACCAGATTCAGATGTGGCAGGAATATTGGGAGTAGACCTGGAATTTAAAACAGGTATGGTTAGCATGAAAAGGAGTCTAATGGATAAAGTAGACAGAATGTAAGAACAGATGGGCAATGTAATCAGAGAGATGGAAATTCTAAGAAAGGATTGAAAAGAAATGCTACAGAAGAAAAAATCTGTAGCAGACATGAACAATGCCTTTTTTTGTGCTAATTAGTAAACTGCACATGGCTGAGGAAAAAAAAATCTCTGAGCTTGAAGATATGTTAATAGAAACTTCTAAAATGGAAAAACAAAAAGAAAACTGGGAAACAAAATAAAACAAAATAAAAAGCCAAAGAACTGTGGGACCACCATAAGATGGGTAAATGCATATAGTGGGAATATCACAAGAAGAAAACAGAAAGGAACAAAAGAAATGCGGGAAGCAATAATGACTGAGAATTTTCTAAAATTAATGTCAGACAACAAGCCATGTATCCAGGAAGCTCAGAGAAACCAAGCAGGATAAATGCCACATCTCTCTCTCTCTCTCTCTCTCACACACACACACACACACACAGGCATATCATATTCGAACTGCAGAAAACAAAGAAAAATTCTTGAAGAAATTCAGGAGAAAAAAAATCTTGCCTAGAAGACCAAAGAGAATTACCACTGATTTCTCAGAAATCATGCAAACAAGAAGAAAAAGGTATGAAATATTAGAATGTCACTTAGAATTCTGCACCCAGTGAAATTATCCTTCAAAAGTAGAAGAGACATAAAGCCATTTTCAGACAACAAAAAGTGAAGGATTGTGTGCCAAGTAGAACTACCTTACAAGAAATGTTGAAGGTCTTCATAGAAGAGGAAAATCATATAGCTCAAACCTTGGATCTACATAAAGAAAGAGCATCAGAGTAAGAATTAGCAAAATTAAAATTAAAACATTTCCCTTATTATTGATTGATCTAACAGATGACACTTTGTTCAAAATAATAGCAACAATGTATTCTTACATAAAAGTGAAATGAATGACAGCAATGGTACCGTGATAGGAGAGAGAATTAGTTTTTTTTTGTTTGTTTGTTATTATAAGGTTCATGTATTCTTTATGAAGTAGTATAGTATTATCTAAGGGTGTGCTGGGATTAATTCTAAATGTATATTGCAAACTCTATGACAATCAGTTTTTGTTTTAAAAAAGTATATTGCTATGGTAAGAAAAAAGAGAAAAGTGGAATCTCAAAATGATTAATGAAAACTTCAAAAAGAAGAAAAAGATTGGAAGAGAAAAACAGAAGCAAGGACACAGGCAGTGAAAAGAAAGCAGTAATAAATATAGTAGATACTAATTCACCTGTGTCAACAATCAGTGGTCTAAATATACCAATTAAAGGTACAGAATATCAGAGTAGATCAAAAGACAAGACTCAACTACATGTTGTCTACAAAACACCCACTTTATTAAAAAATATATAGATTAAAAGCAAATGGAAGAAGAAATGTATATTATGCTAATACCAAAATAAAATCAGAATAGCTATATTAATTTCAGACACAACAGACTTCAAAAAAAAAAAAATTATCAGGGATAAATAGGGCATTACAGAATTTTAAAAGAGTCAATTCTCCAAGAAGATACACATAATCCTTTTTGTGTATGTGCCTAACATGAGAACATCAAAATACATGAGTAAAAACTGACAAAACTGGAAAGAGAAATAGATGAATTCACTAGTATAGTTTGACAATTAGACACTCCTTTTTCAGAAATAAACAGATTCTGCTGGCAGAAAATCCTTAAGGACATAGCAATAATACCACATTAATCAACTGGATATAATTGACATCTATTAGCTACATCGTTCAATGACAGTACAACACACATTCTTCTCAAGCTTCTCACATGGAACATTCATCAAAATAAACCACGTTCTGGGTCATAAAGCAGACCTTAGCACATTTAAAAGAACAGAAATTATCATACAATATCTGCATTCAGACCACAATAGAATTAAAATAGAAATCAGTAACAGTTGGAGAACTCCAAACTTACTGAAGATTAAACAACAGACTTTTAATTAACCTATGGGTCAAAACGGAAATCTCAAAAGAAATTAAATTAAAAATATTCTAAACTAAATAAAAATAAGATACAATTTTTCAAAATTTGCAGGGAAGGCGGTGCTTAGCATTGAATGCTTGTATTAGAACAAAAGAAAGATCTGAGAGTAATGATCCAAGCTTCCACCTTAGAAAACTAGAAAAAAAGAAAATTAGATTCAAAATAAGCAGGAGAAAAGATATAATAAAAATTAGTGCCAAAATCAATGAAATTGAAAACAGGAAATCAATAGAGAAAATTAACAAAAATAAACCTAGTTCTTTGAAAAGATCAACAAAATTGATGAACCTCTAGTCAAGCTAAGATAAAAAAGAAGGAAGACAAATCACTAATATCAGTAATGAAAGAGAGGACATCACTGTAGTCTCATGGACATTTAAAAGGCAATACAGGAATATTATGAACATTTTCTATGCCCAAAATTTGATAACCTATATAAAATGAACCAATTTCTTGAAAGATAATCATCCATAACTCACAAAAGAAGAAATAGATAGATTATCTGAATGGGCCTATATCTATTACAGAAATTGAGCCAATAATTAACATTTTCAAACAGAAGCACCAGGCCCAGATGGGTTCACTGGTGAATTCTACCAAACATTTAGGAAAGAAATTATACAAATTCTCCACAGTCTCTTCAAGAATACAAAAGCAGTGGGAATACTTCCAAATTCTTTGTGAGGCCAACATTAATACTAAAACCAGACAAAAACCTCACAGGAAAAGAAAACTATAGCCCAGTATTTCTCATGAACATAGATGCAAAAATTCTCAATAAAATATTAGCAAATTGACTCCAACAGTTATTTAAAAAAATACACTACAACCAAGTGGTGTATATTATCCCAGGTAAGGAAAGACTGGTTCAACATTTGAAAATCATTTGAATTGTGTTCAGCACATCAAAAACCTAAAGAAGAAAAATCACATTATCATAACAATAGATGCAGAAAAAGCATTTGACAAAATTCAACACCTATTGTTGATAAAAACCCTCAGTAAACTAGGAATAATAGAAGGGAACTTCCTCAACTTGATAAAGAACATGTACACAAACCCTACAGCAATGTCATACAATAACGAGAAACTACAAGATTTGCTGCCAACTTAGGAAGAAGGCAAGTGTATCCCCCCTCACCACTTTTTTTTCTTAACATAGTATTCTAAATCATAGCTAATGTGTTAAGAAAATAAAATAAAAGGTGTACTTACTGGAAAGAAAGAAATAAAACTGCATTTTCTTCTACATACCATGATTATCTAAGTAGAAATTTTTAAAAAATCAATTAAAAAATCCCTTCTGAAACTAGCAAGTGACTATAGCATAGTTGCAGAATATAAGGTTAATGTACAAAAGTCAATAGTTTTTTTCTGTATACTGGCAATGAACAAGTGAAATTTAAAATTAAAAACAATGCCAGTTATATTAGCAACCCCAAAATGATATACTTAGATTTAAATCTAACAAAATACAGACAAGATCTATAAGAGGAAAACTATAAAACTCAGATTTAAAAAATCAAAGAACTAAATAAATAGATATTCCATGTTTATGGGTAGGAAGACTCAATATTGTTAGTATGTCAGTTCTACCCAATTTGATTCAAGATTTTATGTAATCCCAATAAAAATCCTAGGGAGTTACTTTGTGGATATTGATAAACTGATTCCAAAGTTTATATATACAGACAAAAGACTCAGAATAGCCAACAGAGTACTAAAGGAGAACAAAGTTGAAGAATTGACACTACCAGATGTGAAGACTTACTATAAAGCTACAGTAATCGAAACAGTGTAGTACTGATGAAAGAATAGACAAATAAGTCAATGCAAGAGACTAGAGAGCCCAGAAATAGATCTACGGTAACACAGTCAACTGATGTTAGACAAAGGAGCAAACACAGTGTCATGGAGGAAAACTGTCAACTCAACAAATGGTGCTAGATAAACGACATCCACATGCCAAAATAAATTGATAAATGTAGACACAGATCTTAAAACTCTAGTAAAAATAAATCAAAATGGATCATAAATGTAAATGAAAATGAAAAACTCGAACTCCTAGAAGATAACAGGAGAAATTCAAAGTGACCTATAGTATGGCAATTATTTTTTAGATACAATCAAGGGAACAGTTCATGAAAGAAATAATAATCTGAAATTCATTAAAATTATAAAAGTTTGTTCTAGAAAAGACATTGCCAAGAAAGTGAGAAGGCAAGACATAGACTGGGAGAAAATAGTTGCAAAAGACACATCTGATAAAGGACTGTTGTCCACAATGTACAAAGAACTCTAAACTCTACAATAAGCAACTGAACAACCTGATTAAAAAATGGGCAAAGACCTAGCAGACATCTCACTAGGTAGCTAATAAACATATGAGAA
>NW_012109130.1:11396-14090 GCF_000951045.1 Mandrillus leucophaeus
TTAGGAAGAAGGCAAGTGTATCCCCCCTCACCACTTTTTTTTCTTAACATAGTATTCTAAATCATAGCTAATGTGTTAAGAAAATAAAATAAAAGGTGTACTTACTGGAAAGAAAGAAATAAAACTGCATTTTCTTCTACATACCATGATTATCTAAGTAGAAATTTTTAAAAAATCAATTAAAAAATCCCTTCTGAAACTAGCAAGTGACTATAGCATAGTTGCAGAATATAAGGTTAATGTACAAAAGTCAATAGTTTTTTTCTGTATACTGGCAATGAACAAGTGAAATTTAAAATTAAAAACAATGCCAGTTATATTAGCAACCCCAAAATGATATACTTAGATTTAAATCTAACAAAATACAGACAAGATCTATAAGAGGAAAACTATAAAACTCAGATTTAAAAAATCAAAGAACTAAATAAATAGATATGCCATGTTTATGGGTAGGAAGACTCAATATTGTTAGTATGTCAGTTCTACCCAATTTGATTCAAGATTTTATGTAATCCCAATAAAAATCCTAGGGAGTTACTTTGTGGATATTGATAAACTGATTCCAAAGTTTATATATACAGACAAAAGACTCAGAATAGCCAACAGAGTACTAAAGGAGAACAAAGTTGAAGAATTGACACTACCAGATGTGAAGACTTACTATAAAGCTACAGTAATCGAAACAGTGTAGTACTGATGAAAGAATAGACAAATAAGTCAATGCAAGAGACTAGAGAGCCCAGAAATAGATCTACGGTAACACAGTCAACTGATGTTAGACAAAGGAGCAAACACAGTGTCATGGAGGAAAACTGTCAACTCAACAAATGGTGCTAGATAAACGACATCCACATGCCAAAATAAATTGATAAATGTAGACACAGATCTTAAAACTCTAGTAAAAATAAATCAAAATGGATCATAAATGTAAATGAAAATGAAAAACTCGAACTCCTAGAAGATAACAGGAGAAATTCAAAGTGACCTATAGTATGGCAATTATTTTTTAGATACAATCAAGGGAACAGTTCATGAAAGAAATAATAATCTGAAATTCATTAAAATTATAAAAGTTTGTTCTAGAAAAGACATTGCCAAGAAAGTGAGAAGGCAAGACATAGACTGGGAGAAAATAGTTGCAAAAGACACATCTGATAAAGGACTGTTGTCCACAATGTACAAAGAACTCTAAACTCTACAATAAGCAACTGAACAACCTGATTAAAAAATGGGCAAAGACCTAGCAGACATCTCACTAGGTAGCTAATAAACATATGAGAAGATGCTCAACATTTTATGTTATTAGGAAACTACAAACTAAAACAACAATGAGATACACCACACACCTATTGGAATGGCCAAAATCTGACACACTAACAGCACCGAATCTTCACAAGGATATGAAGCACCAGGAAGGCTATGGTCACTTTGGAAAAAAAGCAGTTTCTCATGAAGCTAAGCATGTTCTTACCATGTGATACAGCAATTTTGCCTCTTGGTATTCATCCAAATGAGTTGTAAACTATGTCCACACCAAAACCTGCAAACAGATATTTCGAGCAGCTTTATTCATAACCACCCAAACCTGGAAGCAATAAAAATGTCTTCCAGGAGTTGAAAGGATAAACTTTGGCACATCTAGACAATGAAATATTGTTCTATGCCAAAAAGAAATGAACTATCAAGCCATGAAAAAGAAATAGAGGAAATGTAAATGCAGAATACTAGGTGACAGAAGCCGATCTGCAAATGTCACATGTGATTTCAATTATATGACATGATGAAAAAGGCAAAACTATGAAGACAGTAACATCTTCAGGGGATTCCAGAGGTTGGGGGAAAGGAGAGAGAAAATGTATTCAAATAGAGGATTTTTAAGGCAGTGAAACTACTCTGTAATGATACTGTAATGGTGGATACCTATCATTGTACATTGGTCCAAACCTGTACGATGTATAATGCGAAGAGTGAAACCTAATGTAAACTATAGACTTTGGTTGATACTGATGCGTCAGTGTTGGTTCATTGGTTATAATAAATGGAGAATGGCAGAGCGAGATGGCCAAATAGAAGACTCTACCAATCATTCCACCTACATGGACAACAATTTAACAATTATTTGTGCAGAAACACACTTTCAAAAGAACCAAAAACGAGGTGAGCATTCACAGTACCTGATTTTAACTTCATATCACTGAAAAAGGTATTGAAGAGGGCAGGAAAGACAGTTTGAACTACTGATGCCACCTTTTCCCCATCCCTCAGCAGGAGCTTTGTGCCATGAAGAGAGAATCTGTGCATTTGTGGGAGGGAGAGCACAGTGATTCTGAGATATTGCATTGAACTCAATTCTGCCTTGTCACAGCGCAAAAAAAAAAAAAAAAAAAAAAAAAACAACTGGACTGAACTTTACTAACACCAGCCCACAGAAGGAGAATTTAAACCAGCCCTAGCCAAAGGAGAATCGCCCATCCCATCCCAGCAGTCAGAACTTGAGTTACTGCAAGCCTCACCAAAGCAGGCTAAAACGCTATGGGACCTTAAATAATGTTTATTTAAGTTTAATAAACTTAAATAACAATTTAAGTTCTAATTAAGTAACAATTTTAAGTTTAATAAATAACAATTTAAGTTAATAATAAACATTATTTAAGGTTCCAAAACCTAGGCTCTAAACAGTTTAGGCCACGAGGA
>NW_012109130.1:14380-16684 GCF_000951045.1 Mandrillus leucophaeus
TGGTTGATACTGATGCGTCAGTGTTGGTTCATTGGTTATAATAAATGGAGAATGGCAGAGCGAGATGGCCAAATAGAAGACTCTACCAATCATTCCACCTACATGGACAACAATTTAACAATTATTTGTGCAGAAACACACTTTCAAAAGAACCAAAAACGAGGTGAGCATTCACAGTACCTGATTTGAACTTCATATCACTGAAAAAGGTATTGAAGAGGGCAGGAAAGACAGTTTGAACTACTGATGCCACCTTTCCCCCATCACTCAGCAGGAGCTATGTGCCATGAAGAGAGAATCTGTGCATTTGTGGGAGGGAGAGCACAGTGATTCTGAGATATTGCATTGAACTCAATTCTGCCTTGTCACAGCAAAAAAAAAAAAAAACAAAAAAAAAAACACTGAACTGAACTTTACTAACACCAGCCCACGGAAGGAGAATTTAAACCAGCCCTAGCCAAAGGAGAATCGCCCATCCCATCGCAGCAGTCAGGACTTGAGTTACTGCAAGCCTCACCAAAGCAGGCTAAAATGCTATGGGACCTTAAATAATGTTTATTTAAGTTTAATAAACTTAAATAACAATTTAAGTTCTAATTAAGTAACAATTTTAAGTTTAATAAATAACAATTTAAGTTAATAATAAACAATATTTAAGGTTCCAAAACCTAGGCTCTAAACAGTTTAGGCCATGAGGATTACAACTCCTAGGTATGTCCTAGTCCTGAAATGGACTCAGAGCCAGTGGACCTGGAGAGCATGCAACCTATTGAGACACCAGCCAGGCCAGCTGAGGGACTGCTTGCACCACCCCTCCTCCAACCCCAGGTTGCATAGCTCACAGCTCCCACGAAGACCCCTTTCTTCTGTTTGAGGAGAGGGAAGAGTGGGGAGGACTTTGTCTTCCATCTTGGATACCAGCTCATTCACAGTAGGATAGGCATCAGTCACAGTCAGAGTCATAAGGCCTCCTTGCCATGCTGTAGCTCCTAAACATCATTTCTAGACACACCCTGAGCCAGAAGGGAACCTGCTGCCATGAAGGTAAGGACCCAGTCTTGGAAAGACCCATCACCTGCTAACTAAAGAGGCTTATAGTGATAGTGGTTATGAGGTGAGGCTCCTCTGCCTGTGGAAACGGAAGAGAAGGGTGTGAGGGACTGTGTCTTGTGATTTGAGTGCCAGTTCAGCTGCAATACAATAGAATACGAAGGTAGACTTCTAAGGTTTTTTGACTGCAGTCCCTAGCTCCTGGATGACACCTCTGTACCCAGCCAGGGCCTGGGAGAACTTGCTGCGCTGAAGGGAAGGATGCAAGCCTGGCTGGCTTCACCACCTGCAAATTGTAGACCCAAGGCCTTGAGTGAACTTAGGGGGTAGCCAGGTCATGGTTACAGCAGACCTTGGACAAGACCCAGTGCTTTGATGGCTTAAAGTCTGACCCAGCACAGTTCCAGTGGTGGTAGCCACAGGGGTACTTGTGTCACTCCACCCCCAGATCTAGACAGAGAGAGAGACTCCATTTGTTTGGGAGAAAGTAAGGAAAGAGAAGAAGAGTCTCTGCATGGTAATCCAGATAATTCTTCCTGATCTTAACTAAGACCATTAAGGTACTACATCTAGAAGATGCCTATCTCTCGCCGTATACAAAAATAAATAAAAATGGATTAGACTTAAATCTAAGACCTCAAACTATGAAACTATTACAAGAAAACATCGGGGACAGTCTCCTGGACATTTGCCTGGGCAAAAATTCTTCTGTGTAATACCTTACAAGCATAGACAACAAAGGAAAAAATGGGCAAATGGGATCACGTTAAGTTAAAAGGCTTCTTCACAGCAAAGAAAATAATCCACAAAGTGAAAGACAACCTACAGATGGGAGAAAATATTTTGCCAACTATCCATCTGACAAAGGATTAATAACCAGAATACATAAGGAGCTCAATCAACTCTATAGGAAAAAAAAAATAACAATCTAATTAAAAATGGGCAAAATATCTGAATAGACATTTCTCAAAAGAAGACATACAAATGGCAAACAAGCATATGAAAAGGTGCTCAACATCATTGATCATCAGAGAAATGCAAATCAAAACTACAATAAGATACAATCTCAGGCCAGTTAAAATGACTTATATACCACCACACTTGGCTAATTTTTGTATTTTCAATAGAAACAGGGTTTAGGCTGAGGCACGGGAATCACTTGAGCTTGGGAGGTGGAGGTTGTAGTGAGCTGAGATCACACCGCTATACTCCAGTAGGGCAACACAGTGAGACTCTGTCTCAAAAAAATAAATA
>NW_012109130.1:20249-93882 GCF_000951045.1 Mandrillus leucophaeus
AAAAAAAAATAACAATCTAATTAAAAATGGGCAAAATATCTGAATAGACATTTCTCAAAAGAAGACATACAAATGGCAAACAAGCATATGAAAAGGTGCTCAACATCATTGATCATCAGAGAAATGCAAATCAAAACTACAATAAGATACAATCTCAGGCCAGTTAAAATGACTTATATACCACCACACTTGGCTAATTTTTGTATTTTCAATAGAAACAGGGTTTAGGCTGAGGCACGGGAATCACTTGAGCTTGGGAGGTGGAGGTTGTAGTGAGCTGAGATCACACCGCTATACTCCAGTAGGGCAACACAGTGAGACTCTGTCTCAAAAAAATAAATAAATAAATAAAACAAACAAAAAAAGGCTTATATGCAAAAGATCAGCGATACGATGCTGGCGAGGGTGTGGAGAAAAGGGAACCCCCAACACTGTTGGTGGGAATGTAAATTAGTATGACCACTATGGAGAACAGTTTGGAGGTTCCTCAGAAAACTAAAAATAGAGCCACCATAGGATCTAGCAATCCCACTGCTGAGTATATACCTGAAAGAAAGGAAATCAGTGCATAGAAAATATATGTGCACTCTCATGTTTGTTGCAGCACTATTCACAATAGCCAAGATATTGAAGCAGTATAAATGTCCATAAAGAAATGAATAGACAAAGAAAATGAGGTACTTATACACAATGGGGTACTATTCAGCCATAAAAAAGAATGAGATCCTATCATTTGCAGCAACATGAATAGAACTGGAGGTCATTATGTTAAGTAAAATAAGCCAGGCACAGAAAGACAAATTGTGTATGTTCTGACTTATTTGTGGGAGCTAAACATTGAAATAATTGGACTCACGGAGAGAGGAAGTAGAGGATGGTTAAAGAAGCTGGGAAGGATAGTGGGGGAGTGTAGGAGAGGTGGGGATGGTTAATGGGTACAAAAGATATAAAAAGAATGAATAAGACCTAGTATTCACTAGCACAACAGAATGACTGTAGTCAAAAATAATTTGTGTATATTTTTAAATAACTAAATGAGTATAGTTGGATTGTATATAAAAGATAAATGTTGGAGGTGATGGACATCCCATTTACCCTGATGTGATTATTATGCATTGCATGCCTATATCAAAATGTCTCATAGTAATCTATAAATACATACACATGCTATTGTACCCACAAAAATTAAAAATAAATATTTTTTAAAAAATTTAAAAATAGGGTAAATTGAGCACTCTTGTGTGGGATTTTGATAGTGGAAGAGGTTGTGCTTATTCTGGATCAAGAGAATACAGGACATGTTTGTACTCTCCACTCAATTTTGCTGTGACCATAAAACTGCTCTAAAAATGAAGTCTGTGTTTTTAACAGCATATGATACAGAGTTTCACACACTGAATTTGCCTAGTGAATTATTATCTAGCTCCAAAATAATTGTATTTTCTACTATATAACACATTACATCATCTGTGTAGCTATCTCTCTCACAAAGTAGAAAGTCTGTGAAATAGAACATAAGGAAGGAGAAAGAACTGTGATCCAAGCAAGAATCATGGGTCCACAATTCCACCCAAGGAAGCTAGTTCAAAGCAAGAGGAAGAGCACAGCTTTTCACACAATTGAATAGATCTCAACTTCCTGATTGTGGTATTGAAGATGCCGACAGTAGCCCGCTGCTCTGTGAAGGCAGTTTTCCGACCTACCATTCTTGGCTACTCCTGGGATGTTTTACTTGGCTGTGAGATCCCCCTGAGAAGCTTCTCTTTTTCTCACACAATTCCTCCATCAGCAACGTGTGGTGGGCGGCACACGGTGACTATGATTCCTGGAGATGGCATTGGGGCTGAACTTATGCTGCATGTCAAGACTATGTTCAGACATGTGTGTGTGCCTGTGGCCTTTGAGGAAGTGTCAGTGACCTCCACCTCTGCCTCACATGAAGAGGAAATTCACAGTGCCATCATGGCAGTTCATTGAAACCCTGTGTCTTTGAAGGGTAGCATTTAAACTGATGTCACCCTGCCACCATCATACAAATCCTTCAACAACATGTTTCACACCACCTTAGATCTCCGTGCCAATGTCATTCATTTTAAAAATTTGCCAAACGTGGAGACCTGGCACAAGGACATAGCCATCCTAGTTGTTCGGGAGAACATAGAGGGTGACTATAGCAATCTGGAGCATGAGAGTGTGAAAGGAGTAAGAGAGAGCCTAAAGATCATGACTAAGGTCAAGTCTTTGCGCACTGCTGAATATGCCTTCCAGCTGGCCCAGTAGATGGCATGCAAAAAAGTGACGGCTGTGCACAAGGTCAGCATCATGAAACTGAGAGATGGTCTCTTCCTCCAGTGCTGTGGGGAGGTGGCATCCCGCTATCCTCAGCTCACCTTAGAAGATATGATTGTGGACAATGCCACAATGCAGCTAGTATCCCAGCCCCAACAGTTTGATGTCATGGTAATGCCCAATATTTATGGCAATGTTACCAACGCTCTCTGCACAGGGTTGATTGGTGGGGTAGGCGTTGTGCCTGGAGCCAACTATAGCCACATATATGCAGTGTTTGAGACAGCTTCAAGGCAATGTGACAATTTAGTGAATACAAATCTGGCAAACCCTACTGCCATGCTGCTGGCAAGTTGCATCATGCTGAATTACCTCAAACTCCACTCCTATGCCACCCACATTCATACTGGAGTCTTGGCATCCTTGGACAACAAAAGTATCCACACCCCAGATCTTGGAGGCTTGGGTACCACATTGGACATCATTCAAAATGTCATAGATCACATTTGAAATGTCAATTAATTGGTCTGTGCCTTGGAGGCTAAGCTATCCCCCAAAGTCTGTCCTGTCCTACTTGTTACCTCCACTCTTCCTGCTTTAAAAACCATAGCCAGTTTAGCTCCTGCAGACTCCAGAATAAACCAGCTTATGCTTTAATTCACAAGCATGGAAGGGTGGGGGCCTGCGTGAACCAAAACTGATTTTTCACCATTAAATTGAGTGCCATAAACATTGCTTGTTTGAATTAGCCAAACCTAAATGAATTGAGGACATTCTTATCTATTTTAATCCACAATTCTCCCTTCTCTATGATATGATATACTGAATAAATCAGAGCTGTTTGTGGAGTCCTGGGGCTTTCCCAGAACTTGGCACACTGATTTTCTCTTTATCTCGGTCATTAAAATTCAGCAAACCAGCCTGCAGAGAAGCCTGGCTTCTCTCTAGAGGTCGTTAATGAGTTAATTAGTGCAATAAACTTTGCCTAAAAAATATACATTGCAACTTTTCTAATAAATAGGGCAACATACAGCAGAGCTGGCATAGAATGCTTCCACTCCTTCCTAGATAGCCCATCTTTCCCATAGTCTTATTTATCACCTTTATGTTAGGAATTTTCTCCAGTGTTCTTTTTCACACATGAACATTTTGGGGCACTGCAGCTCTTCTGGAAAGGGGATTCTTGAATTCTTCCAGCTGGGCTCAAGAGCGTAGAGGTGAAAACCCCAATTAACAGGCACTAGGCCCACAACGTTTTGCTAAACAGAGAACCATCAATTGTAAACTCTTTGCTCAGTGTTTCACAGTCTTTTACGGTTTACTTTCAATCTTTCTTTCAAAGAAAGAATGTATATATAAAACAAAACAAAACAAAACAAAAAACACTGAGCTGAATGTTTACTGTCATTTTATTCTATTTTATTTATAGTTTTTTTTAGAGTTATAGTTGGGAGACACACAAACTAAAATAACTGTATTAGTGCTTGAAAATTGTTACTTAAGTAGGACTTTAAAAACACAATGATTGTAAAAACTTAAAGTAGTTTTATCAGCAGGAATGGCCTGTAGATAGAAATGAGACAGAAAAATAATGAATTCTAGATTGTGGAAATGTGTGTCTCGCCTCTTACGTTTGGATCTCTGCATGGTTAATAGGTCACAAATTAAAGACATTTAGATCATAGAAAGTTTCTTACAGTTTCCAACAGGCTCTGCCTTAATCATATTACCTTGGTCTAACCTTTCCTAATTGGGTATAAAGTCAGGGCCAGGATTTGGACAACTGAAAGCTAGTTTGAGAGGATTTAGTCTGAGAAGAAAGTGAGTACCTGCAACCCTATCTCGAAGTCTTTCTTTAAGAATAAGGCAAGCAGGGAAGAGTCTATGTATAAATTGACTGTGATAGTCACGTTACTGGCCATTAGACATGTCACTGCCAGGGCTGCCACTAGCCCAAATGGTGCCCACCTCTGGGCTGATCTAGAACTACACCAAAGGCATGTTTTTTCAAGTGGAGCAAGGGGCAGATTTTAGCTAGATGACCCCCTGCACCTCCAATGCCAGGCTAACTGATATTACTTTAACCCATACTACCCACACGTACCACTCTTTTTTATGATGATGAGGATTTATTTATGGCACAATCAGGTTAATGGCAGACAGTGGCCCAGCTGTTGGCTTCTATTTGGCAGTGGGGGTTTATGATACACTTGAGTTAAAATTTCTCTGTCTGTTAAAGATGGTCATTTTCAGAATCCCATTACAGTTCTTGGACCAGACTGCTGCAATGACACCTAGTGCACCATAGTAACATTTTTCATTTCCGCTGTTAGATGTTCTCACTTAGATATGAACATCTCTAGGGTAAGCTTCATGTGTTTTCTTTCCTTGTCCTTTGTAGTGTGTAACATAATGGCTGGTACATAATACATGGGATACATGTTTGTTTAATCAGCCAAAATATGAATGTTATGGTTGATATTGCTACACTGCTACACTTTTTTATCTGTAAAGTGTGATAACTGTACCTGCCTTACCTTTGTTGGAAAGATTGAGAAGATTCACGTAAAACCTATATTGTTGTGCCTATAAGTGCTTAGTGTATTTTAAAAATTATTATATTCATTGTTACACAGAATATACCATTCTAAAATATAATTCTGAATAGAACTGAGTGAATTTTATTAATTCATTATGGATTTTTGATTTGCGGCCAACTTTCAAATGGAAGAGCAAATCATATCTGCTGATTCATCAAATCTCCTTATTCTAGCTCCTTTTTATTTATTGAATCTGACAACCCCTCTATTTTTTCACCAACACCTTCTTCCTCATTAGCTTTTCTTATTGGTAACTTCCCAGTTTCTCTTACTGCAAGTATAGCTTCCTAACTATGTCTTGCCTGTAGCTTAGCCCTGTTCAATCTATTTTCACAATGCACCCGGCATGATCTTTTTGAAAGGCAGAGATATCATGTCCCTTTCTTAAAACCTTTATTCAAAGGCTTCATTTTGTCTGTAAAAGAAAGGCAATGGAGCATAGCATGAAAACCATCTAGCATGAAAACCATCTAATGTTCTGGCCTCATCTTCCCTTCCTCAGGTTCACCATGTCTATCCCCCAACCCTCATTCCAATATCAATGCAATGTGGCATTCCAACAAGAGTACAACAAAGTTTATTGTTAAAGGACCATCTATTTGCTCTAGATCAGGCCTTTGTGCACAGTCTTGGTTCCTTTCCTCTTCAGTAGATGAATTTCTCCTCATGCTTAAGGACTCAACTTAATCATCACCTTTTTGGGGGAGTCTTATCTTTTTACCCCCTTCCCATTTTTTTTCTGAGATTTAGGGCATAACTCTCAGTGCTCCCCACCACAGCTCTCTGTATACACTGTCTAGTATTTATCTCTCTGATTGTGATTACATGCCTTATCCCCACCATCCCTCATTAACCTTACTGTACAACGCATCCCTTGGCAACAGGAGTGACAGTCATTCATCACTATAGCATCAGAACCTAGGATGGGGGATATATCGGGACAGGCTCTTAGTTCATGCTCACTCTAAAGAAGAAAGGGTAGAAAAGGAAGAAAAGGAAGGGAAGGGAAGGGAAGGGAGAAAGGGGAAGGGAGGAAGGAAATAAGGAAGGGAGAAGGAAAAAGGGAAGGAAAGAGGAAGGAAGGAAGGGAAGGAAGGAAAGGAAGGAAGGGCTTACTCCTATGGCTTAGGAGTGGGGAATTGGAAGAGCTAATCTACTGCAAAATGCTCATCTGACTTCAGTCTATGAACCTATCTTACAAGATTACTCCTCTCTAGAGAAGACTAAAGCCCTCAAGGTAGTAAAACAGTTGGCAGGCTGCCTCTGTTTCCTGAGAAAATGTCTGTACTGCATTTTTTGGATAATTTCATCTTAGCCTTTATCAGTTTACCCTACTTTGTTTACAATTCTGGTGTTATAAAAAATAGCATCAACAAGTTGCCTGATTTTTCTTTAGATTACTCTTTCTCTTTACAGATTTGTTTTGGTTACTGGTCATACAAATTACTCAGTCGCTCAGATTTCATAGCTGACTGACATTCATCCCAACTCTGCCACACAGGAGCAGTGTGACATTGGATAGGTTGCTTAACCTCTCTGATCTCTAGTTGCTTATCTGTGCAATAAACATAAATGTGTACCTTCATGGGATTGTTGTCAAAATTAAGTCAGATCGTTTTGGTTGTCTATTGCTGTAAAACAAACTACCCAAACCTTAGTGACTTAGAATGACCAACGATTATTTGTTGTGATTATGTAGATTAGCCAGAGGCTTCTTCTTAGCAGTAGGATGGCTGAGAGCTCCAGAATCACCTCATTCACATGGCTGGCAGTTGCTACTAATGATGGTCAGTCAGGGGCCTCCATTTTTCTCCACATGGTTGTCCTATGTGGTATTTTGATCTCCTCACAACATGGCACCTGGATTCTAAGAAGGAATGTTCTAAGAAGCAAAGACCAAGGCTGTAAACCTCTTAAGGCTCAGACATGAGAGTTGCTTAATACCATTTCTACTACATTCTATTGATCAAATTAGGCAATAATAGGATAGACCAGATTTAAGAATCGGGGAATAAATTCTGACTCTTGATGAATGACAAGGTCACATTACAAAGGGGTACATGGGTGAGGAGCACTATTGATGTGACCATTTTTGGAAACATGCTCTACCACCATGAAAATGTATTTAAAACTCTCGGGCAAGATGGCCCAATAAGAACAGCTCCAGTGTGCGGCTCCCAGCAAGATCAATGCAGAAAGTGGGTGATTTCTGCATTTCTAACTAAGGTACCTGATTCACCTCATTGGGATTAGTTAGTCAATGGGTGCAGCCCATGGAGGGTGAGCCAAAGCAGGGTGGGGTGTTGCCTCACCCGGGAAGTGCAAGGGGCGGGGAACTCCCTCCCCTAGCCAAGGGAAACCATGAGGTACTGTGCCATAAGGAGCAGTGCATTCTGGCCCAGTACTATGCTTTTCCCATGGTCTTCACAACTCACAGACCAGGAGATTCCCTTGGGTGCCTATACCACCAGGGCCCTGGGTTTCAAGCACAAAACTGGGCGGCAGTTTGGGCAGACAGGGAGATAACTGAAGGAGGTTTTTTTTCATACTCCAGTGGCACCTGGAATGCCAGCAAGACAGAACCATTCACTCCCCTGGAAAAGGGGCTGAAACCAGGGAGCCAAGTGGTCTAGTTCATTGGATTCCACCCCCACGGAGCCCAACAAGCTAAGATCCACTGGCTTGAAATTGTCACTGCCAGCACAGCAGTCTGAAGTCGACCTGACCTGGAACGCTTAAGCTTGGTGGAGGAAGGGGCGTCCACTATTACTGAGACTTGAGTAGGCAGTTTTCCCCTCACAGTGTAAACAAAGCTTCCAGGAAGTTCAAACTGGGTGGAACCTACCACAGCTCCAACAAGCCACTGAGCCAGACTGCCTCTCTAGATTCCTCCTCTCTGGGAGTAGCATCTCTAAAAGAAAGGAAGCAGCCCCAGTCAGGGGCTTATAGATAAAATTCCTATCTCCCTTGGACAGAGCACCTGGGGGAAGGGGCAACTGTGGGTGCAGCTTAAGCAGATTTAAATATTCCTTCCTGCTGGCTCTGAAGAGAGCAGTGGCTCTCCCAGCACAGTTCTCGACCTCTGCTAAGAGACAGACTGCCTCCTCAAGTGGGTCCCTGACCCCTGTGCCTCCTGACTGGGAGACACATCCCAGGAGGGGTTGAGAGACACCTTATACAGGAAAGCTCTGGCTGGCATATGGCAGGTGCCCCTCTAGGACAAAGCTTCCAGAGGAAGGAACAGGCAGCAGTCTTTGCTGTTCTGCAGCCTCTGCTGGTGATACCCAGGGAAACAAGGTCTGGAGTGCACCTCCAGAAAACTCCAGCAGACCTGCAGCAGAGGGGCCTGTTACAAGGAAAACTAACAAACAGGAAGGAATAGCATCAACATCAACAAAAAGAACATCCACACAGAAACCCCATCCGAAGATCACCAACATCAAAGACCAAAGATAGATAAATCCATGAAGATGAGGAAAAACCAGCGCAAAAAAGGCTGAAAATTCCAAAGACAAGAATGCCTCTTCTCCCCCAAAGGATCACAACTCCTCTCCAGTAAGGGAACAAAACTGGACAGAGAATGAGTTTGATGAGTTGACGGAAGTAATCTTCAGAAGGTAGGTAATAGCAAACTCCTCTGAGCTAAAGGAGCATATTCTAACCCAATGCAGGGAAGCTACAAACCTTGAAAAATGGTTAGAGGAATTGCTAACTAGAATAACCAGTTTAGAGAAGAACATAAATGACCTGATGGAGCTGAAGAACACAGAATGATAACTTCGTGAAGCATACACAAGTATCAATAGCTGAATTGATCAAGTGGAAGAAAGGATATCATTATTAATGATATATTGAAATGAAGGCAGAAATAAATAAGTTTTTTGAAACCAGTGAGAACAAAGACACAATGTACCAGAATCTCTGGGACACAGCTAAAGCAGTGTTTAGAGGGAAATTTGTAGCACTAAATGCCCACAGAAGAAAGCAAAATAGACCAATAACAAGTTCTGAAATTGAGGCAGTAATTAATAGACTACCAACCAGAAAAAGCCCAGGACGAGATAGATTCACAGCCCAATTCTACCAGAGGTACAAAGAGGAGCTAGTACCATTCCTTCTGAAACTTTTCCAAACAATAGAAAAAGAGGAACTCCTTCCTGACTCATTTTATGGGGCCAGCATCATCCTGATACCAAAACCTGGCAGAGACACAACAACAACAAAAAAAGAAAATTTCATGCCAATATCCCTGATGAACATCAATGCAAAATCCTCGATAAAATACTGGCAAACCAAATCCAGCAGCACATCAAAAAGTTTATCCACCACGATCAAGTCGGCTTCATCCCTGGGATGCAAGCCCGGTGCGACATACACAAATCAAAAAACATAATCCATCAGATAAACAGAACCAATGACAAAAACCACGTGGTTATCTCAATAGCTGAAGAAAAGGCCTTCAACAAAATTCAACACCGCTTCATGCTAAAAACTCTCAATAAACTGGGCATTGATAGAACATATCTCAAAATAATAAGAGCTATTTATGACAAACCCACAGCCAATATATACTGAATGGGTAAAAACTGGAAGCATTCCCTTTGAAAACCAGCACAAGACAAGGATGCCCTCTCTCAACATTCCTATTCAACATAGTATTGGAAATTCTGGCCAGGGCAATAAGGCAAGAGAAAGAAATAAAGCGTATTCAAATAGGAAGAGAAGAAGTCAAATTGTCTCTGCAGATGACATGATTGTGTATTTAGAAAACCCTATCGTCTCAGCCCAAAATCTTAACCTGATAAGCAACTTCAGCAAAGTCTCAGGATACAAAATGAATGTGCAAAAATAACAAGCATTACTATACACCAATAATAGACAAACAGAGAGCAAAATCATGAGTCAACTCCTATTCACAATTGCTACCAAGAGAATAAAATACCTAGGAATACAACTTATGAGGGATGTGAAGGACCTCTTCAAGGAGAACTGCAAACCACTGCTAAAGAAATAAGAGAGGGCACAAACAAATGCAAAAACATTCCATGCTCATGGATAGGAAGAATCAATATCGTGAAAATGGCCATATTGCCCAAAGTAATTTATAGATTCAATGCTCTCCCCATCGAGCTACCATTGACTTTCTTCACAGAATTAGAAAAAATTACTTTAAATTTTATATGGAACCAAAAAGGAGCACGCATAGACAAGACAATCCTAAGCAAAAACAACAAAAGTGGAGGCATCATGCTACCTGACTTCAAACTATACTACAAGCCTACAGTAACCAAAACAGCGTGATACTGGTACCAAAACAGATATATAGACCAATGGAACAGAACAGAGCCCTCAGAAATAATACCACACATCTACAACCATCTGATCTTTGAGAAACTTGACATAAGCAATGGGGAAAGGATTCCCTATTTAATAAATGCTATTGGGAAAACTAGCTAGCCATATGCAGAAAACTGAGACTGGACCCCTTCCTTCCACCTCATACAAAAATTAACTCAAGAGGGATTAAAGGCTTAAATATAAGACCTAAAACCATAAAAAGCCTAGAAGAAAACCTAGGCAATACCATTCAGGACATAGGCATGGACAAAGACTTCACAACTCAAACAACAAAAGCAATGGCAACAAAAGCCAAAATAGACAAATGGGATCTAATTAAAGAGCTTCTGCACAAAATAAGAAACTATCATCAGAGTGAACAAGCAGCCTACAGAATGGGAGAAAAATTTTGCAATCTATCCATCTGACAAAGGGCTAATATCCAGAATCTACAAGGAACTTAAACAAATTTACAAGAAAAAAAACAAACAACAAAAATCTCCATCAAAAAATGGGTGAAGGATATGAACAGACATTTTTCCATAGAAGACATTTATGCAGCCAACAAAAGTATTTAAAAAATCTCATCATCACTGGTCATTAGAGAAATGCAAATCAAGACCACAATGAGATACTATCTCATGCCAGTTAGAATGGTGATCATTAAAAAGTCAGGAAACAACAGATGCTGGAGAGGATGTAGAGAAATAGGAATGCTTTTACACTGTTGGTGGAAGTGTAAACTAGTTCAACCATTGTGGAAGACAGTGTGGCAATTCCTCAAGGATCTAGAACCAGAAATACTATTTGACCCAGCAATGCCATTACTGGGTATATACTTAAAGGTTTATAAATCATTCTACTATAAAGCACATGCACATATATGTTTACTGCAGCACTGTTCACAATATCAAAGACTTGGAACCAACCCAGTTGTGCATCAGTGATAGACTGGATAAGGAAAATGTGGCATATATTCACCATGGAATAGTATGCAGTCATAAAAAATATGAGTTCAGTCCTTTGCAAGGACGTGCATAAAGCTGGAAACCATTCTCTGCAGACTAGCACAAGAACAGAAAACCGGACACCACATGTTCTCACTCATAATTGAAAGTTGAACAATGAAAACACGTGGAAACAGGGAGGGCAACATCACACACTGAGGCCTCCGGGAGAGTGGGGGACTAGGGGAGGGATAGCAATAGGAGAAATAACTAGTGTAGATGACAAGTTGATGAGTGCAACAAACCACCATTCCACATGTATACTTATGTAACAAACCAGCATGTTCTGCACATGTATCCCAGCACTTAAAGTATAATTAAAAATAATAATGAAATAAAGTCTATAAAAATTACAAAAAGCACTCTTACCACAGTGTCAGTCACATGGGGATTGCTTAATTAATGGCAACTGTTATCAGCCTTGACTGTTTCCCTCTTATATCTTCTCTAGCTTCACTAGCTGCCACTTCTGTCCCCATAGTGTGCCCTTTGTTGGTTCCCTCCATTCCATATAGTTTATTCTGTGCTTATACCATCTGAAGGACTATTTAAAAAGTTGTTGAACTAGTCTCAGATTTGAACTTCTTTATTTCACATTTTGTCTTGTATTAATTGGACATCTACTTGAGTTTAGCCTTAATAAATCATATGTACCTTGGGAGTAGGAAACATTCAATCAATATTCTGGACCTTGTATTACCCAGCACAGTGCCTTACATATGGTTGGTGCAATCTGGTAATTAATTGCATGGCAAATTGGATTGAAGATAATAGTGATTATAGCTATTATGCATTATTGAGTTTATGATGTCATATGTTGTTCTATATGCTTTGTATTTATTAACTTATTTTCATATCGACCTATTCAGATGATGATTATTATCATCCTGATTTTATAGTTGAGAAAACTGAGGGACAAAGATGTTAAGAAATTTAACTGAGGTCACACAACTAATGGGAGTTGAGGCCACCTTTAAAAGTCAAGGAGTTTGGCTTTAGAACCCAACTATTTCAATGGTCATGAGCGTTTGTACATTGTGAATTTTCATACCTTTATGTGAAAGTGGATTAGGTTTCAGCGACACATCAATATCTCCTTTTGAAAAAAATTATGTAGATGCACAGAATTTAAGAAATGTAAAGAGAGCTCAGTTTTGCAAAAGCTAAAGCCAAAGAAGGCAAAGTCAGTTGCCTCAGTCTCACAACTACTACATAGCTGAGACAGAATGAGAATCCACATCTGATTTCAGATGAAGTTCTTGTTCTGGTATTCCACAGCTATCTCCTGATGTGACTTGTAGGAAATGCCACTTCTGACTTTTATAAATACTTACCGTATGTCAGGTATGTTTTTAATTGGTTTACAAATATTAATAAATTTAAATCTCACATTCACCCATTATATTGATAAAGAACCTGAAGCACTGTCTAGTTCACTGACTTGCTCAAGGTCAATTACAGACAGTAAATAGGGAACCAAGATTAAAACGCAGCCCAGGGCACCAGTGGCTAACCATACTACTAAAGCTGTCTCTCAAAGTGTTGGATTAATTAGATATTTGTGAATGAAAAAGAAAGAATATCCAGATAAATGAGATCATTTGGTACCAGAACCAAGCATCAAATATTGAAGACAGATGACATTTCAAGAATGGTAAATCAAATAGTAAACTTATTTCCTTAGAGTAATGACAGTCACAAAGAGAGAACACTTAGAACAGGAATGATGTGCTATTGAAACAAAAGAATTACTAAAATAATGATATGAAGTAGCCACAAATAATTTTGCAAATAAAAAGAGGATTTTTAAGAAATGTAGCCAGTTCTGGGTCATTATAGCAGTTGCAAAATGGTGACATCACTAAAGGCTCAGTTGGGAATATGCATAATTTCTACAGGAAGCTGATTAAAGAGCTAGACATTTTTTGAAGGGAGGCACTTGGTCCTTGGAGTTTCCCTGACAACTTGCATAACATTGGAACTCAGTGTGGTAAATTGTTCTTCACATCAAAATGAATTTGCTTACACTGATATGGAAAGCTACATGTTCTGCATTTGTGATTGCTCCAGGAAATGCAAGGAAAAGAGAAAAGACATATTTGAAGTGGAAAAAAATGGCTCAACTTCACAAAGGCAATTAAAAAACTTGGAATGTCTTGTTACCAATTTTGCAAATACTTAAAAACCAACTCAGCCTGAGTAAAAACAGCGTCTACTGATGAAGACTGTAACGTGGACTCTGATCAGCTTAAGCATCTGGTTTGCTACAGTTAATGCCAAATTTAGTGCATACACAATAGATGTAAATGAATAAATGTTGCCACAAAAGAGAGGGAAAATATTGTATATGTCTAAATACAAGGTTACTACTTTTTTCCTTTTTATCCCTCATAAAAAGGAAATGCTTTAAATTCAAATCCTTATAAAGGTTCTCATATTACTAGGTATTCTCCCAGTTCTATTATTTTGAACACAAGAAACATTTTGGGGAGAAAAAAATGACACTAGCTATACTGGCTTATTATTTGAATTGAAATTATCTGGAAAATAAATTTTAATAATAGGCAAAAATACCCTCTCAACAAATAGTTATTATTCCTGGGAGCATAGTCTCACAATTGCAAATATTGAATGTCATTATTTAATTAGCTTGATTGTGGTGACAATTCTGCATTATATATGTATATCTAATCATCAAGTTGTATACTTTAAATATATGGAATTTAAAATTATCAGTTATACTTCAGTAAATCTTGAAAAAATACTAATGTAAATACTGATAACCATACAGAACACTTAATAACACCGTTCAGTTTTTGGTTACATTGTAAAGATCACAAATACAGACCTATTAGACAAATGGGGAAGGAAGCAGCGCTGATACTATGCAGTTGGATTCTTGTGACTTTGCTGGAAAAGATGTCAAATACAGATTCAAAAAGTGCTTTGTCTCAAACAACTTAGACAGATGGAATGATGATTAATTTAGAAAACTTCAGAGAACTTGAAAAGTGGCTCTGGGCTGGGGAAAAATTTTAGGTCAAGATTCATGGGAAGAAATTAAATGAAATTATTTAATGTTTTTATAGTAAAGAAAAGATAATGTTTCTATACTAATATATAATATAGTCCATGAAATGATATACTTAATATAGCTATGCATAACTGAACCCATAAATCAAATATTATTAAACAATATTTATTTAATATATTCCTTAAAGTTATTCAAGTTGATCTAGAATTTTTTTCATTCTTTAGATGTTGTCATTAATTTAAAAAAATATTTTAATTATATTTGGAATTTATTTCTATACAGGCATTTACATTGCTTCCTATCTGCAGCATTTTGTGGGAAAAGGGATCAAAGGAGATTTTGAAGTTATTGGGAAGAAATCTATAATAGCAAAGGAAGAAGCCAGGGTTTCTGGACATATCGATATTATGGAAAGAAATGCAAAGGAATTCAAGACAAGATAGGCTACATTCAGGGTGATATGGTCATAGACCAGGAATTTCAAATGAAGTTATATTTAACAACTTAAGGCTGGTACTATAGCACACCTATGGTACTTCATCTAGTTCTGATATTTTAAATTTATAAAACGTGTAATTTCTGTTGAAGGTATACAATGTTAACTTTATGATAAGCTTCAGAAAAAGATGTTGAAAAACTTCATGGTTAAATGAACTGTTTTCTCCCAGGTAAGAAAAGCCTCTGCATTCTCCTTTTCAAGGTATTCAGGTTGTGATAGAATTAAGTTATTTTGATCTCAGTTTTATTCTTACCAGCAGCAAGATCTGTGTATACTCAGTAACCTTACCCATTCATTCTTTCACTCCTTTACTTGTTTCTCAGTGTTCTTTGTCTTCCATTGAATACTTGCTTTGAGCCATAAGCTGTGCAAGCACTGAGATTGCAGCTCTGAGAATTGATGTGCTTTCTCTCAAGGAGTCCACAGGGCTGAGAAAATCAACAATAATCAGACAATTGTAATGGAGCATAATAAATATTGTAATGGAAGTATAAGCAGGATCTATGAGAGGACAGAGGCAGGGAAGGGAAATCATAGTAACCTCTCCAGAGTAAGTCCTGTCTCAGATGAACCTTGACAAAGTTTAGGAGGAGGGAGAGAAGGAGGGAGGGAGTAGAGAAAGAGAGAGGAGAGAAGAGAGCAAAACAGGGCTGAGAGGGCTGCCATCACCTGCCCATTACTTGACATGCAAACTTTTTACTTTTTGCCTCATCATTTTTTATTTTTTACCCTATAATTATTGTTGAACTCATTTTACCCAAAAAAGTCTGTCCTGATTATGTTTTTAATCTATATGGAAAGATTTTCAAGATTTAAGGTGAACATCTGATTTTTCTATGAAATGTTTTTGTTTCAATGATACTCTTTACTTTGATTAATTAATCTGATTCAAAATCTCACTATGGTTAGCTCTAATTCTTGTGATTAGGATTTATTACTTTCCTTAAGCTAGTTCTCAGCACAATCAGTAGCTCTGCAAACCTTTTCTGTTCTTTGTCGTGTTTCTATCTCAATATCAGTTTCTCTGAGCTCATGTTTTATTAATTTGTTATTTTCAGTCCACTTCTTATCTACTTCTCAGATGTCTCCTTAGTAGTGAAATGGATCTCATATTCCCTTCCTTGGTGCTCAGCTCCAGAGTGAACTCACCTTTCTGATACCGTTTTGATCTCTTACTCCTTCTGGAAGTAGCAGGTCTGAGAATTGATGTGCTTTCTTTCAAGGAGCCCACAGGAGTTTCTGCTGAAATCTTATCCATCACCCTCCTTAGTCAGCCTTCCTAGAGCAGGTGGCATAACCTACTCCTGCTGATAGCTCTGAGAAGCCACCAATAGGCCAATTTCTGCCCAGGGTCTGTGGTAATTCCTGTTGCCACTTTTCTGCAATAGTAGCAGAATTTATACCATCTGGACCATTCGGTGCCATCAGGAAATGGCCAAAACATTCGCATGCCCCTCAGGTTCAAGTAAATAAACAGCAGCAGCAGCAGCAACAACATTTCCAGTGAGAATGACCCTGTCATTCTTCTACCTGATACTTTCCTCTTCTTTTCCCAAGAAATCACCTTTCCCCCTAAAAGGATCATCTGCTCTCTATCTTCTTTCTCCTGTGAGGCTATTTTGTATCTGTCTAGAGTACTCCAGAAGTGGGCAACTGAAGGTATTAGCATTACTTGACCACGGTTATACTTTTTATCCAGATTGGCAGATGCTTTTTACAGTCTCCGGCTGGATTTCATTGAAAAAAGCTTAAAATTCACAGGAGGAGGAAAGTACTTCTCTCCCAGGATCCCCACTGAGCTGATAACAGTCTATGGGAAGTCATCTGTTTAAACAGAAATAAACATGCCTTGGGATGCCAGGAGACTATTTTCAGTTTTATTAAGCTATTTTCAGCTTTATTAAGAAATCTGTGTTTAATTTTTGTAGCATTTTCAGTCCTGTTCATTTAGCTTTTCTCTGTGTGTGGATCAATTAGAACACTTGGGAGCAGACATTGCATTCTGCTCCTTCCAGAATCACAATACATTTGGAAGAGAGTAAAGAACCTGAAACACCTTCAGTCACCCAGTCAGAAACTTGTACTATATGGCTCTTCATGGGAAAAAGTAGTCCTGATTGGATATTGCCTGTGTATGGATCCTGGGAAATTTCAACATTTTATTGTTTTTACATATATACACACACATACACACACACACATACATACACACACACACACACATATATGTATAGATGTGTACATATATGTGTGTGTGTGTGTGTGTGTGTGTGTGTCTGTGTGTGTTTATTTTTTGGACCCTATAAATTGGTAGATTGGTCACCTATAATAAGTTAGACACTGTTTTAGGTCAGGGTCAGCAATCTGTGCATATGTAAAGGGTCAGATAGTAAACATTTTAGGCACTGTAGACCTTATGGTCTTCATTGCAACTGTTCAACTTTGACATCTGAAAGCAATAGGAGCCATAGATAATATGTGGACTAATAAGTGGCTGTCCTCTAAGAAGTCTTTATGGACACTGTAATTTATATTTTGAATACTTTTGTCTAACATGTAATATTTTCTTTAATTTCTTTTTCAATGATACAAAAATATGAGCCATTGTTTGCTCCCATGCCATACTAAATAAGCCTGCAGGCCATAATTTGTGAACCCCTGCTCTAGGAAAAGCAGCTTAAGTAATAAATAGGACAGAAACCCTGACCTCTTGTGACTTTTGTAGGGAAATTAGACAGTGAGCATCTAAACACACAAATAATATTTTTTTCAAATTCTAAGTGCTAGGAAGAAAGGAAAACAAAACAAAACAAAACAGCTAGTTGTGACTGAAAACCCCTGGTGGTAAGAGGACTGAGGGCATGGACTGCATTAGCTGCTTAGAGAAGACTTCTCTGAGATAGCATCTGAGTTGATCTCTGAATGTTGCCAGGGAGACATGTGAATGTTGAAGGGACAGCAAAGGCAAACCTGTGAGTCAGGGATGAGCTCAGGGTGTTTAAAGAAGCAAGAATACTTTCCTGGCTTGAGAGAATATTACAGAGGAGAAGGAGGAGGGTAATGAAATGAAAAAGGAAGGCAGGTACAAGTGAGGTAGGAACCAGAGGCCAGAAGAAGAGCTTTGGGTTTATTCACATTTCTGGGCTAGGTCGTGGGTTGTTTTATCAGCTGAAGAGTGATAAGAAGTGGTTTATAACTTTAGACAGATCACTTTGGCTGCTGTGTGGATGAGGATCATCATTGATCCTCTACTCTCAGAGTAGAGGTTCAGAGGAGGGCAGTCAGGAGGCTACAGTGGGCTCTAACAGTCCAAAACAGAGGCTTTTCCATTTGCTCTTTTTCTAACACTTTTCTCTTGTGTGAATCTGGTAGAAGCTTGGGGGAAGGTGAGAAATCATGATGCAATGCAGTTCAGGTTGGAGTACTGAATGAGATTTGCACCAATAATATTTTCAAATTAACTCCATATTATTTGTAATGCTCACAATGATAGCTAACAATTTGGGGGATATTCACTAAATGTAGCATTATTTCATTTAATTCTCACAGCAATTCTGTAAGGCAGGTGTCATTATTTACTCCATCTGTGAAGAAATTGAGATACTAATAGTCTCTACAATGGGTGAAGAGATCTCAAAACTGGCAAGTGGCAGAGACAGTATAGGTTCCATGCTTGGCTCTTAAGCCTGTGATCTGTTCACTTGCTCATCTTCTCCTCTGTTTCAGTTATCTGCTGCTACATATAAAACCAACTCAAAGTGTTGTGGCTTTAAACAACAAACATTTATGATTTATTCTCATGATTCGTGGGTTAACTGGGCTCAGCTGGGTGGTTCTTCTGTTCCATATGTTGTTGACTGGAATTATATGTGAGGTTATAGTCAGAAGTCCATCACAGCCTGAGACTTCCCAGATGGCTTCATTGTCATGGCTAGTAGTTGGTGCTAGTTGGCTGGGGTGTCTCTGTTTTCTTCCATGTGACTTCTAAGCCACCATTATGTTAGACAGAATTTCTTACCGAACGGTAGATGGATTCTAACAAGGAAGCTTCCAGAAAACCATGTTCCAATGTGCAAATGGTTATCAAGCTCAACATTAATTACATTTGATGATGTTATTACCTCGGAGTAATTCATATGGCCAATTACAAAATTAAACTTGAAAAAGAATCTACACGAAAGGTGGGTTCATTTATGGAACCAATCAATACCTATAATATTATTATTTTGGCTTCTGCCTTTATATAGAAATATAGAGGAATGGTTTCCTCTTTTGTAGAATATCACGGCCCTCTTCTCAGGAATTAAAGATAGACTGAGGCACCAGATATTTATGAATTCATGTGTTGATTAGACATTTGTTAGGTTTTTACTACAAGTGAAATACTGCTCTAGGTTCTGTGGGATAAAACAAAAAGGAGAATGGGGGCTGGGCACAGTGATTCATGCCTGTGATCCCAGCATTTTGGAAGGCCTAGGTGGGAGGATCACTTGAAGTGAGGAGTTTGAGATCAGCCTGGGTGTATAGTGTGACCCTACAAAATTTTTTTTTTTTTAATTAGCCAGGCATGGCAGCACATGCCTGTGGTCCTAGGAACTCAAGAGGGTGAGGCAGGAGGATCATTGGAACCCTGGTGTTTGAGAATAGAGCAAGCCATGATCATACTGCTGCACTCTAACCTGGGCAACAGAGCAAGACCCCGTATCTCTCTCTCGCTCTATATCTATATCTATACCTAGGTCTATCTATCTTCTATCCATCTGTATGCATACATACACACATACATAGATAAACAGAAATAAATAAATAACAGTGTAAGACGTGGGCCATTCCCTCAAAGTGCTTAGTGTCTAGGAGAAAATATGCTATAAGATGGTTATCTAAAACATATGAAAGCATGTTTGTAGATAAAATATATACCTTAAGATATGTTGCAAATTGTTTTTATTAGAAGGCTGATGTTTTTCAAAAGAAGACATACAAATGGCTAACAGGTATCTGAAAAAATGGTCAACATCACTAATCAACAGTGAAATGCAAATTATATCCGCAATGAGATACTATCTTACCCTAGTCAGAATTGCTATTATTAAAATGTCTAAAGGCCCAATGGGTTTCCATCTGACTATAGCCTTATGTATGATTCCCTCTCTATGTGGAGAAAATATAACTCTAATACACTGTTGGTGAGAATGTTGGTGGGAATTAGTCCAACCTCTATAGAAAACAGCACAGAGATTTCTCAAAGATCTAAAACTAGAACTACGATTCTATTCAGCACTCTCACTTCTGGGTAGCTACCCAAAGGAAAAGAAATCAATATACCAAAAAGATACATGCACTTGTATGTTTATCACAGCACTGTTTAGGATAGCAAAGATGTGGAATCAACCTAAGCATCCATCACTCAGGTTGAAACTGTAAGAAAACAGAAATGTGTTTCTTACAGTTGAGGAGACTGGGAAACCCAAGATCTAGGTGCTGGAGAAAGCTTGATTTCTTCCTCCAAGGTGGTGCCTCATTGCTGAGTTTACTGGAAGGGATAATCACTGTGTCCTCACATGGTGGAAGGCAGAAGGCCAAAAGAGTCTTCTCTGTAACCTTGAGCCCTTTTATAAGTGTGCTAATCCCATTCACGGGGCAGAGCCCTCAAGAATTAATCACCTCCCAGTGGCCACACCTCTTAATACTGTTGCACTGGGGATTAATTTGCAACATGAATTTCAGAGAAACCATCATTCAAACCATTTTGAATGGTCACATGCTCATTTAATTTTAATATCTAAGCAGAACTTGCTGATCATTGTTATAATACAAGTGTGGGGTATTCTAATGAGATACAAAGCCGAAGAAAAGCCACCATACCATGAAACATGTACTCAGACTATTCCACACACTGTCTAAATGCTTTCTATGTGTGATTTCCTTTTATCTCTATAGATGCCTTTGTACATGTAGTGTAAATATCTTCATTACCTAGATAATGAAGTCTTAGGAATTGTTACTTTCTCAGGAGTCAGAGACAGGGCTTGAACCCTGGTCCCTTTGACTCCCAAATCTATTCTCTCTACCACTGTGTGACACAGAAGTGATGCAGTGGGCAAAGGATTGCAGTGGGATAAGGATTGGAATGGTGTTCAGGATACTTGAGTTCCAGTCCTTAGGACTGAACCAACTAATATGTTATCCTATACAAATCAGCTTCTTTTGTCTGTTTTTTTTTTCTCTCTCTCTCCTTTAAAGCACAGAATTCTACATTTCTATGGTAATTTAGATCTTACATTTTCCTGACAGCTAACATTGTAAATCTTCTGCACTCCTATTTTGTCTTGCCCTGTCTATTGTTTTTAAAACAGTGTATATCACCTTCTAATATTCTGTATCATCGACTTAATTATTTTGTATTGTTTCATCCATTTCCTCTGCTGTAGGATGCACATCCCAGTGCCACCAAAATTTCCAGGCACATGGGAGGCTCCTAATAAATAATATGATGCACCCTTTTAAAAGGAAGATGGGAGTGGAAGGAGAAGATAGGAAGTGAGGATAGAAAATATGATGTAACAAGCAACAAGAAGACATGGGTGCACTGGTATTAGAATGATTTTTATTTCTGTGGGGAAACAATGAAAGAAGATGGGACTGTGGGCAGGATGCACAATTAAGAGGGTCTCCAATGTCACATGAAAGAGTGCAGATTTTGTTAGGTGATGGAAAGCTAGTTTTATCTCCAGGACTTGTTAGTGAACTAAAATTCTAGGAGTGCAATGGTTGATTCTAAGAAACAACCCTTGAGGCTTTATTGTATTTGAAAGTATCATTTAACTTTCTGCTCAAATGTATGGTCAATCTTTCTTGGGAAATGACAAGAGCCATCAAAGAAATAAGAAGTGATATTGTACCCTGAGCTCAGTGAGAAAAATGTGCAGATGCAGATGTGTTACTCCTTATTTATAGTAATTGAATTTTAAATTTAATTTAACAGTAAAAATCTGCTATTTAGAGGATTGTTACACTGTGAAAGACTTGAGAAGCACATAGATTCTAAGGGTACTTAGAGTATCATTTGATGCCTGATGGGTGACAAGCATAAATGCATCTAAATTAATCATAATTGCCATTCTAGCAAGTGAAATGCAGCAGTGTGTTTTTCAAAAATGTGCTTCCAAAACATAAACAGAATATGATAAATAGCAGGTCAAAAGACTGATGCTACAAGGCTATGTGATGAACAAACACAGGCTACCAAAATGTGTACACTACACATCTAGACAGTATAGATTCTATGTATATATTACATTTGTTACAAGCATTTCATAATCATCCTTTTAAAATAGCTGCATATTATTCTATTTTGAACAATTACAAAACTATATTGTATAAAAGCTTTATACACTTTTGGACATTTAAGAGTTTGAATTTTCATAATCATAATCATCACTATAATCAATATCTTAGTGCACTGTTTGTTTTTTCTCTGTATTAAGGATTGTTCTCCAGAGAGCCCATACTTGCAGAGAAATTACTGGATCAAAAGATATAAATTATTTTTGGATCAATTCTGTATGCCAATTTGGTTAAAATTGGCACTTGTTAGTGTTTTTATAGATTACTGTTACTGAGGTTGAGATTATGTTTTTTAGCCAGTTGTTTGCTCTTCTCTGAAATGCCTGCTCATGCCTTCGGATCGTTTGTCTTTTGGAATCTGGTGTTTTTCATTTGGATATCACACTCAGAATTCTGCATATGCAAAAAGTCAAGTCTTAGTCAAGCCAAATTGTCAATATACTGAAACAATTAATCAATTTATTGGGACAGTTGGTCAATCTACTGAAATGACGGGTCATTTCATCTATAAGAGTGGATCAATTAAATGAACATCTGGTAGAGTAAAGGTGCTCCCAATAAATCATGTTATAAAGCAGAGCTGAAAATAAAGGAATACCCTGCATAAGCTAGTTCACGACTTGCTCATGAGTTCACAAGCACCTCCTTTCTGATTCTTACTGAAGTATAATAATAATTGTGACGGAAAGTTCAAAAAACATCTGTTTTCCATATACACTAAGAATCTCTGCACTAATTGCAGTATGTCGATGTTTTTATTTTCTTTCTCATTGGGTATTCTGAGAGCAATTATCCCTTTAAAATTAACAGCCTCAGTTCTCTCTTTTCAGTGGCGTTTACTCAGATGAAACTCTCATCAACTTCACCTAATAAATGAGAAAGCTCATTCCCTCGTTTATCATAGGTTCTACTCTGCAGTTGTATTCATACCAGATCAAGGTACGAGGAAACTATCCAAAATTATGAGCACAAGGTTATTACACTGTACGTGAAAGAGAAGAATATTTTTTTCCACCTGAGTCTGTGGAAGTTTTTCATTAGCAGGGATGCTGTCTCCCAACTTTGCCATCGTGACCCTAGAATGTAATAACATTTAAGACGCAATAGGAACTAAGGTCAGCAGGCATAAAAGAGGTCTGAATTCTTTCAGTCTTACACCATGCCATTCATTGGAATTATATTCTTAATTATATGTTTGTTCTATGAAGAATTAGGGTATTGAGTCCACAGTGTGCCTTTTTCCATGATTTCCTATTCATTTAAGTAATTTATTTATGTCTGGATGTTTGCTGTAAAAATAGACACTGTTAATTCTGGCCTGCATTATTGCTCTGCTGTAATGAGCCTTGGTGACCCTGCATCAGGGGACACTATTTTCTTCTGGCAGGTGTCATGGTGTCAACATTGACAGCTCTTTGGCTAATTAAAATTTAAAAGATGGTAGTATTCATGCAGCTGTGATAAGATTATATCTGATTTACTATAGATGAAATAGTCCAATAATTTAATCCATTTGCAGCTAGCCCTGTGTGTGTGTGTGTGTGTGTGTGTGTGTGTACATGCATATCGATAAGATAAAAGTAAATTTATATAACAGAAAAAAAGAGGAAAAGGAGCAATTTCTTCTTTCTTTATTCTACACCTATTGCCAAACACATACCTACATGTTTACCAGTACACTCACACACAAGAAAATACCTCTCCAAAGAGCAATGGCTCATAATAAATGTATTATTTTAAACTCAGTCAAGCATAATTTCTTTCTGGATTTTGTTCTGAATATCCAGGATGTTAAAGATATTCTGAATATTCTGCCCAATGGAGTAGAGATCTAACCAAATCCTTAAAAATGGACCTAGGACACAAACTGGTTCCATGGTCTTTACCTTGACAAAATATAGTAGTGACACATTTCCGTAGCTTTATTCTAAGCTAACAGGCAAAATTTATTTATACTCTTTCAAAAGAGAGGCCCATATGAACCCTTACTTTAAGCAAGCAGATTGAGCCACAGTTCAATATGAACCCAAGGTCAAATTTGACTTAGCAAGTAATAAAAACAAGTAAACCTTGTACTCAGAATTAATTTTTAAAAAATTATTGAGTAAAGTTCTTTGTTTTTATTGTACCTCAGAAAGATTCAGGGCCATTTGTCATGAATAGGAGCTAAACTACATAGGTCATATGAAATGAAATGCTAAGTATGATTACTTACATGCAGGAAAAAGCCTGGCTTGTGTGGAATCACATAGCTCTAGGTTGGAACGCTGGCTTTACCACTTACGACTGGGTAACCTTTAGCAAGTTACTCAACTGCTCTGAATCTCAGTGTCTTTATCAATAAGGATAGTAATAGTAAATACCTCATGGGGTTGTTATGAACCTTAAGGGAGATAATGTATGCAAAGGAGGCTATAGTGTATCATGGTAGAAAGCTATTAAAGATAACAATGGTGCTAAATATAGAAACTGTGTTAAAGAAAACTCACTAGATTTGTGAGTTTTGAGCTCAGAAAATCTGGTTTCTGAGCTAAGACATCACTGAAGCAAGCTATTTAGTTGTAGAATATATAGTTCATATTATATATGAACTAGAGGATATTTAGCCTCTCCACTCCCTCTGAGAAGGCTGGATAATAGGTCATAAGAGTTGACTCCTCTGGACTGGAACACCCTGCATTTCTCTCCCAATTTAAAGAAATATGTTTAAGGAATATATAGGAATGAGAATGTGATGAAAGTAGCATAATCAATAAGGAATAATCAGTAAGTGTCTTACTCTTTTATCATAGAGCTTATGGTTTAATTTCCAGGATTACTGTCTGTTCTAGAGAGAAAGATGTTTTTGAAGGGATGATCAGGATCTCAGTTTTTAAATTTCATTCCCCCCAAATTTGACTTTCATCTTCTCTCCCTCCTCCCCCAATTCACTATCAATTCTTCAACTTTACTTTGAAGTTTATCTAGCTGTGGGAAACCATTTTCTTATAATATTATCTTGTGATAGGATCATAAGCCGCTGACATTATTTCTAATTATACACAGTAAAGGCTTTAATTTCCTCCTTGAACCACTTACACGCAGTATGTGAAACATGTTCCTTTTGATCATCCCATGGGGTTGCCATTACATTATAGGAATTTCATCAAAAGGGAAAGAGTTTAGGAGCAAGGGGCCTCTAAAATGCCTTGAAAAAAGCAAAGTTCCTGGGTGGTGTTAACTGTCAGGTAAACCCAAGTAGTTACCATTTTGGGGAAGGTCTTATTTGAGCCAGACATCATTTTACACATTTAGCATATGCTTTCATTTAAGTTTTACATTCATTTTGTGTGGTAAGGGTATTGTCCCTATTTTATTAAAGAATCAGCTGAACAGAGAATTTTGATGTTATTAAGGTCACATAACAAGCAATTTGATTCAGGTCAAACTCCAAAGCTGATTTTATTACTCTATGCATGCCTCTTAAAGCCTATTAAAAAAACTCACTCTGATATATATATATATATGTATGTATGTATATATTCTGAATATGAATAAACTTTCTATCATTTCTTAGAATGATTTTTAAAATGCTTGACCTTCCTGCTCTTTATTGTTCAAACTCTACTTCCATAATAAGAAATGATGTGAAAACAAATATTCCTTAAAATAAGTTTACCTTACCCTTTCCAATTTAAATGAGTGGATGGGAACTTTTAGAAATTGTAAGTTATTTTTAATCTTTCGCGGTAAAAAGCTAACTTGTTCTTCTTTCCAATCAGTATTCTAATGTTGCTTATTGTATTAGTCAATTTTCACACTGCCGATAAAGACGTATCTGAGACTGGGAAGGAAAAGAAGTTTAATGGAGTTACAGTTCCACACGGCTGGGGAGGCCTCACAATCATGGTAGAAGGCAAGGAGGAGTAAGTCACATCTTACATGGATGATGTCAGGCAAAGAGAGAGAGCTTGTGCAGGGAAAGTCTTGGTTTTAAAACCATCAGATCTTGTGAGACTCATTCACTATCATGAGAACAGTGCAGGAAAGACCCACCCCCTTAATTCAATCACCTCCCATTGGGTTCCTCCCATGATGTGGGAATTGTGGGAGTTACAATTCAAGGTGAGATTTTGGTGGAGACACAGCTAAACCATATGACTTATGATCTTAATGATGTAGTTTATTTTACATAGGCTAGGCATAGCAGATACAACTTGTTACTCTTAACATAAAGGCATTTCTACTTAATGGAATATGTAGGGAGTTCTGATAAGTACATTATATGCATTACTTTTTAACATCGAAAGAACTATAGGGGAAAACAGCTATTTAATCTAATTTAATAGATAAGAAGAATGAGGTTCAAAGTAACTATTTACTTGTTAAGGCTATGTAAAACTAGTATGTATCAGAACTCAGATTTGAAACCAGATCTACCTGGCCCTGAAACATGTGTGCTTTCTATTACATCAATCCTAATAAATAATACTAACATTGACTATCACTGTGATTAATATCCAGACATGCTGATAATTACGGTATTACCTTGACATTTAGTGCTATGCAAGGAGTAATATAAACTTCACTCAGCAAATATTCACTGAGTGGCTACTATGTTTCAAGCATCATGGTTGGCAATGTAAAGCAAAAACGAACATGGTTTCAGTCCTCCTGATATTTGTAACCTAGTCAGAAGACATATTTCACATAATAAGACAATTTGTAAAGTAATACTAAGTGTATGGTTATAAACTTGACCTAGCTCCTGGGTCAAGGAAGGCCATCATGAAGAAATAATCATAGGTTGAACTAAGAAGGTATCAAAATTTGCTGACATTCCTTTTGATCATCTTTGAGGATGATGTTGCATTACAAAAATTTAACACAGGATGCTATTTGAAAGGATGGTGTCCAAGCAGAGAATGTTGTTATAGGATCTGTATAGAATGGAATCAGCTTATTGATGCTATGCAGGTTCAGAAATGGGAGGAACTTTCCATGTTGGAGTAGAAGGGGAGAAGTCTGAGGAGGTAATACGGGCTAGAGCCTGCAGAACCCTGAGTGCATGTTAGATATATTCATCTGTATTTGATGGGTGCTGAGAATTCATTGAAAGGTTTTAATTTGAATATAATCTGTCATTCAAGTTGACTGAGCTTTCATTTCAAACTTCAGTATATGGGCAGCAGACACCAAGCAAGTAACCCATGTAGTGACTTTATGAGCTGAAAATTAATCTGTGCATTTCAGTAACAAAATCTGTAGCTTTACTGGCTTCTCATAGTGTTAATGACTCTGAAGCAGCTTATTGATGCTATCAGGAAACTGATACATTTGTAAAAAGAAATGCATTACCCATGCTATAAAATTAAATGTTGCATTGCAAAGCAATATACTAAATATCTCTCTAGTCAATTTTTGTAAACTAAATGTTATAAAATTATATTGGAACAAAAAGATAGCATAAATCCATGTGGAATATATCTCTTTAAGAGGATTATTTTGTTACTCTGTACTGATAGGCATGTTTAATTACCTTTTTACTGAAGTGTGTATTTCACATGCCTGGGAAAATAAGTGCATTATTTTGCCCAATTTGCCCTTCTTGTTAACGTATGTATAATTGGGGCTTTGAAGGCATATGCATTTTGGGAACTGCTTTTTTTATATTTGCATAAAATCAAATATATAATCTTTATCTCTTTTTACACAAATATTAACAACATGCCACTGTGTAGCTGGGATCCTGTTTTAAGGACCTCTAAAATAAAGTGTGACTATTAATGCCTCAATTAACTTTTAATGCAAGAATTGGGACTGTCTCTAAAGCATGTTGAACCTATCCTTTATAATGTATAATGCTAAACATTTTCATAAAAGAGGTCAAATAATATCTTCTAATGCCCACGAAAATTTCAGCTAGCATTTACTGAGCACCTGCTATATGTGCCAGCTACTTTATATATTGTCTCATTTAATTCCCTCACACTCAGGGGTGTTATTATTATTTCACTTTATACAGGAGTGCTATTGTCTGAATGTTTGTGCCTGCCTCCTTTCAAAATAAGTATGTTGAAACCTAATCACAAATATTACTGAATTAGAAGGCAGGATCTTTGGGGTGTGATTAGGTTATAAGCATGGTGGCTTTTCAATGATGGGATTAGTGCCTTCATAAAAGAGAACTAGTCAGGTCTTTCTACCATGCAAGGACACATCAAGAAAGCACCATCTATGAAAACCAAAGAAGTAGTCCCTTACCAGACACTGAATCTGCCAGCACCTTGATTTTGGACTTCCCAGCCTCCAGAGAATTCAATTTTTATTGTTTGTAAGTTACTCTGTGTATGGTATTTTGTTATAGCAGTGTGAATGAACTAAGGCAGTAAGTAAACTGAGGTGTAGATTGGTTAAGTGACTTGCTTAGTCTACACAACTAATGAGAGTTAGAGCTTGGGTATGAATCCAGCTAGTTTGACTGGTGAGTCCCTACTCTTAGCTACTACCCAGAATAGCTCTATTCAAGTGTATGATGGCTCTTTTAGAAAGGATTTTTGTTTTGTATGATAGTTTTTTCTCTATTTTTGTAATAATTACTTTGTCCAACTTTAAGTTAACACATTGCTTTCCAAATAAACTATCCAGAAAAATAATTTAATAATAACATTGATTAGAAGGAGGAAAATAGTAACTGCCATCAATCACACCCTGATTACCTGCCAGACACTAGGTTCAGTACCTTACATTTTCTTATTTCATTCTTACATCTTTGAGGGAGGTATGAGTATTCTCTTTTCTCAGACCAGGACACAGAAGATTAGAGGACTGAAGTAAACTGTCCCTTCAGTGGCAAAGGTAATTCTGTAGATTAAGTCTCAGAAATGCACAAGTACATGTTCTTGCCCACTACACAAAATTGTCACAACTACGCATACGTTTGCATGCAGTGAAAATATGGATAAGTGAAATAGCCAGGAATGGATAAAAGAAACATTTTATAGTTTATTAAAACATGAAGTGTGGCACTGCAGTTGTATGCAACCTAAATGTCACTGCATTTGATGAAGCCATCTTCTCTTACTCACCTCCCAGAGGAGATGGAGATCAGGGGATTTGATTCCTCCACATAAGTAACCCTTTTATAGCAGGAGTCTCCCACCTCTAATCCCAGCTACTTGGGAGGCTGAGATGCAAGAATGGCTTGAACCTGAGAGGAAGAGATTGCAGTGAGCCGAGATCATGCCACTGTACTCCAGCCTGGGTGACAGAGCGAGACCATGTCTCAAAATAAAATAAAATAAAATAACCATGGGACAGATCCCATGTCAGCTATCATTGAGGATTTATAAAGGTGAATGAGGCATGATCCCTTCTCCCAAAAAGCATCAAATTCAATGAGAAAGATAGAAGAACTTAGAGTGAGTATGATCTGTTGAATCTTCTATCAGCAAGATGACCTTAGATTCTCTGTAATACATGTTTTGTTTCCATAACTTTAACTTTTTTGGCTTTGACTATTTTTAGGCAAATCCAAAGACCATTGACATGGGATAATTCTCAATTTTGATGATACACTGATTGGGATCTTTTATGTTTGAGAATCAAGTCGTTAGTACTCTGAAAATAGGGAGTGATCCAATTAGTCATTCAACAAACACTTCTAGAGCACCTGTTAGAGTGACTGAGGCACAAGCACCAGAGTCTGCCTTCCAAGGTTTAAATCTCCACTGTCATGTACTGTCTTAGTCCATTTTCTATTTCTATGACTGGATACCTGAGACTAGGTAGTTTATAAAGGAAACCAATATACTTCTTACAGTTCTAGAGGCTGGGATGTCCAAGGTCAAAGGGCTGCTTCTGGTGAGGGCCTTCTTGCTGGTGGGGGCTCACTGCAGAGGCTCGAGGTAGTGCAGGACATCACATGGTAAGAAGCTTTTCAGAGACAGCCAACCTGGCTTTTATAAGACTCATTCCTGTGATAACTCATTAATCTATTACTTCACTAACCCTCAAATGGTGGTATAGTTTGGATATATTCCCATCCAAATCTCATGTTGAACTGTAATCCCTAGTGTTGGACGTGGGGCCTGGTGGAAGGTGATTGGATCATGGGGGTGGATTTCTTGTGAACAGTTTAGCACTATCCACTTGGTGCTGTTCTTGTGATAGTAAGTTCTTGCGAGATCTGGTTATTTAAAAGTGTATGGCACCTACACCCTGCCCCACCCCCCACCCCTACTTGCTCCTGCTTTCGCCGTGTGAAGTGCCTGTTCTGGCTTTGCCTCCACCATGATTAATAGCTCCCTGAGGCCTCCCCAGGAGCAGATGCTGCTGTGCTTTCTATACAGCCTGCAGAACCGAGACCCAATTAAACCTCTTTTCTTATAAATTACCCAGTGTCAGGTATTTCTTTGTAGCAATGCAAGAATGGCCTAACACAAATGGGTTGATCCATTCACGGCCCAATCAGTTTTAAAGACCCCACTTCCAATACTGTTACGTTGGGGATTAAGTTTCAAAATGAGTTTCAGAGGGGACAAATATTTAAACCATAGCTTTTAATAACTCTGCAATGTTGGGCAAGTTTCTTGATCTTGTTAGACTTCTTGCTCTTCATTTGTGAAATGTGAATACTAATAGTATTGATGCCATAGAATTGTGGGTGAGAGTAAAATGAGATAGTATAAATAAGGCACTTTAGCACAACCTCTGAGACACAGTAAAGGCTTTATAAATGTTAGCTGTTATTACCAATAGCAGCATTTTTAGGTACTCTACAGGATGCTGGACATAAAATGATGAGCAAACCTAGACATGGTCCCTGTCCTTATGCAGCCAGTATTTGAGGATCTGTCTGAAAGAATACTCAGCATGCCTGGAGTATGAAAAGCAGAAGTTATTATGGTCTGTGAAACAGGCAGAGGACAGGAACTTTTTATATATAAAATTTAGCCTTATACATAAGAGCAATGGGAAGCCATTGAAGTGGTTACGAAGGTGAAGTAACATTTTAGATTTTCATTTGGAAAGATTATTGGCTGATGGATGGATGGACTGGAAGGGAGTACAGTGGTTTCAGCAAGAGGGCTTTTTGTGTGTGTGTGTATGTAACATGAATCTCACTCTGATGCCCAGGCGTGCACTGGTGCAATATCGGCTCATTGCAACCTCCGCCTCCTGGGTTCAAGTGATTCTTCTGCCTCAGCCTCCTGAATAACTGGGATTATAGGAGTCCACCACCACACCCAACTAATTTTTGCATTTTTAGTAGAGATGGCATTTCTCCATGTTGACCAGGCTGGTCTTGAACTCCTGACTTTAGGTAATTTGTCTGCCTTTGCCTTCCAAAGTGCTGGGATTACAGGCATGAGCCACCGTGTCTGACTGAGGGCTCTTAACCAGTACACAAACTGCCTTAACTACTATAAACATTTTTGTATATAGTACAAACACAAACAGGTGGAAAAGCCAGAAATAGGTAAGAGAAACCTTTTATAGTTTATTAAACTATGTGTCACACAATTATAAGTGGTGAACTGAGATTGAAACCAGAATCGATGCTGCTGGCTATATGATCTTGCTTAGTTCAGTGATCCAGTTAAGACACAAGGGTCGATTGGAATAGTATAGAAACAGTGGCCAAGAAAAGCAGTGCACCAGATTCAAGATGGGTTTAGGTTAAAGAATGGACAGAACTTGGTGAAAGGTTGGTTGTGGCAAACAAGCCAGGCTTTGTCTCTGTCACTCTGCTTAATGTAATGCTTAACAAATGTCTGATGAAGGTCACTGAAATTTCTCAGATCACTGCATTAGTAAGCTCAGTTATGTTTTTTTTTTAAAAAAGTATTCTTAAGTCTTGGAGATTTGCTAAGGTCTTGTTATATCCTCTCTGAATGATTGCCACATTTTTGGAGAATATTTAGAACCTTGTGATTGTTTCCCCTGAAGAGTTAGTCACTTACAAACTAGGATATAATCAACAGCATTTTCCCCAATGTATTTGATGCTGGATTTATTTTCCCTCCAAATATATTGCAGAGCTTTAAAACTGTTGTCCAGTGAGTCAGTAAAAGGAATGACTTTATTTGAATGTGTTATTGTTGTGAATATGTACGTGTGTTTGCTTTGTTTCTTTGTCTACAGAGTGTTTTAAAAGCTAAAATTTAGTTACAAATATTACTTCTCACCTATTACTTTATATTATTTCCATAAGTTTTCTTCTCTGTCTATAAGGTCTAGTGTTTCTCAGAACGTATTTTTGGGACAGTTTGTGAATATCAATTTGTCAAAAATATGTTGACTTACAGTAATATCCTCAATATGCCAGCTTTCCCTACCCTTTGTGTCATCCACAGCTTGAATCCTTTCCGTTACCACAGCTAAATCCCTGATTTTTAAAGCTGCTAATACCCAGGGGACTTTTTAAAGAAAATTTATAACATGAAGACACTGTCAAGTTATGACTTTTATTTGACATCACACCATCAAAGCTTTTTTAAAACACTTGATGATAGGCTTGTTTTTTACACATTTAAAAAGTTAATTTTTCTCCCATTATTAAAATTAAAATGTAGTCATTTGAACAATTTTTGAAAACACTTAATAAGAAGGAAACCAAATCACTCAAAGGATAGTATCACTGCTTACGTGTTGGTATATTTCCTTCCAATCTTTTCTTCACATTTAGTGTCACAGTTATGGTGGGGTTCCAGTCACAGGGGTGCCATGCTCTGTCTTAGTAAGAAATCTCAAACTGGCTTCATCTAGTCTCAACATGGTCAGGTGTCCCCACCTCCAATCATACTTCCATAGTGTCCAGAGTGCCCCCTCTGATCCTGGGGACTCAAGAGTATCCTAGATTGCTGAATAGAGAATTGTCTCTATAAAAATGGGTCAGATGTAAATGGGGAAACTTTTAAGACTCTGGCGAGTGGCATTTCTGCTGGGTCATTCCCAGGAAAAATGCTGGCAGCTGCTCCTCACTGACAGCAAAGAGAGTGATGCTCTCATGGGTAGGGCTTCCTCCTGGAGGTACAGCTGGAGAAGAGGCAGGGAAAGGGGTGGTCCTCCAGACCATAATGAAAACAATTCATAAGCACAAAGACTGGGGTGGGAACACATACATTGTTATCTTGATATGATGAGTTTTTATATTATGTAGGTATGATTATGATCATAATGTAATTATCATTTGCCTACATAACACTTTATTCTGGTTAATATATTTCATCTAATATAAACATTTTATTGTCCTAGGTGAGTATAAATACTAGAATTGATAATAAGAATCATAATAATTAACAGATATATAGTATTTATTGTAACTTGGCCAAAATCACACAGTAAGTAGAGAAGCTGAGACTAGAGTCAGAATTTATGCTCTTAGCCACTACATTACTATTGCCAAAACTGTGTGTAAACATAATTTCAGTAGTTATATACTTACTATTCCATTGATTGCATAAATTAAAATTTACTTAATCTTTCTCTTACTGAAGTAAAGGACTGTTTTTAGGGTTTATTTCTCCTTCCACCTGTTAATAATGCTGCCGCGATCATCCTGGTGCATAAAGCTTCATTGTTGTTTCATTGTCATAGAGTTTTTCCTTAAGATATATTCATCAAGGTGGGATTATTATTACAAATTTTGCTATTTTAGTAAATAACATTTTGGCAATATATGCCAAAAAGTACACACTTATTTGTGTACTCTTTAGCATATATTGCCAAAATACTATTTACTTTTCAGGTTTGTGTAATTCACACTGCCACCAGGGATTGGTGAGAGTTTCTGCCTTATGTATTTTGTCTCTCTGTGGCACTCACACTAAGCATACTAGGTAGAAGGCACTCTTCTGGCTGTCAAGGAGGATATTTTATATGTTCCTCAGGACAGCAGATACTTCCTTGTGGCATTTGACAGCATATAGATAAATGTGGACATAGAAAGTGAGGGGTATGGGAAAGAAGGCATTTCAGGCAGAGGAAACACTGGCAAAGCCAGATGTCAAAAAGTAAAGGCCTTGATTTTTGAACACAGGGTTTACTTTTTCTAAATGTTTGTGAGTTGCGTGACTGTAACAATGAGTTCTGACCCTGGACAAGGCATTTATGGTCTCTGGGCGTCTACTCAATAGATTACAAATTCAAAAGATTAGATTATTTGATTATAAACTTCCTCATAATTCTAATGTTCTTATTATATAACCATGTAAGTTAAATAAAAATTATCCATATATTGAAAGAAAAATCCTGTATGTTGTTTGAATTCTAAAATATGTATTTCTTCTGGGGTAAGACATGGTGGCTCTATGTGCTTTCAAAGGAAGGCTATTATTTCCAGAAGATATCTATTAATCCTGGAAGATTTATGGTGGTATATGTCAATTGTGAACAATTTAAGACTTCAAAGTTCTTGTTACCTTCTACAGCCTATAAGGATATTAATTTGTTTCCCTGACCTTGACTGGATTCTACAGCATAGCATGTTCTTTCTCCTGTACCGTAGAGAGAATTTCTTATAATATTAAGGGAAATACAAATCAAGTCAAACCTGACATTGGTGTACAGAGATAGGGCAATATGAAATTCATGTTCTTAATCCAGTAGACACCATCTACCCTTTGAGGTCAGGGAAGCAGTGATTTAGGATGGGGCCATGGCCAGTTGTTTCCAGAAGGTGTGTGTTTGAAGGACACAGAATAGTTTACCTCTCCCCAGAAAATCGTTTCTAGGGGCTTGTCCATCTTTCCAAAGTCACTATCTTTGTAACTTCTTCGAAACAAAGTCATTATGGCTCCGTCAGACCATGTATGTCTTATCCATCCTTCCAGGCCCCACTTGAGAATTCCTTCTTTCAGGAAGGACGTTACCCTCATAATATCTCTATTTTTAATATAACTAGTTTATCAATGAGTCATTTATTTATCTTCTTCACTAGTGTGCAAACTCCAGAGCAGAACCCTTATAATATATCTTAGCATTCCCAACTTTCAACACATAGTAGGTATTCAACAAATGTTTATTAAATAGATGCAGAAATAAGTGATGAGTTAATTTTCCTAATAAGACATTTTTTTTTCCATTGTGTTCCTACTTTGCTTTATTTCTGCTAGGAGTAAATCAAAATAGTTAAGAGTACTTGCCCTAGAGTCAGATGAGGTGAGTTAAAATCCCGACTCTAGTTCTTTGGAGCTGTGTGACTAACCATGGTAAATGGCTAGCCTCTTTGTCCCTCAGTGTATTCATCTGTGAAATGGAATTACTTTATAAGGCTATTCTTTGGATTAAATGACGTAATGCTTGTAATGAGCTTGCTTAGAACATTATGTTACTTGTTTCTTCATTATTACTTATATGCATATTAATATGATTCCTCAAATTAGAATCTTCTAAGAGCCTCATTTAACTACTAAGAGTGACATCTCAGCAATGTGCGTGTGTGTGTGTGTGCGCGCGCGCGCGTGTGGATGTATACATATTATTTTATTTTGTGTTTTTGAGACAGAGTGTCGCTCTGTCACCCAGGCTGGAGTGCAGTGACGTGATCTCGGCTCACTGCAAACTCCACCTTCTGGGTTCAAACAATTTGCAGGTCTCAGCCTCCCAAGTAGCTGGGATAACAGGTGTCACCACTATGCCTGGCTAATTTTTATTTTATTATTTATCATTTTTTAGTACAGACAGGTTTTTACCATGTTGGCCAGGCTGGTCTCAAACTCCTGGCCTCAAGTGATCCACCTGCCTTGGCCTTCCAAAGTGCTGGGATTACAGACATGAGCTACCATGCCCAGCTAATTAAAAAAAAATTTTTTTTTAATATATAATTTTAGTAGAGACAGGTTTTCAACATGTTGACCAGGCTGGTCTCGAACTCCTGGCCTCAAGTGATCTGCCCATCTCAACCTTTCAAAGTGCTAGGATTACAAGCATGAGTCACTGCGCCCGGCCAGAAACAATTTAAAAGCAAACTCTTGGGCTAGGCACGGTGGCTCATGCCTGTAATCCCAACACTTTGGGAGGCCAAGGCAGGCGGATCACAAGGTCAGGAGACTGAGATCATCGTGGCTAACATGGTGAAACCCCATCTCTACTAAAAATGCATTTACTGAACATAATTGATATAGGTAATGTGGAATGTTCAGCTCATCAAAGCACTGATAACTGTTAAATCTGTCAGCCTTATGACCTGCTTTAGACTCTAAACTCCATGAGAGCTTGGATTGTACCTTTTTATTTGTGCCGGCTTATGAAATTCAACAAGAAGCAGAGAGTATAGGAGAGTATGAAGGCTAATGGGTGGGAGGAGAGTATGGGAGTTTCGGATATACCTCAAAATCACTGCAAAAGTGTTTATCCAGTAGATCACAGGACTTCATACTTTCTACATCACTGCAGCTACTTCTATGCCTGCCAGAGCCTTGCAGCCATGTTTCAGTGAGATGGCTCATCCCTTTTTCTTCTTCTCCTGCTGATAACAGTTATATGGTTGCTGAAAACACTGGCTCAGGTCCTGTTCAAAGCAGATCTATTTGAATGTGAGCCTGTGTCACTGGTATTGTTTATAATAATAATAATTATTTCTGTTTTTCCTCTGGAAGTCAAATGCTAAACTCTTCAGAAAACTTCCCGAGAGATTATGGGAACAGTTGGAAGCCTTTATCTTTTATTAAAATACTTTGAACGTAACATTGTGCATTTACACCACCATGATAGAGAGGCACTAACAGCTTCACTGAGACAGTGATGAAGTATCAGAATAAATATTGAAAATATTTGGTGTTAATATGGTGCTGTGCTGGCAAAGAACTCAATGTACTTTCTTATAAATTATCTTGTCCTCACGGTATCCCTGAAAAGTGGATGGTGTGATTCCTATTTGACAGATGAAGACGCTGTACCAAAGTGATTGGCTGGAATTGCTCTTTATTCCATCAGGGCTGAGGCTCTTAATTGCTCTCTTAAAATCTCTGACTCTTCCAAAAAGTGAAAGCCCCCACATTTGGTTCCATTTGGTCGCATTGCCAGCTACACAGCAGCCCTAAAAGCCTTATTTCCTTTACCTGACAGGGAGTTCTGATTTTCCATTCCACTTGCTGTTGTCCAGGATGAGCCCCCTGAAATATGCTTTCTATGCACATTTAAATATTTTATGTTAATGATGATTGAAGTCAAATTTCAAGTAATACTTCCTGTGGTTTATTGACCCAGTTAATTTAACATTAAGAAAGAAACGAGAATGAATAAAAAGCATTACACATTTCCATATGCAAATGTGTGCCTGGAGGAAGCTGTTACATGTGGGGCAATCAATAAATTCTAGAAATTTAGTAGATTTGCACATGACTTTGACATTAATTTCCACAGGTTCTAGGGTTTGTTTTAGAACTCCTTCTTCATCCATTGTCTTCCATCACAGGATGTGGTATTTTCTGCAACTTTGAAATTCCCTGGCTCTGAAAATGCACCTTCGGTGATGTACATGAGCAATGGGATGCTGTCTCCCAGGAGATTTGTAATTGCTTGGTGCTGACAGGTGCTCATTGGAGGCCTTCATTTCCTACCCAGCATCAGCAATCCATCTCACCCTCAGCAGTAATCCTGCCAGGAAGAGGGAAAGGTCATGGCCCAGGGGAATAATTTTCATGCAGAATTCTGATCAACCCTGAGATCCCTCAAAGGTGATTGAAGTGGGGGCATTGCTAGAGGCAGGGGTGGGGTGCAGGGGGATGGGGTAGGCAGGGGAGGAGGTCAACCAGCAGCACACCAGACAAGTTTTGATAAGAGTTCTACTGGTTAAAATTAAAAAATAACTGATATAGATTAGGAGAGAGCTTATTATAATAACAGACACTGATATTTGCTACGTGCTGAAAATTGTGCTAAATTCCAGCTCTCTCACTTGATCCTATAAAAAACTCTATGAGTATTTCGGTTACTTCCATTTTATAGATGAGAAAGCTGCGGCTGGAGATGTGAAGTCACTTGTCTAGGCCACACCGCAGATAAGTGGCAGAACCAGGACTCCTTCTCTTTCCCTTCTTTCTTTGAACAAACATGCATCAAGCTCCTGCACAGTCCCACACATGGTGTAAACTATTGAGAATACAGCAGTCAACAAAGTGGATGGGTCTCTGCCTTCATAGGGTTTGCAGTCCAACAGGATTTGAATCCAGATTTATGTCACTGTAATATCTGAACTGTTAACTTTTATACCCTATTGTTTCTAAACACCAGCTCCTAGAGCCTCATCTTGAAGTAGTCTCCGGGAAAGATAGGAGAGATTGAAAGACATAGATGAATTCCAAGTAAATCAGACTATGCTTACTTTCTGGGAGATGTGTGGGCCAGGATGATCCCATGGAATGATGGATTCTATGCTCCTAGAGTCTAAGACAGAACTCTCCTGTTTTGCAATGACAGGAAAATGCATGGACAACTCAGAACAATCTCTTTCCAATTTTCAGCTCTGACTTATAAGTTAAAAGACCCTGCTTCATGTCTTGGGCCCCTTGTCATTTGGGGAACGTAATTTCACCTCTTTAGCTTATTTCCCCATCTGTGAGATGACAAAATTAAATGGCATCTACGGTTCCTGCTAACTCAGATTCTCTGTGATTCTGAGTTTGTGAGTTTAGTTGGTGTATGCCCTGGGATTGGAAGGCATACACTCATTTGTCCTTTTCAAGATAGGCTATCTCCTATAAGAGTAGATTTTAATTTTTTTGACTAGAACCAACAATAAGAAATAAATTTTACATTGTGAGTTAGTACACAAGCACACACACATACACACACATCAGAAAATGGTATAAAATGCTATTACTTATGTGATATACTCCGAAATACTCTATGGCATTCCATTCTAGTCTGGTCTAGTCTATTATGTTTCATTGTTGTAGAAGTGTTGACTGTGATCCAATAAACTGATTTCATATACATTTCGTAACCCACTAGCTGAGCCTGGTTCCATGAAATCAGGCTGCCAGGGAGAGTTTCTCAAGGTCAAGCCATGTCTGCCTCCTGTTTGCTTTAGAAGATTAACAAAAGTATACATATTTATTCCTCAGACTGCTGAGCAAATGCCCCATTGCCCTCTGGGATGTTCATTCCTCCCTCTTTGACTAGGCAAGCAATTTCTCCCAATTTCCTGCTTTGTCTCCATGATGCCATTAGACCCTCTGCTATCCTTTAAGTGAATTGAAAGTGCCCCCTTAGGATAGAAGCACAAGCCATTGTTGTATAAAGAAGTGATTGGCCAATTCAGCCTGGAATAAAACTGCTTCACTCAGTCATCAAAGGGCTCTTTAAAATTCTCTAATGCATGGAGTTTAACTGGAGAGAAAAAATAATCACCCATATTCGTCAGTACAAAACAATGAAATAGAGTACTTGCAGCTTTTGAAGTGGCTTTATTATTATCAGGTCTCTCTTTTGCTCAATGGAGAAATTATTGTGGGAATGTAAGAACTTTTTAAACTGAGGCTGAAAGCTCTAAACACTAGGGGATCTCAGACAGTGACTACATTACATTGTGAGGCAGAATGGTGTGTTTAAAGCTCACTGATGGTTCTCTTCATGAAATATTTCCTCACAGGACCTCTAATTTGTTGCTTGGGAGCTAATAACAAGGACAGGGGAGAAGAAAGTGGTCATTTAGCCAAATCTACCTGAATACTTAAGTTCTGGTGTTCTCTTCTGTTTCCATTAGTGATGGGCATCATTTTATTGTTGCCCCATTTCTTAGTGACCTAGGAAACACCTATAAATGTAGTAAAAGATTTAGTTCTATTGGGTTTTCCACTCTAACCAGGGTTATTTACTTCTGATACCACCTTCCATTTTACCTCTGACATGTCTCCAAGATGGCTGCTCTCTTCATCTAGCTCTTAACTAAAATGTCACTTCAAAAAAAGCCTTTTCTGAAACGCTTCACCGAACTAGCTTCCCGTTTTTGTCACATTACCCTTTTTATTTTACAACATTTTTTACCATCTGAATTTATCTTATTTATTTTTATCTGTGTTTATTATCTGATACCTTCCAGTGACATACAGGTTCCACTGAAGATACTCTATCTGCTCCCTGCTGTACCCCAGAAGGCAGAACGCTGCCTCACAGTATCAGGGTTGAGCAAAAATATGTTGAATGATATTAGGTGTTTACTGTCCACCCCCTAACTCTAAGCTAGAAATAATCTCTCCTTTCTTTAATTCTCAAACAACTTGCTCTTACCTCACTTCCTGCTTTGGATGGCCAGTTCTTATAAATGTTGACATCTTTTGCTAAACAGTAAGCTCTTAAGGAGAGGGATTAACGTTTTATTAATTTAGGAGTGTAACATTTATTAACTACCCATGTGCCAGTCATAGTGCTGGGTACTTTGTTAGCATTATTTTATTTTTTCCTCACTGCAACCCTATGAGACAGTCATTATTACCTCATTTTGAAAATGAGGATCCCAGACTTAAAAGCACAAGGAAGTTTTTTCCCAATTCATTTAGCTAGTAAATGGCAGAGCTTTTGACTCTATTTTATTTTTCCTTATATTTACATCCCTTTGGGCCTTTCATGGAGAATTATCTTATTAAATGTTTCAAAAATTAATGGATGAGAATTGAAAATAAAGTTAGTAGATTCTATCTTGATTCTCATAAAAGGAGTACTATTGATTTTCCTCAAGAGATTTTACATTTTCTTCTACTATGTGTTCTACATTTTCTTCAGATACTGTGATGCTGGTACAAGTACCTGCTTCCTAAAGAAACCCTAGTGGCAACTTCCTTGAAACAGATGAATGTTTTTCAGTCAACATTGATGTTTTGTAAGTGCCTATAGGTTCCAGGCAGTATGATGGGAATCTTAGGAGAAAGGATTTAGCAAGCACAAAGTCTGCTCTCAAGCGCCTTACAGTTCAACGGAAATATTCAATTGGTACTTCCTCACCAAGGTGCTAGAGAACAGAGTTCACTCAAAATATGGTTGTTCTGACTTCATTCCACAAGTAACAAAAGAGGGAAGAGAGAACAGGTGAGGCCCAGAAGGAAGAGGAAAGACGACTGATGTTAGAGTAAGGTATTGAAGACACGGAATCTTCACTGAGAAATGCATTTCTTTCTCCTTGTTTAAAAAGAGAGTTATGTATTTGTGCTTCCCCTTTCTTTGTCTCCTGAGTGTTATAGAATCATCCTTACTTTCCAACCTCCCCCACCTTTTTTATAGCATATTTTCATTCTATTATTTGTAAGTTGACTCTGACTTTCTCCTTATTAGTCTTTCTGTGTGTCTTAAATAGGGGTTTCCTTTTCTTCTTGGAATAAAACACCTTGGAGGAAATTTTTAAAATACGAAAAAGTACAAATGCACCAATAATTCCATCACTCAGATAAAGTACTATTGTTGATTCCTTTCTAGTTTGACTACTTTATTCTCTCTCATATCATGTTTTGTCAGACTGAATATATAATTCTGTTTTCTGACTTGTTTTTGTTAGAATTTATTAAACATTTAGGTTGTTTCTGATGTTACCTGATTATAAATAATGTTTCAGAAGATTTTTTACATTAAGCTTTGTCAACAACTCTGATTTATTTCCTCCAAATAGATAATTGGAAACAGAATAATTTAGACCAAAGGATTTCCACTAAAGCTACACCAATTTAGTTTCTTACCGGTGCGGCATGAGAATTCTTGTTTTGCCACCCTTTTCCCAGCATTGAATATTATCTTCTAAATTTGTGTGCCTATTTGGGGGTACAAAAATAATATTCCATTTTTTAAGGTGAACCTTATCATTGCTAATAAGATTGATTTTTTCCCCCTTTTCTATACTGGTCCTTTGCATGTTTTTTTATGTTAACTTATTTGGCTCATTTAATTTTTTGAGGTAAAATTGCATAAAGTGAACTATGTAAATCACAAGTGTACTTTTAAACAAGCTATGAAAAGCGTGTTCAATTGTTTAATCTCATCACTATAAATATATAAATTATTACTATTATCTCAGAAAATTCCCTTGTGCTGCTTTTCAGTCAATCACTGTCCATCAATTCTCAGCCACAGGCCACCACTGATCTGATTTCTTTCATGATAGTTTTTCCTGTCCTAGAACTTCATACTAATGTAATCACACAATATAAAACTCTTTGACAAGTTTCTTTCATTCAATGTTTTTGAGTTTTGTTCTCATGGTTGGGTATATCAGTGGTTTATCCCATTTTATTGCTGAATAGTATTTAATTGTATGAATAGACCCATAATTTGTTTATCCACCATGGATATTTGTGTTATTCCTAGTTTGTTGGTTTGTGTGTGTGTGTGTGTGTGTGTGTGTGGCTATTTTGAGTAAAGCTTAAATGAACACTCTTCTCTTTTTGGCTTTAAATCTACCATTTTGCTATTTTTCTATTTGTTCCACTTGTTCTTTGTTCCTTTTGTTACTCATTTTTTTGCCTTCTTTTTAGATGAACAGAATAGATTTTACTATTCCACTTTATCTATGCTATTGGCTTATTGGCTGTATGTCGTCTTCTTTTTTTTTCTTTTAATGGTTGCTCTACGGTTTGCAATATTTAACTTAAACTCATCAAAGACAAACTTCAAATAATATGATTTTTGTTCATGTTTAAACTAAAATATTTTAAAAAGTAAATTTTAATTTCCCTGGTCCAATATCTGTGTCTTCATTGTTATACATTTTAAATTTGTGCATGTTATAAACTCTCAAATATATTATTTAAAAAATTTTAATTGTCAATTTTTTAAAAAGTTAAAAATATCTTCTACATTTGGTCACATATTTCCCATCCGTAGCAATCTTTATTTATTTATTTATTTGTTTGGATCTAAGTTTTTATCTGATATCATTTTCCTTCTACCTGAAGAACTTTATTTAATAGGGTGCAAATTTGCTGGTGGTAATGTCCCTCAGCTTTTTACTGTCTGAAAAATTCTGTCTTTTGCCTACATTTTATAATGCTATTTTCACCAGTTATAGAATTATAAACTATTTTTTTTCTTAATACTTAAAACTTGTCATTCTTTGTCTTCTGCTTTGAAAAAAAAAATCCAGACTGAATATCTCTGTCTTATGGTTGGATGGTTAATCTATTTGCATTTAATGTTATTTAATTAGTTGGACTAGATTTATGCCTGCCATTTTACTTTTTGCTTTATATGTCTTGTGTCCTTTGGTTTTTGAATTAGTTTCATTGTATATATTAAAGTATAAGACTTGATATTTTGGATACCTATATGATATGGTTTGGCTGTGTCCCCACCCAAATCTCATCTTGAATTGTGGATCCCATAATCCCCACATGTCATGGGAGAGACCTGGTGGGAGGTTATTTAATCATAGGGACAGTTACCCCTCCTGCTGTTCTTATGATAGTAAGTGAGTTCTCATAAGATCTGATGGTTTTATAAGGGGCCTTTCCCCATTTTGCTTGGCACTTCTTCTTGCTGCTGCCATGTGAAGAAAGATGTGTTTGCTTCCCCTTCCACCATGATTGTAAGTTTCTGAGGCCTCCCCAGTCATGCTGAACTGTGAGTCAATTACACCTCTTTCCTTTATAAATTATCAAGTCTCCAGTATGTCTTAGCAGCATGAGAATAGACTAATACAGTAAATTTGTACTGTGTAGCGGGGCACTACTGGAAAGATACCCAAAAATGTGGAAGTTACTTTGGAACTGGGTAATAGGCAGGGGTTGGAACAGTTTGGAGGTCTCAGAAGAAGAGAGAAAGTTGTTAGAAAGTTTGGAATTTCCTAGAGACTTTTTGAATAGCTTTGAACAAAATGCTAATAATGATATGGACAATGAAGTCCAGACTGAGGTGGTCTTGGAAGGAGCTGAGAAACTTGTTGGGAACTGGAGTAAAGGTTACTCTTGCTATGCAAGGAGACTGGTGGCATTTTGCATCTGCCCTAGAGATCCGTGGAACTTGGAATTTGAGAGAAATGATTTAGGGTATACTGGGGAAGAAATTTCTATGCAGCAAAGTGTTCAAGAGGAAGCACAGCATAAAAGTTTGGAAGATTTGCAGCATTATGTTGTGTTAGAAAACCCCATTTTCTGTGGAGAAATTCAAGCTGGCTGCAGAAATTTGCGTAAGTAATGAGAGTCCAAAAGTTAATTACCAAGACAATGGGGAAAATGTCTCCAGGGCATATCAGAGACCTTCATGGCAACTCCTCCCATCACAGGCCTGGAGGCCTAGAAAGAAAAAAAATTGTTTTATGGCCTGGACCTACAGCTTCACTGCTCTATGCAGCTTGGGACATGATGTCCTGCATCCCAGATGTTTCGGCTGTAGCCATGGCTAAAAGGGGCCAATGTACAGCTCAGGCTGTTGCTTCAGAGTGTGCAAGCTTTCAGCCTTGGCAGCTTACACATGGTATTGAGCCTGTGTGTGCACAGAAGTCAAGAACTGAGGTTTGGGAACTTCCACCTAGATTTCAGAGGATGTATGGAAACACCTGGATATCCAGGCAGAAGTATGCTGCAGGGGCAGAAACCTCCTGGGGAACCTCTCCTATGGCAGCATGGAAGAGAAATGTGGGGTTGGAGCCTCCACACACAGTTACCACTGGGGCACTGCCTGGTGGAGCTGTGAGAAGAGGGCCACCGTTCTCCTGACTCCAGAATGGTATATCCACCAATAGCTTGCACCATACCCCTGGAAGAACTGCAGACACTCAACAGCAGCTCATGAAAGTGGCCAGGAGGGGAGCTGTACCCTGCAAAGCCACGGAGGCAGAGCTGCCCAAGGCTGTGGGAGCCCACCTCTTGCATCATCATGACCTGGATGTGAGACATGGAGTCAAAGGACATCATTTTGAAACTTTAAGGTTTAATGACTGCCCTGTTAGATTTCAAACTTGCATAGGGCCTATGGCCCCTTTGTTTTGGCCAATTTCTCCCATTTGTAATGGGTGTATTTACCCAATGCCTGTACCTCCATTATATCTAGGAAGTAACTATCTTACTTCTGATTTTACAGGCTCATAGACAGAAGAGACTTGCCTTGTATCAGATAAGACTATGGACTTAGACTTTTGGGTTAATGCTGAAATGAGTTAAGACTTTGGAGAACTGTTGAGAAGGGCATGATTATGTTATGAAACATGAGAACATGAGATTTGGGAGGGTCCAGGGGTAGAATGATATGGTTCATCTGTGTCCCCACCCAAGTCTCATCTTGTAGTTTCCATAATCTCCACATCTTGTAAGAGGGACACAGTGGGAGGTAATTTAATCACGAGGGCAGCTACCCTCATGCTGTTCTCATGACAGTTAGTGAGTTCTCACAAGATGGTTCTCACATAGATTCTAATGAGAATCTATATCAGATTAATAGTAATTTAATACCAGTAATCTATAGAAATGTTATTCTCACATAATTGTGTTCTCTCTTCTTTTTTGTGCCACTATTGTTATACTGTACATGTTACATCTACATGTTATAAACCCAACAATGGATTACAATAATTATTTCTATATATAGTTTCACGTATTTTAAAGTAGCTGAGAGAAGAAAAGAAATTATATGTTTGTAAATTTTGTCATAGTAAACTTCTTTATTTACCATTGTTGGTTCTCTTCCTTTTTTCCCATGGATCTCAGTAACCAGCTAATATATTCTCCCTACTTCAATATAGCTTTGCTATATACTACCTTCTTTGTGTGGCAAGTATAGCTATTTACATATGTTGTCAAGTATAGATATTTACATATGTTATAGGCTTAACAATACAATCACATACACATTATATTATGCAATTCCATTTTAAACATGTTAAGAGATAAAAGGAAAAGAAATATGCATTTATACTGTCTTTTAAAATTGCTTAATTACCTTTACTGGTGCTTCTCCTCTCCCACACCATGTGGAATAGAATTCCATTTGGGGGTCAGTTGGTTTTAGACTGAAGAAATTCCTTTAATATTTATTGCAAGTGCCTTTATTAGCAACCAATTCTGTCAATTTTGTTCCTCTGAAAATGGCTTTATTTTTTCCTTCATGTTTGAAAGATAGTTTTGCTGGAAATAAGAAATTTATTTTATTCTTTCAGCACTTGGAATATGCATATCATCTCACTATATTGTGGCCTCCACTATTTCTGATGAGATGTCCGTTGTTAATCTTCCTGGGATTCTTTTATGTATAATAAGTCATTTTTCCTTTGCTGTTTTCCCGATTTTCTCTTTGTATTTTACTTTTGACATTTTTACTATGATGTGTCTGGGTGTATATCTGTGTTTATCTTACTTGGAATTTTTTTGAGCTTCTTGGATGTATCAATTAATTTTTTCCATGAAATTTGCAAAGTATTAACCATTATTTTTTAAAACGTATTTTTGTTCCTTTCTCTTTTTCCTCTTCTTCTGGCACCCCAATTTTGCATATATTGGTACAATTAATGGTGGTCTTCATATCTCTGAAACATTTTGAATTTTTCTTCATTGCTTTTCTGTTGTTCAGATTGAATAATCTTTATTCGTCTGTCTCCAAGTTAGCTGATTCTTCTACCCACTCAAATCAATTTTTGAGAACCCCTAGTAAATTTTTCATTTCTGTTATATTAGTTTCCTACTACAGAATTTCCATTAGATTCTTGTAAAAATAATTTTTATTTTTTATTTGATGAGATATTGCCCTCATATCTTTCTTAACTTCTCTAAGCACATTTTTCTTTAGTACTTTGAGCATATTTATTGCAGTTGCTTTAGAGTCTTTGTCATGTTCATATCTAGACCTTCTCACAGCAGCTCTTGTTGTCTGCTTTTTATTTTATTTTTTCTGTGCATGAGTCACACTTTCCTGTTTGTTTACATGTTTCACTTTTTTTTTTTTTTAGAACAGTAGGCATTTTAGATAATATAATATAGGAATGTCCCCTACCCCCAGACTGCTTTTTCCTATCTTTTTTTATTTGCATATTTATTTGTTTGGTGACTTGGCTGAACTCATTTAGTGACACTGCCAGTGTAAAGCACTGGAAAGCCTCTGATGTTTTTCCTCAGAGGATGCAGCCTTTGGCGTGCTCACAGTCACTCTGGGAGACAGTAGTTTTCTCAGAACTATCCTTGACTCTTCCCTTCTTTGGTCTTTCTGGTAAACTGTCCGCCTCTACTGGTGATACCCTCAGGTGTTAGTGTTTGCTAATTTTCAGCCAGTCACTTTATTGTTTTGGAAAATGCTATGGGAAATAAGTTACCCTATAATCTGATCCAATTAATTTCAGACCTCTTTGCAGAAGTTTTTTGAGGCCAAAAACTGAAGTATATTTTGACCACAGGAGGTCTCTTTATTGCTGTCTCTTTCCCAGTTCGCTCTGATAAACTAGCTGACTTACGGTTTAGTTTATTGCTCTTATGGAGGTGTCAGCCTTCTCTTAATTGCTTATTGTTGAAATCTTCCTGGTTTTTGAGAATGCCCTAAAGCTTGAACTTCCCCACTCTCTTTTCTAAATAAAATCAGTGATTTTGAGGGGCACTGTGGAGCTCTTTCCCCTTGTGGCCTGTTGAGACTTCTTTCTAAGTTTGGTTTGAGTCAGTCTAATGTAGCCTTTACCCTAGGGCTCAATTAGTTCTAGAACTATTTCTATAGATGGTCTTTCTGAGGTCTCTATTGAATTACCCAAGTATTCAACTGGACTCTCAGCTCTTACTGATCAGAACTTTAATGTCTCCCAGACCTATTAAGCTTCCATAAGTTCTTGTCACAATGCTCCATTAGTTATTCCTTGACTGGTTTTCCTGCGTATTATTCTAAGGATGCACTGCTTTGTGTTAAAAGGTCCAAGGGGGCTCCTGTGGAGATTTCCAAAGTGTTCTCTATTCAGTTTCCTCCTCTTAGGTACTCTGCCCCCGTAATTCCAGTCACCTTGGCTGCTTCAAACTCTAATCATTGTCTCCTGATTGCAACAAGGGTACTGTGTCCTGTTTAGAATTGCTTATCCTATGCCATTTTTCTAGAATATATCTCCAGACACAAAGCTGAGGCACTCTTGGAGATCTCCTTATTTGTATCCCTTCTATGTGTCATCATATCCTTTGCTACTCCTTGTTTGAGGTCTGAAAACAGTTGTTTCATACATTTTATACAATTATGGTTGTTTATGGTAGAAGTATAGTCTTATACAAACTAAATCTTCATGGGAAGAAGTGGAAGTCCTGTCTTTGATTTTTGTGATTTTCTGTTTTTCTTATTTGACCAGGCTCCTTAAAAATTCAAAATTTTGATTTTTGTCTGTTGTATTAGCTAATAGCATTTTCCTTTGTGTCATTTACTTTTAAATTGTTTTACATGGTTTTATGATTCCCATATTTTAATTTTTATGTAACTGAAATTATTTTTTAAAATAATTTCTTCCAATTAGAGAACAAACATTTTCCTATAATTTCTGTCATGAGTTTTTTGGGGTCTTCACTTTTTATAATTAATATTCAGTCTACTGAGATTATTTTTGATATATGTTATAAGATGGTTTTGTGTGTCTTTTATTCTAAATTTCTTTAAACAACTTGTAGAAAATGATGTGCTATAAATAAACCAGTAAGTGCATATCACAGGAAAGTGGTTGAATGTCATTTTTAATTATTTTGGAATTCATGCATATCCATTTTGTGTCATGGATTTAAGGTCATTCTTGGGTGATATAAGATTAAGACAGATACTGTGTGCTTCCTTTTAAAAGGTAAAATTTGCTTAAAACCAATAAAAATGAAAATGAGGACATAAGGACTAGGATATAAAGACTAAAGGGCAAAGCGGCAGCCAAGGTGGGTGTTTCTAATTTAAGACAATGGATACCATGGCCAGACTTGCAGGAAGAAAGACCTAGTTTTGAATTTACTTCCTCTCTTTCTAGGTAATGCTTAAGGTGAAATCAGACAATGTAGGTGAACCATCCTTGCCATATCATCACTATGGCCACCATCATTGTTGTGATTATAGTAATAGAAAGATTAAAAGATGAAGATGCAGTTTGAGTGATATGAGTATGCAAGGATGAAGTTGTATGATCTAGCCTTTGCTTTCTTTTTAATAAATTAAGTAGCATAATGTGGATTATGTGCTTTCAAACTTCCCTCCATATGTATGTGTACACATATGCGTGTATTTAGTTTCATCACATGGTTTGCAGCGATCCATTTCTTTCCATTTACTGTCACCATGGGTTGTCATCTATATTCAGTTCCTGGACTTTGTAAAGAGATTCACTAAGCACTGAAGCATTGAGCTGGGGAAAGGGATGAGGAGGAAAAGGAGATCTAGTAGTGATTGTGTCACTTTTCCTGGTCCAGTAAGTGACTGCTCTTCCTGGCTTATCTATTCTCCATTCACATATGTTTAAACCAGGTCACACAAAATTGGCTCTTTTCTTGTTTGCTCAAAGGAAGTCTGTGGTGGAATTTTACTGGAATTGGAGTCGGTATCACTGAATTGAAATTCCTTTTTCTCCACTGATGAGTCGTGAGATTTGGGGCAGGTCCCTTCTTCTTTAATGTCCATTTTGGGGTTGGAACATACAATTACTTAAGGGCCAGAGAAATTTCTGCGTGTGCATTAGAGTTCATTCATTTATTGATATTTAAATCATTGTTGAGTGATTTCTATGTCTTAAGCACTGTGTTTGGTACTGAGGACATTGATATGTAAAAACAATAGAACTTATTCCTACCTTCAAGGAACATGTATGAAAGAATAGACAAACATTAGAGCATAGAAAGAACATAGGTATAGTGAATGGTACAAAGGAGAAGTGCAGATATTATGGGGGGTGAATAGTGGAGGTCAGGAGTCTAAAACTATTTTGGTAAAGAGAAAGACAGTAATATTTTAGGCTTTTTGAGCCAATAGGCAAAATGGAACAATTCTTCTTACCAAAATGCTCTGTTGGTAAGTTTTAAAAATATTTTATATCTAAAAAAAAGTCACAAAGGCCTTACAAAAACAGGCCACAGGCTGCAGTTGCTGAACTCTGATTAGACAAACATTATATTCTTAATACAGGATGCTAAGATAATACCCCCATCTAGAAAATTTCTGTGGTCACTATTCTCCTAAAGGATTGTGTAAGAGACCTGTCCGTCTTTCTGTTTTCCCCTATCTCTAAATCCATCTCTCTTTCTTTCTATTTCTATTATATCTTTGTATAATTCACAAATATATATGGAATACATACCCTCATGCCTACAATTTTCTGGTATCTTAATTTGGCTGCTATTTGTGTCCCCTGACTAAGAATTTTAACCATTTTATTAGTTTTCATACAATGTTCTGGTGACTATGTTGTTGAGTAACTGCAATTGTGTAGATGCTTTGCCAGGAGCTGGTTTAATCCATCAATATATTGTACATCAATATGCTATATCTGCTGAGGCAGCTGGAGAAGGAGATTGAGAGAAGGTACTGAGGGAGCACAAAGAGGAAGAGAAATGAACAGATAAAATACCTAGCTGTCCCAGAGCAGGATTAGCAGACATGTTGTTTTGGTTATCCATTGTTTCACAGGTTAAAAAAAAAATCTCTTTGCGCTCAATAGAATTAGAGGCATGGTGTCCTCTCTGAACACACTAAGCCATTTGAAGAGGCTCCAAAAGTGGAATGAAATTCAATTAAGGAAAAAAAGATCACTTACTACCTTTTAAGACTCATAATATGAAAGATATTTCAAAACATAAAAGTTGAAATATTTTAAAATAGCATTTAAAATGCCTGAATCACTTAAAAGTGTTCTGACTTTTATTCATTCTATTTTAATTCTATCCTGAGGTAGCAATTCAAGCATTCCTATAGATATTTCTAAATATTTTTTGCAGTTACATCAAGAACTAGAAAAGGACAAATATCCTTATGCAATCAATTTGACTTTAACTATTTCCTCTCTCCTCTCTCTCTCTCTATTTTTCTCACTTTCCCATTACTTGTGTCACTACCTGAGTTTTTCTTATCCTATTTTATTTAGAGTTGGAAAAAGCTATGACTGAGGAAAATGCCAAAGATCTAATCAAGGAATTGTCAATAATAATCATGTGGCTCAAGCTATAAATCACTTTGGATTAAGCATCACCCTTCATCTGGGTATGAAATTTCCAATGCCTTTTATTTGTTATCTGCCAATGGAGATTAAAACATTCCCTTCCCAGGGGATCTTTCAGAAGCAGATGGATCTCCACTGTCAGGGCATCTGGGAAGTTGTCTGCCTGAAGACAGTCAAATAAAGCTGATGACATTATTAGGTCCTTTTTTTCCCCCTAAAAACTTGAATCCATTTGTATACAACATTCAGTTCTCAAGTAAAATTTTTGTCAAGCCATTAAGTTTTGTATATGATGCCAAGTACATCTTAAAGGATGAGAGGGCCAATTGACTGATGGCCTTAATGTGTTTTATAAATCGTCTCTGTTTGCATGTTCAGTCCAGCCCAAAAGACAGAGGCAATAGACTCCGAAGCCTGCCATTCTTAAGCAAAGTTTGCTTCAGTTCTGTATAAATATTAGGCCTTAGCATAGTTTACTACAGATGTATTTTAGTCTTAATTTCATGCAAAATCAACAATGGACATTTATACAGCATTAATTAAGGCACACTATTCAATACATATAAAATTTTCAGCGTTCTTTAGATATGACCTTAGTTTATTATAAAAACTGTTACTGAGATGTCAAAGCCTCAGTGTTTTTTTCGTAAACTTCCTCAGGCTATGACATTAAACTTGCCCTTAGACATTAACTAGAACCTTTTTATGTATATATGAGTAATAAGAACAACATCCTGCATCTATGTAGAACTTACAGAAACACAAATACTTAGTGTTTATTTTCAGCCAGGCACTGTGCTAAGCCTTTTTAGATATAGTATCTTATTGAACCTCACACCTCTCTATATGTTTATACCCATTGTTAACAGTGAATTACTTGAGGTTTGTAGAAATTTGTGACTTGCCCAAGACAAAGTCAACAAATGGGCAAGCTGGGTTTTATAACCAGTACTGTTCTATTCAGAATCTAGGTTGTTTCCACTTTGCTTTCCAGTCTAACTTGGTTTTCTCAAAATTATCTGCCCCCACAAAAAAAGAAGGACCAAATAGTAGATTTGCTCAAGATCATAAAGTTAATTGAACAGACAAAGGCAACACTAGAATTCAGGTATTTTTCTTCTGATATGTTGCTCTTGGCATGACACTTACTGCTTCTCATATATACATACACACACCCACACACACGCATATTATACACACATATTAAACAGAAATCAGAATGAAATGCTTTGTATTTGAATTCTTCTTTTTTAGTTTTACTGTCTGTTTTTCACTGCTGTACGCAGATGGCCTTTTAAAAATTCTAATTACTGAAGTTATTACATTAAAGAAGTATTGCAAGAACAACAACTTAAATTCTAGAAATCACAGGAAATAAAAGGTATTCCCTTTGAGGATCTCATTGAGATGCTGAGAGGATAATGCTTAAATAAAGAGATACCTGGGTTGAATTTGAGACCAATTTTGCATGTGAAATCTCAGCAAATATTATGCTCAGTTAAACAGTATGTGATCATTTGAACAGATGATGTTGTAAGAAAGAACTTTTCTGTAAATTGTTGAAATGGAAAGAGTTCTTCGTGCAAGTAGAAATAGGCAGCTAGTTAGACTTTTCTTAATGAAATGACAGTTTTCAAGGTACTTAGCTTGAAAGTACAGAGTGCAGTATTTCCTGAAAATGGAACCAAAAGGAAGGGGCCTGGGGTGTATCAGTCAGTCTGCATAATTTGCTATCATAATAAACTGGGTACTTTTTGTTTTTTCTTCTATGATGAAAAATAACATAGGAACAAAAATCCACATAATTCCATCCATCACATTTGATATGTCCTTATATTAATCAGGATAGAAAAACTATGTTGTTCTAATGATAAACCACATAATCTCAGTAGCTTATACTATAGAAGTGTATTTCTTGCTCACATAAAGTCTGATGTGCTTTGGGTCGTGCTCCTCCATTTTATAGTTATGCCAAATGGAAAATATGTCTTTGAAGATCACTGCAACAACAGAAAAGAAGGATAGACAGCATACAACAGCTCTTACATGGCCCCTGTCACTTCTGCTCATAGCCCATTGGCTAGAATTAGTCACATGGCCCAGGCCAGCTACATGGGAAACTGAGAACTATGTAAAAGAACAAATGATTATTTAGTGAATGATGTCTCTGACCCACTAATTATTTCTACTCTCCTTCCTGCTGCTACCCTGCTTTTTCCTTTCCCACTTTTCATTCTTCTCATTCTGTCTTTCTTTCAGTACTGGTCTTTCTTCGTGTTTTTGTATTTCTTTTGCATTTAGCCACCATTTAACAAATTATACATCTATCCTGTAGAATACTTGCATGACCCTAAGAAAAATGAATGCCTCCTAAATTGTGTGCCCTAGGTGCTTTTCTTGCCCTACCCTGATCCTGGTCCTTCTATTCTGTGACAGGTCATTTCTAAGTTGAACAATATGTGAGAGTCAAACGTGATTCCTAACTTCAAGTTACTTTCTGTCCTGTGAGAGAGATGTGATGTACAGATATAATGACAATGCAATGTAAAGTTAAAATGCCGGTGTCATGCAATTTCGACAGGTGTTGTGCTATGGGAATTGATTCAATATTGTTCTACACTCAACAGTGTTTGCTAAATGCAAATCAGAGCACTTTGAGCACACGTTAAAGAGGTAAAGAAAGTATAATCCTTTTGCTTTAGAGAGGACAATCACAAATGGAGAACTTGGAGAAAATACACATGGTTACCCATCATGCACACTTTAACTGGGTATGTGTGTTGTGTCAGAGGTTCTCAGACTTTGCTGGATGGACATGGGATTCTCTGTATAGCCTAAAATGTGTGAGATTATTCTAGAGAAGGCCCAGATCTATAAATGTTCCTGAAAAGGTTATTGACCCCAGAGTTTCCAGGGTGGGTACAGATAATAACTACTCTTTTGTTTCGTGAGGATTTACCTCAGACGTATAGGAACAGAGACATTCTGAATCCTCATAAAATAGCCAACATCGTTCATCCCTTGAAACTACTGGCGTAGATTGTCTTGCACGGAGGAAACAAACATGTCCTTTTTTTTGTTCAATGTCTGAAGGGAACTATCCCTGCAGCAGGACTTGAAAAGGTTCATAAAACTTGAGCGAAATGTTTATAAAGCATGGAAGTAAATGACAAAACTGTAACTTGGCAAAGTTTCAAGAGGCTTTGATCAACTGGAGCAGAGATTGGTCTCAGCGATCCAAGGATGGGCTTTAGGAAGTCCGTGAATCCCCTGAAACATTTGTGTGTATTTCATTCTGTGCATTTTTATGGAGGAGGGTCCACCTATACACAGTTAAGAGCCACTAATCTCCTTTTAAAAAGATGGAATCTCCAGTCGAAATAGATTTAAATACATACCTAAGATCAAATAATTAATCAGGGCTAAATCCAGTTCTGAAGCCCTATTTTTCTAATCCCTACTGTTCTGAGCTAAATTGTGTCCCCTCAAAGATATTGTCAAAGTTCTAACATTTGGTACCTAAGAATGTGACTGTATGTGGAAAAGGAATGTAATTGCAGATGTAATTAAGTTCAGATGAAATCATGAAGATGTTCCTAATCCATTATAAGAAGAGGAGTTCTCCCTGTGAAGGCAGGTACACATAGCAAGACAACCACATGAAGGTAAAGGCAGAGATTGGAGTTACACAACTGAAAGCCGTAGGATACTGATGGCTTACCACCACTAGAAGCTAGAAAGTGGCAAGGAAAGATTCTCCCTTAGAGCCTTCAAAGGGAACACAGCACTGACAACAGCTTGATTTCAGACTTCAGCCTACAGAACTGAGTCAATGAATTTCTGTTGTTTAAGCCATTAAGTTTGTTATGGTAGCCCAAGGAAACAAATACATTCACTATAGCTAACTCTCCAAACTGGTACATTTATTTTCATCATATCAGTGCCAATACTGATAATTATGTTTCCTGTTTTTAAAATGCATGTTTACTAGACCTAGTTTAGGTGCCTCTCCCGGCAATGTGTGCACTCTGGTCCTTGGTGACTTGCTCTGTTTCCTGGCTGGAACTGTTAAATAGTGGCTTCTGCCATTCCCACAATCAAAATTGTAGCTACCAATAAGAATGTACTAATCCTACCACCTTTTTGGGCTCAAGGGCCAGGCTTTAGGGCCAACTTCATCATGCTAGCTCTGGCAGAAGCTGCAGCAGTTTCCGTGTGCAAGTTCAACTTGACCAGAGCCATAGAGGTCCTAGCTTCCCCAAAAGTTCCACAGGGACTGGCTAACATCACCTGGAGTTGCAGGGCAGTAAATGCTCCATGAGGCAAACTTTAAGAGAATACAGGAGTCAGAAGGAGACAGGCCACGAATTGTTCTCTATTCTCCCCATCTTAGAAACTGTTCAGAGATACAGAGGTTCTACGGTGGCTTTCCTGAGTTATCCTATTTAACCAAGAAACCATTGCTACTTTCTTGATAAGCTTTAGCCAGTTCATCATGCACAAGGTTATTATTTTTGCTTTACCTACTTTTTTTTTTTTTTGAGATGGAGTCTTACTCTGTCGCCCAGGCAAGCGCCGCCTCCTGGGTTCACACCATTCTCCTGCCTCAGCCTCTCGAGTAGCTGGGACTACAGATGCCCGCCACCATGTCTGGCTAATTTTTTGTATTTTTAGTAGAGATGGGGTTTCACAGGGTTAGCCAGGATGGTCTCGATCTCCTGACCTTGTGATTTGCCCTCCTCGGCCTCCAAAAGTGCTGGGATTACAGGCGTGAGCCACTGTGCCCAGCCAGCTTTACCTACTTTTATTAGTTGAGTTAAATTTATGTGTTGAATTCATAACCCCCTGTGTATCAGAATGGGACTTTACTTGGAAATAAGGTCATTGCAGATATTATTAGTTAAGATGAGGGCATAGTGGAGTAGGGTGGGGTGGATACCTAACCCTTTATGATGGGTTACACACACACACACACACACACACACACACACACACACACAGAATGAGACAGAATGAGAGAGAGAGAGAGAGAGAGAGAGAGAGAGAGAGAGAACACTCCATGTAAAGATAAAGGCAAATATTGGGGGTGATATTTCTATAAGCTAAGGAATGCCAAAGATTGTGAAGATGAGAGAGATGCATGAAAAAGGTTCTCCTTTGTAGCCTTCAGAAGGAACCCACCTTGCTGACACCTTGACCTTAGACTTCGAGCCTCTAGAACTGTGAGACAGTAAATTTATGCTGTTTAGCACCAAATCTGTGGTACTTTGTTATGGCAGCACTAGTAAATCAACATACTTATTTCTCTACCGTACTTCTCATATTATTCGTGCTGTCCTTGGATTGTGACACCTCCGTCTCTGCCCCCTTAAAATGAGTAGCATTCAAAATTGCCCTCAGCTCTGTTTCCCCAGAAATATAAGCCAATATAGCCTTTATTCCTATTTAAAAATGTGTGTGGTTCGACCTGGGTGGGCACTGACTGATAAAAAGAAATATGATATGTACTCTTCCTGAAAAAGCTCACAGTTTTCAGCCAGACTCATCTGATTTGTAAGACCATTAGGAATCAGCAAAGGCAGAATGTTGCAGGTTTGACATCTACACTGTGACAGAGTTCAGGAAAGGGAGAGTTGCACCATGAGCTTCCAGAACTACCAAACAAACTATTGACTCTAAGGAATTCTATTCTATCTCTGTGTTTTCCTCATAACCAAAAAGCAATTGTTCATATTTGGCATATTCTGTACATATTTCTTTTTAATTTTTACAGATGAGTGTGTGGCAGGCAAAAGGGAATCATTCCAAATAGGAAATTCAGGCATTTGTAAACAAAGCTTCGTGTTGGTAATTTAGACAAAGTAATTAGTGTTTATGACTTTAGGAGTCTGGAGTATATGTGATGAATTATATTAATCGGGAGTGAATCGATACTGGAGGGTAAAGAAGGATAATTTCTCCAGCTAAGAGTGCATGGCCAGTAACTGAAACTATTCCTTAGATCAAGCCATTACATCTATCAAAAGGCATTTATTAACTGCTTATTCACACATCACACTATGCTAAATGTGGAACCAAGTCTTAAAACCCACTCTCTTAACTTGTGTATTATCTATGCTAGTTTCAAAGAAAGAGCAAGCAAACTTCCCTTGAAATGTAGAGCCTTAGAGTCTTTAGAGTTCCTTTAAAGCAATCTTTATATGTAGTAACACGTTTTTGTTTGGAGAAGAAATCAACCAAGATCTCATTTTTTTTGTTCAAGTTTTCTAAATATTTCCACACTTAGTGGTTCATATAATCTTGTTTATGTATATGTTATTAATATATGGATTGACTCAAACTCTCTGAATGATTTTTGCTTCCAAAATATAGCTTTATTACCCTAAATGAGTTGTTTATAGCAATACCATGTACTGTAACTTCTGTAATACCATTGTCTTCACTGTATGTGGAGTACCTACAAAAAGCCTGGGTGAGAGAAGGTACATAAAAAACATCTGTTGAATGAGAAAGCCCTCATTCCTGGTTGTATCCAGGAAGGATAATGTCGTCAAACATTCCTGTAAGGAAAGACGCCAAAACTTTTTTGAGCACCTGTCATGTCCCGGGCTCCCTCCTAAGCACTTTACATAATTGCAAGGGATATCCCTTCTTTCACTTTAATGTGGGTACAGTAGCATTTACTTATTTATTTGTTTAGATCAGTAGAAAAAATTAAATACTGCTGGGCACAGTTGCTCATGCCTGTAATCCCAGCACTTTGGGAGGCTTAAGTGGCAGGGGTGGGGGGTCACTTGAGGCCAGGAGTTCAAGAACAGCCTGGGCAGCATAGCAAGACCACATTTCTACAAATTATAAATATATTAGCCAGGCATGGTGGCATGTGCCTGTAGTTCCAGCTATCTGGGAGACTAAGGAGGGAGAATCGCTTGAGCCCAGATAGCCGAGGCCGCAGTGAGCCATGATCATGCCACTGTACTCCAGCCTGGATGACACAGAGACTGTCTTTAAAAAAAAGAAAAGAAAAGAAAGAGATCAGGAAAGAAAGAAAGAGAGAGAGAAAGAAAGAGAAAGAAGGAAGAAGAGAAAGAAAAAGGAAGAGAAATAAAAGAATAATATGCATGGAAAAGAAAGACATAAGGAAAGGAAGGAAGGAGGGAGGGAGGGAAGGAAAGGAAGGAAGGGACGAAGGAAGGAAGGAAGGGAGAGAGGGAAGGAAGGAAGGAAAGGAGAAAGAAAAAAAGACAGAGGAAAGAAAGAAAGGAAGAGAAAAGAAAGAAGAGAAAGAATAGTATGCATGTTAGGAACTTAGCACTGTGTCTGATACCAAACAGCCTCAGCTATCTTAGATACAGCTCATGCATCACTTCCTCTTGACAGCCGTTGGAAACCTTAGGTACCCTTCCTTAATGTTTTTTTTAATTACTGTGTGTTCTGATTATCAGGAATTTAGGACATTGCCTTCAAATCATCCATTAGTGCCTGTTGCTGCCACAACAGTCTAGGCCGTGGGTGGGCAAACTTCTGTAAAGAACCAGGTATTAGATGTTTTAGCTTTGTGCAGCATATGGTCTTCATCAAAATTACCCAGTTTTGCCATTGTAACACAAAAACAGCCAGACAATATGTAAATTAATGAGCTTGGCTGTGGTTCCAATAAAAGTTTACTTACAAAAAAATAGATAGCAGGCTGGATTTTTTCAGTGGGTTGTAGGTTGCCAACCCCTAATCTAAGCCTCCAGAGGATGGGAATCATCTAATCTTTCTTAGTTTTTGTAGCACCAAGCTCAGTGACTCAGTTAAAGGAGGGGCTCAATCAATGTTAATTGAACTGGGAATGTACTATCCCCTCCAAATCATCATGTGCCAGGTGCTGATTCTTGTTTTTATTCTTGCTTTTATTTGAAGTATAATCAGGTTGCTGTTGAACATTTTTAATTTTGTATCCAGCAGATGTGCCCCATTTGAAGAACAGAAGCAAATCAGTACATACTAAATTACCAGGTCACGTTCTAACACAGAGATCTGTGCATTCTGCCTGAGCATCTAAGGCTTCTAATTTTCTCAGGTATCCTATTGCCCTCAAGTCTTGAGGCTCTCCTTGAAACTAGCCAGTGCTGTCTGTGACCTGTTTATTGAAAGCTGTGTAACTAAGTACAGTAATAGAATTTTTCAATCAATACTCAATTGTAGCAGGAGCTAGTAGAAAGATTTCAGCACAGCCATAACATGCTGAGATAACTTGGTGTCACTAAGAAATTAGGCAGCAGAGAGCAGTACTAATTGAGTTCTATCAATCATACATGTGGGCACTGGGCTTGAAATTTGATGTAGAAGCTATAGTATTGTTTGATGTGTATTTGGTTGTGTAAACTCGGAGAGCAAACTCATTTGAACTCAGCTGAATAACATTCAGCTGTTCTAGGCCTTTCATAACAATTTTCCTTTTTTTCCCCTCTGTTTAAAAACTCAGTAGTATCCTCTATGTGCATAACATAAAAGGAATAGCAGTGGTATTTAATTGTAACTCTGGGATAGATGCATAAAGAGGAAATAGAACCTAATAGATAGAGAATTGGAAGTCAAAAGACTCAACCTTCAAATTCCAGCTGTTCTTCCCATTAACTCTGTGTTTTGGCTGTGAATCAAATGATAGCCAATGCATTAGTTTTTCTATCTTTACAATGGGGATTATACCTGCCTGCCTTATTAGTGTTTCAGTGAACTTCAAAGCAATTTTTGGCTGTGAAAATGCTCTGCAAATGATAGTTGTTGTTTTATGAGCACCTTAATTATTCTGCTTCTCCAGGAAAAAAATGTGTCAACACTGAGTGAATTTTCCTTGTAATTTAATCCTTTAAGTGCCAGAACTTTAATTTTAATAATTTTTATTGAAGTCTTTCCCAAAGAATGCACAAGAAGCTAACTGCTTTATGAAACTGAATAGTTTATGCAAATTTAACCCATTTATGGCTCACAGTTAACACTGGGATTTCTGCTTCTGTGATTCATGTTGTAGCTGTAGGTGCTGCTGACTGTGGGACTTACCTGTGATTGAGGCCAGAAGTAGCTTGGCTTAGCCTTCTGGAAAAATTCTAATTAGTCACTTTGTTAATTTGGGCTATTTGCCTGTTCTGCAAAGGAAGATTTAGGGAATGACTGAAATAATGTTACAGTTTGAAGGAACACTAACACCATTGAGTCTAATCCCTTCTTAGAAGGAAATAAAATGAAATCCCAAGGGTTTAATGAGTTGCTCAATGTCACACAGAAAATGAGTGTTTAAGTGTACCCTATTCCCACCTTCTGACAACATTAACATCGATGAACATTTTCTCAAAGCTTTACTATTTTCAAAGCATTTGCACATCCATATCTTATTTAGACCTCTTCAAAGCTGTGAAGTTGCCAGAGCAGGGGCCATTCTCTCCATTTCATGAGTGTTAAGTGACTTTTCCTCAGTCACTTAGTGGGTGAATGCTCAGGGAAAGATGCTGGGACATGAAAACAGATCTTCTGACCACAGGTCCTAGTTTCATCCCAAGCCATTTATGTTTCATGCTATTGGACTGTGCTTTGTCTACTATAACATGCAGTATTAATGCTGCATAACCTTTGCAGTAGCACGACTTTGCTGACTGCTGTAAAATAAATAATCTTCCTAAAGATAGAAGATATCTTTTCCCAAATGAGTTTTTCATGTTCCAGGGCAGTTTCTTCAATATCACTGTTTGTGTGCTTTGCATTTTTCACAGAACTTACAGCCTTATGTATGAGATCTGCAGCACCAGCAATAGGAATAACTGGCACCTTCATAACAGCTTTTACCTACTTGCATTCACAGTGTGCTTCTGCCTCAAACCTCATGTGCTATAACTTTTTCTTAGCACTTTAGATGCCACCAATACTATTAGTTGAGGTTCCCAAATACATGATAGCCTGCTTTTGTGCCATATTAGTAAAATGTGTTTCTCTGAGAACTGTTGCAAACTTAACTCAAACTGGCTTAAGAACACCTGGGATTTTTTGGTTCCTGAAACTAAAAATCCAGGGATAGAGTAAGCATGGCTGGACTCAAGACTTCTAAATTAGTATGAGGAAACATCTCTCTTTTCCTCTCTCTTTCTCATCTTTCCTTCTATCTGAATTTTTCTGCATTGGACTTTGTTCTCAGGCAGGTTCTAACAAGTAGAAGAAAAGATGGCCACTAGTAGTTCAAAAATTATATTAGTCAATTCCATTGAATCAAGAGTGCTCCCCACCAGCCCCAACCCCACAATAGCATCAAGAAAAAATTCTCTTTGAATTGATTGAGCTATATACTTCCATTCTTGGAACTGGGACATGCAGCCAACTGTACCCAAGCCATGTAAATGGAGAGAAGGGGTAAGAGGGATTCCTGAAATAAATTATATCAATATAATGTAATTATTACATTTAATATATTAAATAAATTACATATAATTTATTATATATAATAAATTATATATTTGAAATGATATTAATATATGATATAACATATAAAGATATAATAATCTATATTTGATATATTTGATGTACCACATACTGTATATTATTTGATATAATATCAAATTAAATATATAATAAATATGATATATAATGTGTGACTATTAATGAAGCATAATACTTAACAGGAAAAAAATCGCAAAATATTCACTACACACACTGAAATGCCTATGCCATGTTCACTGTGCTAAAATGCCTTGCTCTCTCACTTACTTGAAAAACTCCTACTTTACCTTCTAACTCCACTCAAAAGCCATTTACTATGTAGATGATCTTGGGATAAGTTACAGAGCCTCTATAACCTGTGGTTATAACATGGCATACAGTAAGACTAACCAGCTGTTAAGCTATTTTAAGAGATTATATGCCTGATCTATGTAAAGTGCTTAGGACAATCTTTGGCAAAAGTTACGTGCTCTATAAATGTTAACAGTGCTGCTGCTGCTGTTGCTGTTGCTGACACGGACATCATGGAGAGACAAGTGCTGTAGGAAGACAAAGCAGTGTAAAGGCACAGAGAGTGGCAGTGGTGTTGTTTAAGAAATCCTGGGTCATGCAAGGCATTTCTGAGTAAATGACATCTGAGTGGAGAAGAGAATTAAGTGATGCTATGAGCTATGTGAACAACTTGGAGATGAATGTTCTAGGCAAAGAGATCAACAAGTGTAAAGGCCCTAAGGTAGAAAAGAGCCTGGTTTGTTTGAAGAATAAAATCATAACAGGGCCGGTCGTGGTGGCTCACCCCTGTAATCCCAGCACTTTGGGAGGCTGAGGCAGGTGGATCACCTGAGGTCAGGAGCTTGAGACGAGCCTGACCAACATGGTGAAACCCTGTCTCTACTAAATACAAAAAATTAGCCAGGTGTGATGGCACATGCCTGTAATCCCAGCTACCTGAGAGGCAGAGGCAGGAGAATTGCTTGAACCTGGGAGGCAGAGGTTGCAGTGAGCCAAGATTGCGCCATTGCACTCCAGGCTGGGCAACAAGAGCGAAACTCTGTCTAAAAAAAATCATATCATGACATTTACTAGAGGTGTCATTTTTCTTAAGATCTTCAGTTTTATCTTTTAACAAATTGTAGAAATATATAAAATTAAACATTGAGTAATTATTTTTAGTAAGAATTTCTATCCATTGAATCACCCTTCTTGAAAGTTTGGAGCTGAGTCAAGTGCAGGTTTTTCCAGGCAGAGTCCTGGGAGTCAGTAGAAAGTAACCACCGGTGCTTTATATTGGCATTGGTAGTATGTGGAACCAATGGACCAAATTGTGTCTAGAAAAAGGGTGCATGTCTGACTTGAAGTAAGGAGTTCAGAAGAAGGTTGCCAATCTTAGGAGCTGGAAAGAGAATGGAGGATAAAGCTTTGGAACTGAAAAGGCTGAGCTAACAAGGACATGAGAGGACAAGGAGTATTGTGACCTGATATGGTTGGAAGCTCCAAGTCAGGGTGAATTATTGTTGTACAACTTGGGTTGCAATGTCTTCCAGAATAATTATTTTCTATTTAATATAAGATCTGGCTTTCCAGATAGAATCCTTAAGATAACATTAGGAGGTAGAGGCATGCTCAGGCTATTTCCCAAACCTTCGTTCTATTTCCTCAGTAGAGTGAAGACTTTGGATAGAGGATGAAATGTAAAACTATGGTAGAATATATTAGAATGAAGAATGTTCTTTGAATTTGACATCCTTTTAGTTAGTCATTGAACACGTGTTATTCACTTACTTATGTGTACCGGACCCTGTGCTGAGCTCTGGGGGAGATACAGAAATGAGGATTTTAGGGCTCTTGCTCTTTTGTAAGCTGGAATAAAAATAAAGTACATATAAACCAATAATTTCAATAAAATATGCCTTTTGCTTTACCATTCATAAGCTGTATAAATTTGATAGGGTATTTAAGCATTTATTTCCTGATTTATAATGTTTGGATAAAAATAACACCTACCTTAAGGCATTTTGGGGTGGGGTTAAAATAAAAGAAGCAAAATAGTGTTAAAATATTTAGTACATTACCTGCCACATAATACATGCTAAATGCATTTTTAAAGGGCTGTGATACCAGCAAGGGGTTGTAGTAGCATGGAGCAAAAAATGACTTATTTTATCTGGGCTTGGAAAAATCCCATAGGACTACTAAGTCTTGAAGGCTGAATTGATAAACAGGGAAGGAATTACGGAGTGAAGAGTCATGTGAAATACTAGGAAACGTTCTGGAGGAGAATTTTGTTTATCAAACAATTAGGTAACATATATTGAGAAACATTAAGAGAAACTTTAGGAAAGTTGGGCCGGGGTCAGATTATGAATGGTGTCATATATCACGTCAAGAAACACTTCTTTAAGTAATTACAAAGAGCCTTCACAGGTCTTTATGCAGAGGAGTGAAATAACAGGAAATCACGTGTATCTGAACCTGTACTAATGAGATGTAGAGGAAAGCATAAAAGGGCATTTGGCAACCATGTGCCTGGGTAGAATCATAGAAAATTATTCTGTATTAGAGCTACAACTCTTGGGTAGACGGAAAGAGAAAATAACAAGAGGAAAAAAAATTCTTGCTTTTAAGGCAACTGGTATATATGTATGATGCCTTAGACAACTTTAGGAGATGAAGTGTGCCACTCACCAGTGATATTATTTTATGGAAGCTGAAAAAGCATTAACATGTATGACAATAGTTAGCCTATCCATGGTCTATATAGTTGCAGGGAAATGTAATTCACAAACACCTGCCTGAGTCTATTTGGCAAGTATTAGGAGCATCAACCTTAGTTTTATCAGCACGAAAAAGTGCTCAGGGAATGTACTGCATTCAAAAAAGACTTTGCTGAAAACCCCAGAAAATGGTTTTGAAATTTCATGGTGTTATGGTTATGGGTTTTAATTTTAAATCTACAGTGCTTTCTGTCACTCTGAACTACCTTTATTTTGAAAACACACACACACACACACACACACACACACACACACACACACAGAACTCAGTCTATTGTGTTTTCTTAGTAAACTGGTATCATTTTTTTAAAGCAGTGAATCAGAGGAAAAGACTGATTTTGATCATTTGAGTTTGGGAATGTATATGTTATATTGTCTGTTGATAGAGAGACCTTTATATCTTTGCTGCTTGTGCAAACGCTACAGTGTAGGTTGCAGTACATTGCTGCATTATAGGTTCGCTTGGTGACCTACTGTAGTGAACATCAGTCTGAGATCCTAGATTGGTCCATGTGTCCTCAATATGGCTGTACCTTATTACAGTAATGCCCTATGAAACCAATAGAATGAACATAAATTGATATGGCCTTTTATTAAATGTTTCACAATCTACTAGATTGTAATCATTTCAATTAACTATGCACCTCTTAAAATAATTAAGACTTAGACCTTTTACTTGCTGTCCAACATAGCCAACAATTTTAAAAAATCTAATAGATGATAGGACACCTCAGCAGTCATGCTTGGGAGGCTGCTACTATGAGCTCAGGAGACTCCTAGTCTGAAAGACTGTATCCACTTGTATCCTCTTTCTCCATTTTCTCTTCTCTTCTCATCTTCATGTTCAGAAATGTCTTAAGTCCTCACCTCCCTGCTTCTAATCTTTGACATTGTTTCTATCGCTGTGGACCCATTGATATCTCTCTTCCTTCCCTTTCTTTCCTGTCAACTACTTTGCAAGTTTCAAACTTTTACATCCAGTGATCATCAAGTCCATTTTTTCTGATTTGAGACAGAATATAAACATTTTTTGGATGATATTTTGATTCACTTTATTTGATGATTTAGACATTTTCTATCATGCTCACTGCTTTGATATTCTTTCTTCATGCCAATAATTCTTGGGTATAACTATTGGATATGGTATTACTCTGGGTGTTAGAAGTTCCTGATCCCAATTTTGAGAATCATCAGATGGAAACTAACAGCACTATTAATGGCTAATAAAAGAAGAGAGAAATGATTACTGAGCAAGATCTTTTTTAAAAAAAAACTTTAACAACTAATATTTAACAAACACCATTGTCCATATGGTTCAGAATCCAAAAGGAAAACTTCATTGCCCAATGCATATGTTTATAATTTCATTCATCCTGTATGTTCCATTCTGTTGAAGAACAAAATGGAAACCAAAGCATTTATAAGAGGCCAACATTAGATGAAAGCACCTGAGTGACTCTTCTGGCCGGTTTAAACTGCCTGGTGAGACTCAGCTAACTCTGCTGGTTTTGTAAGCTTACTCTGGGATTTGTAATTAATTTATTCAATAAGGAGTGATTATGTATTTTGTGCAGGAATTGTGCTTGGAACTGGAGACTGAGAGATGAAAGACACGATCTGTATGTTTCAGAAGCTCAAGAATCTATTAGGCTAAACAGATCAGTAGGAAGACAATTATAGGACAGCATGATAAATGTTATATGACTACAACAAAGATTCCTGAGAGGAATACAGGAGGGACTCTGTACTGGGTTGAATAGTGGACCTAAAAAAATATGTCCAAGTCCTAACCCTCATTACTTATTAATGTGACCTTATTTGGGAATAGGAACTTTACAGATACAGTTAAGTTGAAGATCTTAAGATGGTATCATCTTGGATTTAGCATTGGTCCTAAATCCAATTACTGGTATAATTGGATTGGTATAAATGATACCAGTAATAAGGAAAATGAGAGGGCAATTCGACACAGAGCACCCAGAGGAAAGCCACATAAAGATGAAGGCAGAGATTGGAGTTATACTGCTACAAGAAGCTAGGACAGAGCACATGGAACAGATTTTCCTTCAGATCCTCCAGTATGAACCTATCCAGCCGATACCTTGATTTCAAACTGAGTGAATATTTTTTTGTTGTTTTAAGTTACCAAGTCTGTGGTAATTTGGATATGACAGCTCCAGGAAGCTAATACATGTCTTTAAGCTAGACTGGAGGTCTGGAACTGGAGATGGTCATCAGGTCATTACAAGGCCTCCCAGTTCAGGGACATTTCATCTGAGATTTGGAGGTCAAGTAAGAGTTACCTGATTTACTAATAGGAAAAAGAATTTCAGGCAGAAAAAAATAAGTGCAAATGCAGTCCATATTATTCCCAGTTAAAAAAAAAATCTTCTTTAATTTCTAATTGTATAGGAGGAAGGAAAGAGACATGCTGCTCACCCAGTTTTGTCTACTCTGGACAAAGAAAGATCTGATCTCTATTGCATGGTCTACCTGGTTTGTGAATCTCTACAGAACATAGATTATTGACTTCTCTCACATCTCCACTTCCATCACACTGATTGAGGGGACCATACTTTTCTCACCTGAATTATCGTAATAGCTTTTAACTAGTTTATCTGCTTTCACTATTGCTTATCCCACCCCAAGTTCTATTTTTCTTAACACACTAGTCAGGGAGAGCATCTATTGAAACCTAAGTAACATAACATCCCTCTGTAGCACAAAATCTTCCAATGCTTCTTAATTGCATTCAGAACAATATAATAAAGTTTTTAAACATCCTAATGACCCTAGGAGAACTAACGCTTTATTAATTTTCTGTTCCTATCTCCTACAACTCAACCTCTGACTCACGACGTTTTTGCAATTCCTGGACATACTAAGTATGGTCCCACAAGAAGCCTTTATGCTAAGCTATTCTCTTTGTCTAGAGTATTCATCACCACATCATTTTCCTGGCCTGTTCTCAGTCTTCTTTCATGTTTCTGCCAAAATGTCAATTTATTAGGCCTTCTTTGATCATCCTAAATAAATAGTAACCCCTCTACCAATATTTCTTATCTCCTTCATCCTGCTTTAGTTTTTCCCATATCACTTACTATAATTTGGATTATTGTATATTTATTTGCTTAGTTTATATTTTTTCTCCACGAGAGGGTAAGTTGCATATGACCAGGGATATTATCTGCTCTGATCATTGTTACTGTTAAGTGCTTAGGAGAGTACTTGGCACATAGTAGTATTTCGATTGATAGTTTTTGAACGGATGGATGAACAATACTTAGAATAATTTTTTTAACTGAGAAATTCATAGAAGCATTCAGAATGTTTGATGAGAATTTCTGGGTCCATGCTTTATTAGGAAAAACTCAATAAATTTTAAGTGCAATATTACAGAAAACAGATTGCAAAGGCCTGCAGTGGGATCTGATATTAATTCCTCATTTTTTCCCATGAAAAATACACACAAATAAATTGGGGATGGCCCTTAATTGGTGTGGCTTTAATAATAGGTTTGATCAATTTTGGATCCTGTTCAGTGATATTCTTATCCCCCATAGGCCAGTTTCTATTGCAAACTGCTTTTCTTACCTGAGCTTTCTTGTCCTTAATTCTTATTACTCTTACAGAAGGAAAGAATATAGTCCTTGAGGCCCAAATGTTATTAAACGATTTCTCTGGGAAACTTGGCTTCTCTCCTGTGTACTCTGCAAATGCTGGATGAAGCTGTGAGCTGCCACTTCTTTTTGCTTCTCTTACCTGGGTACTCTATGCCTGTCCTTTCTTTGTTTTGATCATAGTACACTAATGAGATTCCACATTCTTTGCATATTGTGGATATGGGAGAAGCATTTAAAAGATCTTGACATGAATAGATTCCCTTCCAGCTGAAAGTCTGAGTTGGGAATAGCTCTCCAGTTGGGCAGAAAGATGAACATTATGAAAACTTCATTATAGCATCCTCAGGAAATAGACAAGGCATCTTGCTTAATCCTTTCATGGCCAGTATCATGTGGGCTAAACAGATGGATTAAAAAAAGCAAACTCAGCCTGACTGAGGAACTATACCTGATTGGATAAGGTTATAGAACTTGCTACTGGTGAACAGTGGCAAAGTAAATATCTTAGAGGTATGAGGCACTTACTTTCACATATTCCGTGTCATTTAAACTTTGTCCTAACTTGAAGAAGAGGTATTCCTTTCACAAGTGAGGAAACTGAGGCACAGAGGAGGTAACTTGCTGAAGGTCACACAGGTGGTGATTAAATCCAGATTTATCTGTTTTTCCACAGACTATGCTCTTTTACCTCCACCATGCTGCCTATAAATTATAAATACATTTTGAGGGATTTCAGCTTAAACCTTTCAAAAAATAACATTAGCACAAGAACAAGGGCAGCCCATGTTGTAGATGAGATATAGCTAAACATCTAGAAAGGCAGATCACCGGGCAGTGGTGACAGCTCCAGTGCCAGCGGCTGTGTACAGCATGAAAGCAGCTATTAATCAGACATGCTCGCTTAAGAGGACCCTGGGTTTTGACTTTGAAGGCAGCCAAAGAAAGGTCGAATATATGTTTTTGAATTCTACAACAAGCAGAGCTCTTTTGAATTCTTTATTTTCTAAAAATGATAATTAATAATTCTAATGCTTACTTCCTTGGTTGAGCTCTTCAAACATGGAATTAAAAATAGTAAATTTTCAACAAAATACATATGACAGACTGTTAACCCTGTAAATTAGGGTTTCATTTGCCTTAACTTCTCACATCAGTGTATTTTTCCCAAGATGGCTTTCCCCACATGTATGTGTCTGATAAACCAATGATGTCAGCAATAATTAGTACCTTTGAAGAAGCTGAAACTTAACACTGGACCTGCGGTTACATTATTCCTCACAACAACTATATAAAGAAGGTGCTGTTTTAGCGTTTTATTTTGTCAAAAAGAAGATAAGGCTTAGAGCGGTTTCTAGACGAACCCAATGTCACGTAGCTAGAAAATGGCATATCTAAGTTTTGTGTGAGGCTCCCCACATCCAGGAGCCCATTGTCTGAAAGACCAAGTCTCCCCACGTGTTAAGTATTTGAAGGGGTGGGGTTAGGGGCACGGACAATATTGGCTGCAGGATATGATGCCTGAGGTGCGAGATACGATGGTTTTCTCTTTTCTTTATTTATTCTTTGTCTTCCTTCCTCTGTTCCTTCTTCCTTCTTTCTACTCTCCTCTCCTTCCCTCTTCACTTATTTAAAACTTCAAACCAGTTTTCTCTCATTGGGTGAAATTGGCATAGATTCTCAGGCACCTGACGTCCTGCTGAATCCTGGGTGTGGCTAGAATCCTAGAGCCTGGAATTTAGTCTCAGCCTCGTAATTAACTTTCTCCTGGGCTAGCCATCTAACTTTTCTCCATTCAGCTTCCCCAACTCCAGAATGCAGATGTAATTACAAATTACCTTTTAAGATTATTGTGAAGCGCTTTTTACACAAAAGCAGAAAATGATGTACAAATCTGAGAAGTTGTTCAGATTTCAGGATGGAGGTGGGAAACAAAGGCGCTCTCCTGAGAACTCTGGTCCACCCAAATCACCCAGCTACTATCACTGCAGGTAGGATTCGTATTTCTTTCAAGACTTAGCATGTAATTCCATGCAGTTATATAAACCTGCAGAATGCTTTTACTTGGGAGAGTTTGCTGGAATTTATCTCTTTAAAAGTCTCTAGACTGTGACCTTCAGGGGTAATAGAAGCGTTGGCTCGGATATGGCAGTGCAATAGGAAACCTTCTGACCTTCTTACCTGGGGCTTTATCTTCAACTGCTTTTCACAGCTAGCCCTTTCTGTCTCCCATTTCCTAGTACTCCTGTAAATGCTGAATGCCAAATTTTGAATTGCTTTCAGAGTTTTTACTGCAAAAATATAATTTGATGTTGCTTTAATGTCCTAGGGAGTCCTGAATTAATTTCTTGAATTTTGCATTTTAAAATATGAACATCGTCTTTTATTCTATTCCTCTTTGTCTTTGTCTTAATCGCCCTTCATTTTCCTTGTTATTGATTCCAGTGCCCAACAAGCTCTCACACTCTGACCCTGATGTGTGCACCAGTTGTGAGAGGTAGACTGCAAAGAGTTTTTGATATTTGAAAAGAAAATGCTCTATTATATGAATTAACCTAGAGAAAAGGGGGCTGATGTATTTAAAAAGTGCTCACCTTTTTGAGCACTCACTGTGGGTGGGCACTATGCACTATCTCATTTAATTCCAGTTTTACCAGTATGATACAAGTTCCCTTACTGACCTGATTATACAGATAAGGAAGGTGGTACTTACAGAGATTAAGCAATTTGTCAAAATCAGTCAGCAAATAAGAAGTGAAACCAGGACTAGAAGATAGAGCTGTTTCTAGAATCATGCTTTTACTAAGCCAAAGGTTGTATGGAAGAAGTACTCAGGTACTTGAGTTGTTTGCAAAATGTGTCCATGATTGACGACAAGGTTAGGATTAAATATTCCTCACTCCTAAGTTCTTGGTGATTATCTGTTGAATTGCCCTTCCTTTTTAATGAATCTTTCATTTCTACATTCCGGAGACTTTAAATTCATAAAAACTTTTTCAAATTCAGCATCCATTCTATGGAGGCATTCTTGACCTTCTGGTCAGAAGATTTTTCCTTCTTGGCACCTCCTCTTGACCTTGTACAGGCAGTATTGCTTGGATCTCTAAGGCACTACGTGATCTGCACACTGCATTCCTTGGGGCCTTTAAACTTGCTGTAACCTTTGCCTGGAACATTCTTTGCTTGATAATTTCATGGCTCACTCTTTTTCCCCTTTAGGTCTCTACTCAAATGATCTCTTTTCAGTGATCACCCATTATATGTCACCCTATTTAATTGCAGCCTTCCCCACTGACACACTGCCCACACTGTATCTGCTTTATTTTTCTCATATCACTTCGGTCTCTTCTCCATAAGAATATAAACCCATCAGAAATATTTTCATCTGTTCTGTTAACTACTTGAGCCCTGGTTCTCAGAGAAATCCCTGGTACAGAGAGGGTGCACAATAAGTATTTATTGAATGACTGAATGAAGGACTGTCTGCCTTTTTTCACCTTTGACACTGTTGAGATAGGGAGCTAGATGATTCCTTGTTGCAGGGCTGTCCTATACTGCTAACCTGTAAGATATTTAGCAACATCTCTGGTTTATACTCACCAGTAGACCCACTAGTAGCAGTTGTGACATCCCACTGGGACAACTGAGACTGTCACAGACATTACTAAATATCTGCTGCAAGTGGGGGGCGTTGTCCTCAGGGAAAACACTGTTTTAGACTCAAAGATCCTGGAGAACAGGGATCATATATTACTAGAGCATATAATAATACTGTAGCACATAGTAGATGCTTGATAATATTTTAAAATTAATTTGTTTATTAAAATAGTTTTTGGGGAACAGGTGGTTTTTGGTTACATGGATAAGATCTTTAGTGGTAATTATTGAGATTCTGGTTCACCCATCACCCAAGCAGTGTACACTGTATCCAATATGTTGTCTTTTATCCCTCCAGCCCCTCCCTCCTTCCCACTGCATCCCCAAAGTCCATTGTATTATTCTTAGGCCTTTCTGTCCACTTATAAGTGAGAATATAGGATATTGGGTTTTCCATTCCTGAGTTACTTCACTTAGAATAATGATCTCCACCTCCATGTAGGTTACTGCAACGCCGTTACTTCATTCCTTTTAATGCCTGAGTAGCATTCCATGCTGTATATATACCACATTTTCTTTATTCATGCATTGTTTGATGGGCATTTAGGCTGGTTTCATATTTTTGCAGCTGTGAATTGTGCTGCTCTAAACATGTGTGTGCAACTATCTTTTTCATAAAGTGACTTCTTTTCCTCCAGGTAGATACCCTGTAGTGGGATTGCTGGGTCAAATGGTAGTTCTATTTTTAGTTCTTTAAGGAATCTCCATACTGTTTTCTATAGTGGTTGTAATAGTTTATATTCTCACCAGCAGTGTAAAATTGTTCCCTTTCACCTCATTCATGCTAACATCTTTTTTGATTTTTACTTTATAATTATGGCCATTCTTGCAGGAGTGAGGTGGTATCTCATTGTGATTTTAATTTGCATTTCCCTGATAATTAGTGATGTTGAGAATTTTTTCATGTATTTGTTGGCCATTTGTAGATCTTCTTTTGAGAATTGTCCATTCATGTCCTTAGCCCACATTTTTTAGGATTATTATTATTTTTTTCTTGCTGACATATCTGAGTTCCTTAAAGAGTCTGGATAGTAGTCCTTTGTTGTCCATAGTTAGTGAGTATTTTCTCCTATTCTGTGGGTTGTCTGTTTACTCTGCTGATTATTTCTTTTGTGGTGCAGAAGCTGTTTAGTTTAATTAAGTCCTATCTATTTATGCTTGTTATTCTTGCATTTGCTTTTGCGCTTTTGGTAATTAACTCTTTGTCTAAGCCAACAACTAGAAGAGTTTTATTGATGTTATCTTGTAGAATTTTTATGGTTTTAAGTCTTAGCTTTAAGTCTTTGATCCACCTTGAGTTGATTTTTGTATAAGGTGAGAGATAAGGATCCAGTTGTATTCTTCTCCACGTGGCCTGCCAGTTATCCCAGCACCATTTGTTGAATAGGGTGTCCTTTCCCCACTTTATGTTTTTGTTTGCTTTGTAGAAGATCACTTGACTCTAAGTATTTGGTGTTATTTCTGCTTTCTCTATTCTGTTCCATTAGTCTACTTGCCTATTTTTATACTATATCATGCTGTTTTCATAACTGTAGCCTTGTAGTATCATTTGAAGTTGGGTAGTGTGATGCCTCCAGATTTGTTCTTTTTGCTTAGTGTGGCTTTGACTATGTGGGATCTTTGTTGGTTCTATATGAATTTTAGGATTGCTTTTTCTAGCTCTGTGAAGAATGATGATGGTACTTTGATGGGAATCACACTGAATCTGTAGATTGCTTTTGGCAGTATGTCATTTTCACAATATTGATTCTGCTCATCCATGAGCATAGGATGTGTTTCCATAGGATGTGTTTCCATTTGATTGTGTGTAATTTCTTTTGGCAATGTTTTGTAGTTTTTCTTGTAGAGTTCTTTCACCTCCTTGACTAGGTATATTTCTAAGGTTTTTTTGTTTTGGTTTTTTTTTTTAAAGGATGTTGAGTTCTTGATTTGTTTCTCAGCTTGGACGTTGTTGATGTGTA
>NW_012109130.1:93958-99060 GCF_000951045.1 Mandrillus leucophaeus
TATTTTTTTTTTTTTTTTTTTTTTTGCAGCTTTTGTAAAGGAGGTTGAGTTCTTGATTTGTTTCTCAGCTTGGACGTTGTTGATGTGTACCAGTGCAACTGATTTGTGTACATTGATTTTGTATCTTGAAAGTTGACTGAATTCATTTATCAGATCTAGGAGCTTTTTGCATGAGTTTTTAAGGTTTTCTAGATATACAATTGGCAAACAGCAACAATTTGACTTTCTCTTTACTGATTTGAATGCCCTTTATTTCTTTCTCTTGTCTGATTGCTCTGGCTAGAACTTCCAGTACTATGTTGAATAGAAGTGGTAAAACTGAGCATTCTTGTCTCGTTCCAGTTCTCAAGGGGAATGCTTTCAGCATTTCCCTCTTGAGTGTAATGTTGGGTATGGGTTTGTCATAGATTGCTTTTTTTATTACCTTGAGGTATGTTCCTTCTATGTAAATTTTGCTGAATATTTTAATCATAAAGTGATACTGAATTTTGTCAAATAAGTTTTCTGCAACTATTGAGATGATCTTATTATTTTTGCTTTTAATTCTGTTTATGTGATATATCACATTTATAGACTTGCATATGTTTAACCATCCCTGCATCCTTGGTATGAAACTCACTGGATAATGGTGTATTATTTTTTTGATATGCTGTTGGATTCTGTTAGCTACTATTTTGTTGAAGATGTTCACATCTATGTTCATCAGGGATATTGTTCTGCAGTTTTCTTTTTTTTTGGTAATGTCCTTTCCTGGTTTTGGAATTAGGGTAATACTGGCTTCATAAAATTATTTAGGGAGGATTCCCTCTTTCTCTGTCTTTTGGAATAGTTTCAGTAGGATTGGTATCAATTCTTCTTTGAATGTCTGATGGAAGTCAGCTGTGAGTCCATCTTGTCCTGGACTTTTTTCGTTGGCAATTTTAAAATTACTGTTTCAATCTTGCTACTTGTTATTGGTTTGTTCTATTTCATCCTGATTTAATCTGAGAGGGGTACATATTTCCAGATGTATCCATCTCCTCTAGATTTTCTAGTTTGTGTGCATTCAGTGTTCAGAGTAACCTTGAATGATCTTTTGTATTTCTGAGGTATTGGTTGTAATATTTCCTGTTTCATTTCTAATTGAGCTTATTTGGACCTTCTGTCTTCTTTTCTTGGTTAGTATCACTAATATTCTGTCAATTTTGTTTATCTTTTCAAGAACCAACATTTTATTTATCTTTTGTATTTATTTCTTTGTTTCAATTTCATTTAGTTCTGCTCTGATCTTTGTTATTTCTTTTCTGCTGTTGCATTTTGACTTGGTTTTCTTCTTGTTTCTCTAGTTCCTTGAAGTGTGATCTTAGATGATCTATTTTTGCTCTTTCAGACTTTTTGATGTAGGTATTCAATGCTATGAACTTTCCTCTTAGCATTGCTTTTGCTGTATCCCAGAGATTTTGTTGTGTTGTGCCACTATTATCATTCAGCTAAAAAAAATTTCAATTTCCATCTGGATTTCTTTGTTGATGCAAAGATAATTCAAAACAGATTATTTAATTTCTATGTATTTGTATAGTTTTGGGGGTTCCTTTGGAGTCGATTTCCAGTTTTATTCTACTGTTGTCTGAGAGGATACTTGATATAATTTCAGTTTTTAAAAACGTATTGAGACTTGTTTTATGGCCTATCATATGGTCTATCTTAGACTGTGTTCCATGTGTTGAAGAAAATAATGTATATTATACAGTTGTTGGGTAAAATGCTCTGTAGATATCTGTTAAGTCCATTTGTTCTAGGGTATAGTTTAAGTCTATTGTTTCTTTTTTGACTTTCTGTCTTGATAATCTGTCTAGTGCTGTTAGTGGGGTATTGAAGTTTCCCACTATTATTATGTTGCCATCCAGCTTATTTCTTAGGTCTAGTAGTAATTGTTTTGTAAATTTGGGTGCTCCAGTATTAGGTGCATATATATTTAGGATTGTGATATTTTCCTGTTTGATTCTTTTATCATTGTATAATGTTCCTCTTTGTCTGTTTTAATTGTTGTTGCTTTAAAGTCTGTTTTGTGTCACATAAGAATAGCTACTCCTGCTCACTTTTGGTGTCCATTTGCATGGAATATCTTTATCCACTCCATTCCCTTAAGTCTTTATGTGTTAGGTCGTCTCTTGAAGACAGCAGATATTTGTTTGGTGGATTTCTATCCATTCTGCCATTCTGTATATTTTTTAAGTGGGACATTTACACCGTTTGCATTCAATGTTAGTATTGAGAGGTGAGGTACTATTCTATTCATCATGCTAGTTCTTGCCTTTATACCTTGTTCTTTCCCCCCCACTGTGTTATTCTTTTACAAGTCCTGTGAAATGTATGCTTTGAGAAGTTTCTCTTTTGGTATATTTTGAAGTTTTTTTTTCAAGATTTGGAACTCCTTTTACCATTTCTTGTAGTGCTGGCTTGGTAATGGTGAATTCTCTCAGCATTTGTTTGTCTTAAAAATGCTTTATCTCTCCTTTATTTATGAAACTTAGCTTTGCTAGATACAAATTCCTTGTATGACAATTTTTTTAAAAATTTAGTTTCGGGAAACTGAAGATGAGACTCTAATCCCTTCTGATTTGTAAGATTTCTGCTGAGACTTCTGATTTGTAAGATTTCTGCTGAGACATCTGCTATTAATCTTACAGGTTTTCCTTTATAGGTTATCTGATACTTTTGTCTCACAGCTCTTAAGATTCTTTCCTTTGTCTTGACATTAGGTAACCTGGTGACCATGTGCCTAGGTGATGGTCTTTTTGTGATGAATTTTTCAGGTGTTCTTTGAGCTTATCGTGTTTGGATGTCTAGATCTCTAGCAAGACCAGGGAAGTTTTCCTCAATTATTATCTCAAATAAGTTTTCCAAACTTTTAGATTTCTCTTCTTCTTCAGGAACACCAGTTATCCTTATGTTTGGCCATTTAACAAAATCACAAATTTCTTGGAGGCTTTGTTCATGTTGTTGATTCTTTTTTCTTTGTCTTTGTCTTATTGGGTTAATTTGATAAGCCTTGCCTTTTAACTCTGAAGCTCCTTCTTCTACTTGTTCTAGTCTATTATTGAATGTTTCCACTGCATTTTGTATTTCTCTAAGTACGCCTTTCATTTCCAGAAGTTGTGATTGTTTTCCTTTATGGTATCTATTTACCTGAGAATTTTTCACCCATATCCTATACTGTTTTTAAATTTCTTCAAGTTGGTTTTCCCCTTCTCTGATATTTCTTTGGGTAGCTTATTAATCAACCTTTTGAAATCTTTATTTAGCAATTCAGAGACTTCTTCTGGGTTTGGATCCATTGCTAGGGAGCTGGTGATTTTGGAGGAGTGTTATAGAATCCTGTTCTGTCACATTACTGTAATTATTTTCTTTTTCTTTTTCTTTTTTTTTTTTTTTCATTTGAGTAGACTAATTCAGTGGAGAGGTCTGAAACTCAAGGCCTGCTGTTCAGATTTTCTTGTCCCACAGGATGATCCCCTGATGTAATGCTCTCCCACTTTCCCTAGGGATGGGACTTCCTGAGAGCTGGACTGCAGTAATTGTTATGGCTCTTTTGGGTCTAGCCACCCAGTGGAGCTACCATGCTCCAGGCTGGTGCTAGAGGGCGTCTGCAAAGAGTCCTGTGATGTGATCCATCTTCCAATCTTCCAGCCACGGATACCAGCACCTACTCTGTCAGATGTGGCAGGGAAGTGAAGTAGACTCTATGAGGGTCCTTGATCGTGGATATGTTTAGTGTGCTGGCTTTCTTGAATGCTGGTTAAACTAGCAGTGAAGTTGTCACATAGACACCCTACAACTTCTAGTTAGCCAAGATGTTGTGGGCAGTGTAATTAGGTGTTGTCTTCTTCTTCCTGGGATCAGAGTTATTCTGTCCTGAATTGCTGTAATGGTCTGAGCTGGTGTTGGCCTCCAGCCAAGAGGTGGTACTTCCAAGTGAGAATTAGCTGCAGTAGTAGTAGGGGGCTCAAAGCTTGCCCTAAGATGGCCAGGATACGTATTTTGATTTCTCAGGCAATGGGATGGGCCATAAAACTCCCAAGAAATTGTCTTTTGTGTTAGGCTACCAGGGTGGGTAGATAAAGATTATCAGGTGGGGGCAGGCTTAGGCAAGTCTGGGCTCAGAATCTCCTTGAGTGGGGCTTGCTGCAGCCACAGTGGGGAATGGGGGAGTGGTTCTCAGGCCAATGGGGCTGTGTTCCAGAGGGGATCTTGGTCACCTCTGCTGTGTTATATAGTAAACCAGAGAAGTGGGGGATAGCGAGAGGCCTCACCCAGCTCCCACACAGTTGGCAAGGCCAGTCTCACTCTTGCAGTGCTCTGCTCAGGCCTTGCCCCAGATCATGAGTTACCCTTCTGAGAAAGCTCATATCCACAGCAGCTCCCACTCATCCCCCAGACTCCACTCAAGAAAATTTGTACCCAGTCAAAACCACTGCCAGTTTCAGGTGGGAGCTTCCTTTGCCCCAAGACCCTTTCCCAATTCCACTGGCTGACTTCCCCAAGGTTCCCTGTGAGATATAGTCAAGGGATCACTTCCTGGGGCTCAAGTTGGAGACTGGGAGTGTGTTCAAGTTATTTCCTGTGTTACTTGTACTTTCACATTTCTTGCGACTCACTAAACCCATTTTAGCTCTAAGTAAGGTTAAATGTTCCTTTGATGATCTGGATTTTCAGATTGCACAGTGGAGATGTGTGTTCAGAGGTAGGTTTTCCCCTCTCACATTTTGGGCACTCCCAGTTTTTCACCTGTTTCATAGAATTTGCTTCTTTCAAAGGATTGGTGAATTCCTTCAGTTTTCCTGGTATGTTCCTGCAGTGGTTCTTGGAACAAAAGATCATGGTGTGAGTCTCCAATTGCTGTTCTGTCCATCCATGTGGGAGCTACATGTTAGCTTTGTCTCCTATCTGCCATCTTCCCCAGAATCTCTTGATAAATTTTTTTAAAACTGGATTGATCTGACTTTAAATGTTTAGCTCAAATATTATGATACAGTTACTATAAGACTATCCTCTCAAAATTTTTATTTTCTCTTATATAATAAATTTACTTCAATAACAAATATGTGTTTATTATCATACAG
>NW_012109130.1:99110-100587 GCF_000951045.1 Mandrillus leucophaeus
GAGGCCTCACCCAGCTCCCACACAGTTGGCAAGGCCAGTCTCACTCTTGCAGTGCTCTGCTCAGGCCTTGCCCCAGGTCATGAGTTACCCTTCTGAGAAAGCTCATATCCACAGCAGCTCCCACTCATCCCCCAGACTCCACTCAAGAAAATTTCTACCCAGTCAAAACCACTGCCAATTTCAGGTGGGAGCTTCCTTTGCCCCAAGACCCTTTCCCAATTCCACTGGCTGACTTCCCCGAGGTCCCCTGTGAGATATAGTCGAGGGATGGCTTCCTGGGGCTCAACTTGGAGACTGGGAGTGTGTTCAAGTCATTTCCTGTGTTACTTGTACTTTCACATTTCTTGCAACTCCCTAAACCCATTATAGCTCTAGGTAAGGTTAAATGTTTCTTTGATGATCTGGATTTTCAGATTGCGCAGTGGAGATGTGTGTTCAGAGGTAGGTTTTTCACTCTCACATTTTGGGCACTCCCAGTTTTTCACCTGTTTCACAGAATTTGCTTCTTTCAAAGGATTGGTGAATTCCTTCAGTTTTCCTGGTATACTCCTGCAGTGGTTCTTGGAACAAAAGATCATGGTGTGAGTCTCCAAATGCTGTTCTGTCCATCCATGTGGGAGCTACATGTTAGCTTTGTCTCCTATCTGCCATCTTCCCCAGAATCTCTTGATAAATTTTTAAAAACTGGATTGATCTGACTTTAAACGTTTAGCTCAAATATTACGATACAGTTACTATAAGACTATCCTCTCAAAATTTTTATTTTCTCTTATATAATAAATTTACTTCAATAACAAATATGTGTTTATTATCATACAGGTTCAAGATGATGTACAGGAATTCAGAGTTGCAAAAAAATGTGATCTTAGTCCTTAAGAATCTCACAATCTGGTTAGAGAAGCATATATATTGGCCAAAAATGAAATGCAGAAGAATGCGTTATCTGTCTCCTCAACCTTTGCCTCTCCCATCTAATTTATCCTCTATAGTGGAGATTTTCTGCAGAGACCTGGATAATAAATATTTTCACCTGTGGAGGCCATACTGTCTCTGTTATACCTACATTCATGGAAAATATCTCTTGTAGATATTTTCTTATATAAGTATTTCTAGAGCTAAGAGCAACATCTTAATTTGAAGATTTCAGGAGTAATGTAAAAGACTTCATTCCCCCATCCTATCATAAAATGCTATGGACTAAAAGGGTATGTATAAAACAAGTGATTTTTATACTTCAGGTTTAGTGGATTGCAAAACCAAGTCATTGGATCCTAGCTGCATTTTATAAATTATATAGAATGAAGTAGAATAGAGTAGAAAATATCAGAATGCCTTATATATACTAAGAATGCATTTTATGTTTCTGTTCATATGTGCATATAAAGGTCATTAATAAAAATCACATTTCATACTCTTTTATTGTAAAATTAGCAATGCATAGTCTTAAACCGACTAAATCAAATAATAGGGCAAAAGT
>NW_012109130.1:100697-139112 GCF_000951045.1 Mandrillus leucophaeus
GTGGATATGTTTAGTGTGCTGGCTTTCTTGAATGCTGGTTAAACTAGCAGTGAAGTTGTCACATAGACACCCTACAACTTCTAGTTAGCCAAGATGTTGTGGGCAGTGTAATTAGGTGTTGTCTTCTTCTTCCTGGGATCAGAGTTATTCTGTCCTGAATTGCTGTAATGGCCTGAGCTGGTGTTGGCCTCCAGCCAAGAGGTGGTACTTCCAAGTGAGAATTAGCTGCAGTAGTAGTAGGGGGCTCAAAGCTTGCCCTAAGATGGCCAGGATACGTATTTTGGTTTCTCAGGCAATGGGATGGGCCATAAAACTCCCAAGAAATTGTCTTTTGTGTTAGGCTACCAGGGTGGGTAGATAAAGATTATCAGGTGGGGGCAGGCTTAGGCAAGTCTGGGCTCAGAATCTTCTTGGGTGGGGCTTGCTGCAGCCACAGTGGGGAATGGGGGAGTGGTTCTCAGGCCAATGGGGCTGTGTTTCAGAGGGGATTTTGGTCACCTCTTCTGTGTTATATGGTTCACCAGAGAAGTGGGGGATAGCGAGAGGCCTCACCCAGCTCCCACACAGTTGGCAAGGCCAGTCTCACTCTTGCAGTGCTCTGCTCAGGCCTTGCCCCAGATCATGAGTTACCCTTCTGAGAAAGCTCATATCCACAGCAGCTCCCACTCATCCCCCAGACTCCACTCAAGAAAATTTGTACCCAGTCAAAACCACTGCCAGTTTCAGGTGGGAGCTTCCTTTGCCCCAAGACCCTTTCCCAATTCCACTGGCTGACTTCCCCAAGGTTCCCTGTGAGATATAGTCAAGGGATCACTTCCTGGGGCTCAAGTTGGAGACTGGGAGTGTGTTCAAGTTATTTCCTGTGTTACTTGTACTTTCACATTTCTTGCGACTCACTAAACCCATTTTAGCTCTAAGTAAGGTTAAATGTTCCTTTGATGATCTGGATTTTCAGATTGCACAGTGGAGATGTGTGTTCAGAGGTAGGTTTTCCCCTCTCACATTTTGGGCACTCCCAGTTTTTCACCTGTTTCATAGAATTTGCTTCTTTCAAAGGATTGGTGAATTCCTTCAGTTTTCCTGGTATGTTCCTGCAGTGGTTCTTGGAACAAAAGATCATGGTGTGAGTCTCCAATTGCTGTTCTGTCCATCCATGTGGGAGCTACATGTTAGCTTTGTCTCCTATCTGCCATCTTCCCCAGAATCTCTTGATAAATTTTTTTAAAACTGGATTGATCTGACTTTAAATGTTTAGCTCAAATATTATGATACAGTTACTATAAGACTATCCTCTCAAAATTTTTATTTTCTCTTATATAATAAATTTACTTCAATAACAAATATGTGTTTATTATCATACAGGTTCATGATGATATACAGGAATTCAGAGTTGCAAAATAATGTGATCTTAGTCCTTAAGAATCTCACAATCTGGTTACAGAAGCATATACGTTGGCCAAAAATGAAAAGGAGAAGAATGCGTTATCTGTCTCCTCAATCTTTGCCTCTCCCATCTAATTTATCCTCTATAGTGGAGATTTTCTGCAGAGACCTGGATAATAAATATTTTCACCTATGGAGGCCATACTGTCTCTGTTATACCTACATTCATGGAAAATATCTCTTGTAAACATTTTCTTATGTAAGTATTTCTAGAACTAAGAGCAACATCTTACTTTGAAGATTTCAGGAGTAATGTAAAAGACTTCATTCTCCCATCCTATAACAAAATGCTATGGACGAAAAGGGTATGTATAAAACAAGTGATTTTTATACTTCAGGTTTAGTGGATTGCAAAACCAAGTCATTGGATCATAGCTGCATTTTATAGATTATATAGAATGAAGTAGAATAGAGCAGAAAATATCAGAATGCCATATATACTAATAATACATTTTGTTTCTGTTCACATGTGCATATGAAGGTCATTAATAAAAATCACATTTCATACTCTTTTATTGTAAAATTAGCAATGCATAGTCTTAAACCGACTAAATCAAATAATAGGGCAAAAGTCCATATGCAGATATCTAGGTGGTAAATGATTGTGCCTTAAGGCAACTAACAAATCCAAGAGGTAGCAGGGAGATGAGAAGGTGAAGAGGATGGTTCACAGATTCTAAAATGCCCCTGCTTCTCTGAATGGCTTACTGCATTCTTTTTAAATATTCTGCCTCTCACCTTGGTGTGAGTTATAAACACCTTTTCATTTTCTTCTATTTAGTGCCTTTCCTCAGGACAAAACTTTGACCTGAAATGTCCCTTTTCCTGTACTTCTCCACCTGGCAAAAAGCCCATTCATTCTTCCAGGCCCGTCTCAAATGCTAGCTCTGTTGCGCAGCTTTGCATCAGTCCACCAGGCATAGTTAATCATTTTTTTCCTCTTTGTTCTTTCAACACTGTGTTCATACTACTGCAGTAGCATTTATCACATTTTATTGTGCTTGGTTTTATATGCCTTTCTCTCTGTTATTCCACCATGAGATTCTTGGGGATGGGGACAATTTTCATCACTAGTTGTAGACTTCTCAACACCCAGTGCATTATCTGCACATAGTAGGTGGAAGAGCCCTAAATGGAGAAAGCTTAGTGATGTGGTTAAGACTCTGGGCTTGAAACCCAGGATGCCACCGTGCAGTGGTGCAAACTTCGATAACTTATTTAGCTTATCTAAGCCAACTTTCTCATCTGACAATGAGTATAATATGATTAATTGACAATGTTACTGTAAGGATGAAATGGAATTATGATATCAGGCTTTACTGCAGTGCCTGGCATTTAATAAGTTTTCAACAAACAGAATTTACCATTAGTATTGTTGTTGTTATTATTATGATTACTGTTGAAAGGACAGAGGAAATGGCTACTGAAACTGCTGATACAAACATGTATAGTAACTGATAGTGTCAACAGTGATTTTTGAAGTAAATAATTAAATTTTGTAATATACTCTGTGCTTTAGAACAGAATGATAATATGAAAAGCAAGTATTGTAGACATCTGGATGTTTGTTTTTATATTCAACTAGGCATGTTACTGAGTTTTACTCTTTCCTCGATATTTTAAACTATTTAGGGGGAGAGTTTGAGGGGGAAGAATGGAAAACAGGATTAAAATAACAAAATTTTGCTCCTGAAGACACTTCATAAACTTAGTTGTGTAAAGTTGGAGCAGAGTTTCTCAACTTCACCACTATTGACATTTTGGGCTAGATCATTCTTTTTTGTATAGGGCTGTCCTGTGCATTGTAAGATGTTTAAACATTCATGGTCTCAACTCACCTAGTAATAAGACCACATTGTTCCTCCCTCCATCTTGTAACAACCAAAAATGTTTGAGGGGCATTTGATAAATATGCTTTGAACAAGGTGAGGAATGAAACCAAAAAGCAAATGTAAAGGTGATTATATCACCTTTATTATTAACGGAGCTGGGTTGGAGAACATGTCCGTCTGTAAACTGAACTGGCTTGCTAAAAATGAACACAGAAGAAGACTGACTTATCCACTGAGTTCCAGAGGAAAGTGTCAATAAAGAAGTCAGGAAAACTGATAATGTCTGAAGTCAGCTCATTCTCAAGAAAGAAGAATGGCAGGCCTGGTCCTTTGCAGAACATGACCAGATTTTAATGATTTCCTTCCCGTTTTGGATTTTAGGTGGACGTGGTTAACTTAATCATAATCTTTGGTTCCTGACACCTTGTAATAACTGTCTATAGTGGCCAGTTTTTATTTATTTAAATAAATAGGTATTTTTAATAATATGATTCATACCTACTAACATGCTACCCAAAATAAAGCTGAAAATGCAGCAGCTGTCTGTTTCTAATCACACAGAGCTTCCCAGCCCTTGCTCCTGCCTCTCCCACTTGAGCAGCATCATCCTGATATATATCTTTCCCAAATTTACCAACAAAATAAATCCCTCCACCTCCATAGGGTAGAATGAGCAAAGTCAGCAGGCAGAGGTCAGAAATTAGCTTCAGGAAAATGCTACCTCAAGGAAAATTCTTCCTCAAGGAAACTAGGAAGGAAGAGAAGGTTTACCTTCTAACAGATGGTGTTGAAATTTGTATGTTTACTTACTGTTTCAGGATTTCAGGGTGTCACTAGGAACTACATTTATGCCATTAAACTTTAAGAAGATTATGAGAAGTGTTTAGAAAGTGAAGGGCTATTACTTTTTATTAGTGTAGAACTGCTTTTGTTGAGTTGAGTACATGGTGATGGTACTGGACATCCACAAACCTGGCATCTGCAAACCCGCCTTCCCATTTTGTTCCCCTTAATACCCACATTTTATTTTACATGCTGAGAATACTTTATATTTTAATATAAAAAATACTCTTTCTGTGGATTGAACTTCTCTCAGATATGAGTTTTGTGATTTATTTTCTTGCACAATGAAAAGAGTTCTTTCAATATTAGAAGCATACCATTTTACAGTTGATCCAATCTAACATCTCCTCCAGGGCAGTAAGTTAATAACAAATGGCACTATAATGACAGATTCAGGTTTATCTTACTACACACACACACACACACACACACACACACACACAAAATCTATTTTTGCCATACTTCACAATCTGGGTAGCAGTTGAAGAGGAACCAACATATGAAGTCATATATCCATGGTACCTGAGTTTCTCTGAGTTTTCAAAGGAGCTATAATTCTAAGTTTCATTGCAAACCACGTGATATTACAAAGGTCACTCAGTTAAGGAAGGAGTGATGAGGAGTCCTCATTAAAGAATAAGCTCCATGGCACAGGGATGGAGCTTCTTACTTGCCTTCTTACTGCTGCATCTTTAGAATCTAGATCATAAACTGGTTCACAACTGTATTGTTATCTGGAAAAGCAGAATCCTGGTGATAAATAACAACAATCACATCCAGTTCGTGAGCACCTTCCATTGGCCGTGCCTTGTGCTGGGTGGTCTACATTTGTAACTTCATTTAATCCTCCAGCATGATTGTTTTTATTATCCTCAGCTGCTTTTTTCTTGAGAAAACTGAGGCACAGAGGAGTGAAATGATTTGCTATAGTTCATACAATTAATAAATATAGAGCCAGAATTAGAACCGTATAATTTCTACCAGCCCATCTCCTCACAAACTAGAAAGACAATGTAGTGGTGACCCAGCTCCTTGTTTTGCTTCTGCCATCAACTAAATAATGCTGTGCAAATTACTAATCCTCTGCATATCAGAGTCCTTTTCATTGAATTTCTGAGTTCATAGTCAATCAAGAAGAGCCTATCCATATATGAATAATCCATGCACAATCTTTAGACTAAGATACATCAGTATATTCTGATATTTTATTAGATATTCAAATAAAGCTTGAATTGATCTTAATTTCCACAAAATAGTTTATGTTTTTGATGACATATCCCTTCTTTATTTGCTCTGTGTTGAAATTACGTTGGTATATTGTCTAAGGTTCAGCTAGGGAATGGTTTTCTTGGTTATTTCAGATAAATCACATTGAAAATAATGTGTGCCTAGATTGGGAGAAATGTAACGAGTCTCAGGCAAAAACAGAAATTAGATAATAGATACATGAACTTGAATAGCTCTTCATCCCCATCCTTTAATGCAATATGTGCAATTTAGGCATTTTTTTTTCCTTTTAATTTTTAGTCAGTTCCCTCAGCCCTTACGGAACTATTTCAAAAATACAATAAACCTACCTTTGTGAACACTGGATTGTAGATTAACCCACATTGTAACAAATAAAGAAGGGGTAAGATTTCGAAGGCAAAGATGTGTTTACTTGAATCTTGTCTCTGCTACTTTCTACCTATGCAGCCTTAGGGCACAAGTTCACCATTTCTGTAATAAGAACAATATACCTATCAGATACCTCCATGATAAGAACGAAAACTACCCTTATTAAAGGAAGCAAATCAAGCATAAATAAAAAGGGATGCCTTGAGCCCATCTTGGTGAAGCTCAACGCCTTGTATGATGATGATTAGATGGTATTTTAATATCAGGTTTATATTGTCTGGATATTAGACAGTTTGTTCCTGGTCTGTGTTTCACAGTCATAACAATTCTGTTATCAGTTAATTTTATTTAACAGGGCACTTATGTAACGCTCTGTGCCAAACACCATTTTAAGTTCTTTATAAATGTTAACTCATTTAATCATCATACTACTCTGTTTATTCTAATATCTGCACATCCTTAGAACATCACAAACATCTCATGCTCTCCTCATAAAACCTTCCACTGTATCATCATTTCTACTTAAGGACCGAGTAAATCAAACGCGTATACCTACCATGAAGCAGCTTCAAGTCTCCTAACCAGGTCTGCAAAACTTAGATGAAGTGCTGTTTCAACTCTGCACTAAAGAAACCGAAGCTGGGCCTTCTCTTTTCAAGCCCCTGCCTTCTTTTGGTGCTACTTAAAACTTTTTTTACTGTCTTTCCATCTGTTATTTTTAGCTTGCAAAAACACTTTACTGTTCTTTGAAATGTCAGTCACCAGAGCCCACAAGGTGTAATTTTTGGGACGAGAGATTTTGCATGCATCATGTATATTTTATATATTTTGGTTTTTTGGATGAACTTACCATGGCAGGTACTGTCTAATTTTTTAGAATTGTTCTAAGGTGCTAGAAATAGGAAATGTTCTAAGATGCTAGAAATAGGAAATGATATTTGAATTCTAAGGTACACATTGTCCTTTGGCAGAGGCAAAGGAAGATGAAATTAATTGCTGAAGCTATGAAATGTTAAATCATTCAAGGGATATTAAATGATGTGAAAAACAACAATATTGTGAGGAGTTCTACGTATTTGGAATAGTGTTCAACTTTCTGAACACATCATGTGGCTTTTGAAGTTAAACTCATACTAATTTTGAGTGATCATGGCAAAATATAACCATGACATTTTTCTAGGATGTCATTTTCAAACTACAATTAAAATTTAAAACACTTGCTCACCTATCTTTCTTATGAATAAAATAAACTCAGGGTCAACAGGTACAATCATCTTCATTAATGAGAAATTTTGCACATTTAGTACACTAAATTCTTGGTTATCCAGCAAGGTTTGATATTAAATTAATTGAATGAAAGAGTTGCAGAATTGTTCGAGTGAGAGTTTTATTATCAGAACAACCTGTAGAATGTAGATTAATTCATTTAACAAATCTGTTTTGAGCATTTACTATGTGATTAGATACTGAGGCTACAATACAGTGGTGAGTAAAAACAACTATGCTACTTATTCTTATGGGTCTTGCAGTTCAGTTGATAAAGCAGGAGATGGTAATAAATTATATGTAAATATACAATCGTATTTACTATTGCAATGGAGAAGTTCATAGAGCTATTTGATGCTATGCAAGTATGTACTAAGGGGAACTAACCTGTTCTGGGAAGGCTGACAGGATATCACTGGGAAGGAGTAAGAATAGCTTTGCAGTGCTTATCAAGAAAACCTAAAAATCTATACCCTTGGGACCAGCATTTCCACAATGAGGCATTTTTCATAAAGGAATAATTTAGGTTGTGCTGAGCATTTTAGCTATCAGGACAAGGCATTGTTTTTGTTACCAAAATATTGGAAACAGCCTACATACTCAAATGTAAATAATTAGTTACATTTATATTATAAATATTAAACTATATCGACTATCAGAAATCTTTTTTAAAGAACATAAATGTTTTTATTGTCATAAGAGATGTTTAATGAAAAAGATTAGATTACAAAATGACGAACATTAAAAAGGTCTTCAGCTTCATCCTGACCTTACCCTTCCTAGTTACTCAATCTATACTATTTGATTTCAAATGTATAAATGAGAGTAAGAGTTAATGGAGTTATACTCCAGAGTATAAATGGTAACACTAGTGTATCAATACAGATGTACAGTGTATTCCCTATGCAACAAAGAATTGCGTCAATGCTGCTGCTGTTTACCATGAATTTATTTATTGCATTTTATCTAAGATAAATACTTTGTTCTCTTGCAACAGCTTTCTGTGAAGAGGGCTGCAGATACGGTGGGACGTGTGTGGCTCCTAACAAATGTGTCTGTCCATCTGGATTCACAGGAAGTCACTGCGAGAAAGGTAATCTAGCTTTTTTTATGGGGGATAGAGAGAAAGATTGGTAGAAAGATTAATTCAGAAAGAATAACAGCTCTTTCTTTAGGAATAATACTGTGGATTGACTTGATACATTGTATTGTGATGGTGGATGTGGCTCTCCCAAAGTGGGTACCTTTCCATTGTTGTGTAAAAGACTACCTCTCTCTGAAAATAGAGCTTCATTTGCCTTCCCTCTGACGCGTGTAATTTAGCAAGGTCAAGTCTTTTCTCTGCTATAGCTCAGCGTGCGTTTTTAGTACTAATTAGAGATAAAGCCTGATGAACTGACCTGCCTCACTTATCATCTATTGGGTAGCATCACACACAGTTATTAGAATTATAACAATCTGCTGTGTCAACGGAATCTAAATTAGCAGCACATGCTCCTTGTGTAAAACCACATTAAATAACTCCAACAGCAGGTTTATTGGTGTGCTTCAGATTTTATTCTAATATTGGTTTATTAAGAACATTATCATTCATAGATCTGATAATATAAGCCAATTAGTGTAAGTAAGATTACATTATGTGCAACTTTCTATTTGCAATAAATGTTGTGTTTACATTTGGCACTATTTGGCAAAATCCAACTCTCTTATTGATTGGAGAAGTCCTCCTATTTGTGTACAAGTGAAATTTGATGTTCAGTGCCAATGTATGTGTCAGTACAAACAAGGGGATTATGACACGTAAAAGTAATATTTTAGTTTGTTTTTCCATGTGTTTTGTTAGGGTGAAATCACTGCATTGTGTTTTTTTTCTGACTCTGGAATGTCACACTTACTGCTTTTCATATCATAGCATAGAAAAATGGAAGTAGGATGTCGTATTTATTATCCTTATTATTACATGAATGGGGAGGTGTCTTTGTCTGGTGCCAGAGATATAAGCAAAGCTTTTGTTTCCTTTCCTTCATGTTTAGAAGCTTCTGAATTTAGATAACATTTTTTAAATGTGCACATTTATTATATCTCACCCTGACCAACCTATTACATTGCACTGCCTGTATATTTATGAGGCAGCCTAATCCTTTTAAATGCATGTCAAAAGGTAACTAAAATTGTTCAATAAGGAAATCAGTGAACAATATTTGCACCACTGTTTCTGTATTTTCTGACATTATCAACAAATAAAAAATTTATCAAATAATTGTTTTTTATTAAAAAAACATGAAAGAACCATGTACTACCTTTGAGCAGCCCAAGAGAATTACCACATAGAGCTAAAGAATTCTTGCTAAAAGCTAAGAAACTTAAGGGTAACTTAGGACACATCTCTTTACTGCACTACATTTAATTTTAAGTAGGTTTTTTAAAATGAAAAAGAAAAAAAAGATTTCTTACTGCTTCCGGTAGAACTGCTGTATTCCCTAAACCGAATACACAGAATTAATGGGGACAGAATGGTGATAATGATAATGTCAATAATCATGGATACTACTACTAATGATATGCCATTTATTATGCAATAATTGTTAGGATTTTTAAATTAATATTTTAAGATTAAACGAAGGAGGTAGATATTACTACTCTTATATGTAATCAAACTAAAGTTTAGCTAGTGTAAGTAACTTATGCAATTATTGGCACTGAGAATAAAACATAGTTGTATCCCACAAAGCCTGTGTTATCAAACCTTGCATGGGTTTTTCAAGGATACTACATGGATTTTTTATTAAAATGTATATTCTTGGGCCACCTCTCCAAACTAGATGGAATATCAGGGGGTGGTTTCACGAGTCTGCATTTTCACCAAGCACCTCAGGATATTTAACCATAGCAACTAGCAACTACTGTAACATTCTTATTTTCTTACATTACAAATAACTGGAGGGAAACATTACCTTAGACCAGGGCCTGTGATCAGTGGCAGACCAGGAAGAACTGATTATGGTGTCTCATGCGTTCTTGATTTGTCCTTTGTCCTTTTCTCTGCTCAGTAAGTGGGTGATTGCATCAGTGCTTACAGTCTGGTTCGTCATGTGGAGTCAGAAAAATACAAAGGAGAAAATCAAGACCAGGGAAAAAGTTAGACAGAGAGAGGCAAGCATGGGTCCCTATGTAAATATTGAAGTTAACATGGAGAATTATGTATTCTTGAACTCTTGCACAACCATCATAAAGGGAAAAAATACAATAAAATAAAACAAGGTTTCTCTGCATTTAATGCTATACTTCATCTGTAGCAAAGTCATTCCACTTAATATTGGCCAATACTCAAATTCTATCAGATTTTTCATGGAATGAATAAAGTACATATTTATCAGTCAATTGTGCACAAGGGATCTAAATAAATTATGGGCTTAACACAGAAAATCTGAGCCATTATCTTGTCTGAGTTATTTTGTCATGTTGATCATTAGCAATAAACATTAAATAAGTCTATTTGCCTTCGAATAGTTGTGCTAGATGCCTTGAGACTCATAGTGCCAAAGGAAAAATGCAAATGAATTGTGAATGTCTTGTGGCATGATTACACTAAATCTTTCATGTGATTTATTTTAATTTTAAGACTAAGTAAATGGTCCCATTTGAGCTATATAGAATCCACTTATGTTCAGTCTTAAGCATGTTCTTTTATCCCCCTGGTTATTGGTTTTATTCATTGCTTGCAATATTCAGCCTTTCGAAATTCAAGTACACTTAGTAAAATCATTTAAATAATTTGTTAAAGAAAATTCCTATCTGATGTTAATATTCCCACTTGTGTTTGGTATGTAACACACAGATGAACAACTCTGCATTTACTTTCCATTGATGACATTTCAGTAACCTTAAACTTTTCATAACCCCCCTTGAGCAAACATTTTGCCTCCTTTGGTTTCTAAACAACGTATAATTCTAGTTCTTCTCCTACCCTTCAACTTCCTTCTCTGTGTGCTTAGTTTGATTTAGTTTTACAATTAGCATGGAGATGTGTAAAGAGAAAGCTGAGTGAAGAATCAGTAAGAGTAGTAGTTTTTCCACTCTTAGGATGGAAAAGGGCTGCTGGTAAATGCTCTCTTCTCAACCTGGCTAAGAACTAAAAGGACAGAATACCATACTGATGTAATGTAGACACCCACAAAGCAGCATGAAACAACACAAAGTCCTCCTAGAGAATTTTCACATGTAAAATCAAAGAGCTACACTAAATCCAAATATATGTTAACTGCCACAAAACAGCAGAAAATCACTCTCTAAGAAGTATGTGAGACTAAGTTTTCTATTTGATATTTTCATTTGCAAATTTGCAAGCAACAAGAAGGATCGATTAAATACGAAATATGGAGCTATGTCTAGATCAGGATTTCTATTTATTTTAGTGGCTTAAAATAACAAATGTTTATTATCTCATAGTTTCTGTGGTTTGAAATTTGAGAGCAGCTTAGCTGAGTGGTTCTAGCTCAGGGACTTTTATGAGATTGCAGTCAAGATGTTGACTGGGCCAGTAATTGTCTGAAGGTTGGGGAGTTTGTTTCCAAGATGGCTCACTCTTGTGGCGATTGGCAGGAGGCCTCAGTTTCTCATTTTGTGGGCCTCTCTACAGTCTATGTGAGTGGCCTTATGACATGACCACTGGAATCCTCCACGTCAAGTGATGAGAAAGAGAGTGAAAGCAAGGAGGAAGCTATAATGCTTTTTGTGACTCGATCAAATGTTGATCGAGTTTTCACGTTGGCCATATTCTATTCCTTAGAGGAGACTCATTCCAGCCCACAATCAAGGGGGAGAGGAATTAGGCACCACCTCTTAAAAAAAAAAAAGGATTGTCAAAGTATTTGTGGGCATATTTTAAAACCGCCACACCGCGAACCCTGTTATTTATTCACAAACCTTGGCTCTGATTTTAAACTCCTTGTTTTGGAACCTTTTCCATACCTCTCAAACTTCCCTTGAAATTTTCTGGTTTTAGTCTTTGACTCCCTACAGCTTATACTTTTGATCATGGAAGAGGATGTATTGCTTACTTATCTGACGTTGAACAGCCACAGAATGGGATTCAGTTACCAGACTGTGTGGAACTGACTGTGTGTGTGTGTGTGTGTGTGTATGTGTGTGTGTACAGGCGCCTGTGTGTGCACATGCAGGTGTGGACTTGCACATCCAAACAGAGAAGAAGGAAGAAGGCAGGAGTTTATGAATGTGAATGTAGGTGGATCCTAATGTCTGTTCTTAATCCTTTTTTCAACTTTTATTTTAGATTCAGGAGTTACATGAACAGGTTTCTTACCTGTGTATATTGCATGATGCAATAAAATCCTAGATATAGGATGAGTAATCCTGTCACTTCGGTACTGAGAACAGTACTCAGTAGTTTTTCAGCCCTTGCCCCTTCTCCTTTCCCACTCTAGTAGTTCCCAGTTTCCATCATTGCCATCTTTATGTCCACATTTACCTAATGTTTCACTCCCACTTATTAGTCAGAACATGAGGTACTTGGTTTTCTGTTCCTGTGTTAATTCACTTAGAATAATGGCTTCCAATTTCATCCATGTTTCTGCAAAGGACATGATTTCATTCTTTTTATTACTGTTTAGTATTCCATGGTGTATATGTACCATATTTTCTTTATCCACTCCACTATTGAGCACTTAGATTGATTCTATATATTTGTGAATGTCGACAGTGAATAGTGCTGCAATGAACATGTGAGTGCGTGTGTCTTTTTGGTAGAAAGATTTGTTTTATTTTGGGTATATATCCAGTAATGGGATTTCTGGGTCAAATGATATTCTGAGTTCTTTGAGATATCTCCAAACTGCTTTACACAGTAGCTAAACTGATTTACATTCCCACCAACAATGTATAAGTGTTCCCTTTTCTGTGCAGCCTCACCAGCATCTGTTGTTTTTTGACTTTTTAATAATAGCCATTCTGACTGGTGTGAGATGGTATTTCACTGTGGTTTTGATTTTCATTTCTCCAATGATTAGTAATGAGAATTGCTTTATATGTTTGTTGGCTGCTTGTATGTCTGTCATCTTGTGAGAAGTGTTTGTTCATGTCTTTTGCCAGTTTTTTAATGGGGTTATTTGTTTTTGCTTGTTGAATTGCTTATGTTCCTTATATATTCTGAATATTAGACCTTTGTTGGATGCATAGTTTGTGAAGATTTTCTCCCATTCTGTAGGTTGTCTGCTTACTCTGTTGATAGTTTATTTTGCTGTGCAGAAGCTCTTTAGTTGAATTAAGACCTAGTTGTCAATTTTTGTTTTTGTTGCAGTTGCTTATGAAGAGTTAGGCATAAATTATTTCCCAAGGCTGATGGCCATAGTGGTGTTTTCTAGATTTTTTATAGGATTCTATAGTTTGAGGTCTTATATTTAATTCTTTAATCCATCTTGAGTTAAATTTTTGTATATGGTGAAAGGCAGGAGTCCAGTTTTATTCTTGTGCATATCGCTAGCCAGCTATCTCAGCACCATTTATTGAATAGGGAGTCTTTTTCCCACTGCTTATTTTTGTCAGCTTTATTGAAGATCAGATGGCTGTGGGTGTGCAGCTTTATTTCTGGGTTCTCTGTTCTGTTCCATTGGTCTCTTTGTCTTTTTTTTACAAGTACCATGCTGTTTTGGTTATTGTAGCCATATAATATAGTTTGATGTCGGGTAGTGTGTGATGCCTCTAGCTTTGTTTCTTATGCTTAGCATTGCTTTGGCTATGCAGTCTTTTTGTTTTGGTTCCAAATGAATTTTAGAATGGTTTTTTCTAGTTCAGTGACAAATTACATTGGTAGTTTGATAGGAAAAACATTGAATTTTGTAGGTTGCTTTGGGCAGAATGGGCATTTTAATGATATTGATTCTTCCAATCCATGAGCATGGAATGTTTTCTCATTTGTTTGTGCCATCTATGATTTATTATAGCAGTGCTTTGTAGTTCTCCTTGTAGAAGTATTTCACCTCCTTGGTTAGATATGTTTTGAGGTATATTTTTGTGTGACTATTGTAAATGGAATTGCATTCTTGATTTGGCTGTCAGTTTGAAAGTTATTGGTGTATAGAAATGCTACTAATTTTTGTACATTGATTTTCTATCCTGAAACTTTACTGAAGTCATTTACCAGTTCCAGGAGCTTTTTGGCAGTCTTTAAGGCTTTCTAGATATAGGATTATATTGTGCATGGAGAGAGACAGTTTGACTTTTTCTTTTCCTAATAGGCTGTCTTTTATTTCTTCCTCTTGTCATATTGCTCTGGTTAGCACCTCCAATACCATGTTGACTGGGAGTGGTGAGAGTGAACATCTTTGTCTTGTTCCAGTTCTCAAGGGGAATGCTTCCAGTTTTTGCCCATTCAGTATGATGTTGGCTGTGGGTTTGTCATAGATGGATCCTATTATTTTGAGGTGTGTTCCTACAATGGTTAGTCTGTTGAGAGTTTTCATCATGAAGAGATATTGGATTTTATCAAAAGCATTTTCTGCATCTATGGAGATAATCATATGGTTTTCAGTTTTAATTCTGTTTATGTAGTGAATAACATTTATTGATTTGTATATGTTGAACCAACTTCGCATCCCAGGAATGAAGCTTATTTGATCATGGTGAGTTGACTTTTTCATATCCCATTGAATACAGTTTGCTAATACTTTGTTGAGAATTTTTACATCTATGTTCATCAAGCACATTGGCCTTTAGTTTTATTTTTTCATTGTACCTTTGTCAGGTTTTGCTATTAGGGTGATGCTGTCTTTGTACAATGAGTTAGGAAAGAGTCCCTTTCTTTGATTTTTTTGGAATAGTTTTAATAGAATTGGTCAGCTCTTTGTATGTCTGGTAGAATTTGACTGTGAATCCATCTGGTCCAGGACATTTTTGCATGGTAGGATTTCATTATAAATTCAGTTTTGGAACTTGATATTGGTCTATTCAGCATTTCAATTTCTCTCTGATTCAGTATTGGGAGATGTGTTTCCAGGAATTCATCCATTTCCTCTAGATTTTCTAGTTTGTGTGTGTAGTGGTGTTCATAATAGCCTGTGCGGATCTTTTGTATTTCTGTGGTATCTGATTGTAATGTCATAGATCAGGATTTCTTAACCTAGAAGACACTATTGACATTTTAGAACAGATAATTCTTTGTTGTGGAGGGCTATCTTATGCATTGTAGGATGTTTAGTGTCATCCCTGGATTTTATTCATGAAATGTAATTAGTAGTACACCTCCAGTTGTGACCATCAAAAATGTTTTCATACCTATCACCTTAAACACTTGTCATTTCTTTGTGGTGAGAATATTCAAAATTAAGTAAAACTTTAAAAAAGTCTCTAGTAAGATTAAAGAAAAAGTCTCCAGACATTGCCAAATATCCCCTGGGAGACAAAATCTCATCCCATTAAGAACTCGTGGTCTAGATGTAGCCTTTTTAAAAGTCTCTTTTAAAAAATATGCATATATATATGTATATATATATTTTATAGGTAATAATGGCTCAGTGTTATTTGATAATATGAAAATTATAAGCATTTTTTGACAAGAAAAGCACTTTTAATCATCTCCTGAACATTTTTAGAAGTACTTAGGGTTTCCTGTGATTAGAAAATGCTTACCCATTCAAGAGCTAGAGACTGGCTGATATCCATCATGTGCTATGAGAGGCACACCTTCTTGTAGTCTTAGGAACCAGGTTGGTATGGAAACTCAGCCTGCTCTGTGTTCGCCCTCTCTCAATGGTGGAATAAACATGATGCTCCGACTCCACCCAAGGAACATGTGACTCCAAACCTTGTGTTCTCCTAAAGGAAGATAGTATACCAATCCTCTTTCTTAGAAGAAAAATTTAAATGTATGTAACAATAAAAGAATTCATCTTATAGTATAAGACTTAGATGCACACACCACACACACTTGTAACATCTTTGTTTTTTTATTTTTCTGAGATGGAATCTCACTCCATCACCCCAGCTGGAGTGCTGTGGTGCGATCTTGGCTCACTGCGTCCTCCGCCTCCCGGGTTCAAGCGATTCTTGTGCCTCAGCCTCCCGAGTAGCTGGGATTACAGATGTTCTCCACCACACCTGGCTAATTTTTGTATTTTTAGTAGAGACGGGGTTTTGCCATGTTGACCAGGCAGGTCTCAAACTCCTGGCCTAATGAGATCCACCTGCCTCAGCCTCCCAAAGTGTACCCAGCCAACACTTGTACATTTTAAGGAGAATTTGCACTGAAATGCTTTCTGTATTACAAAGCCACTCAATTAATCATTATTTTTTGGTAGGAAATTGGACTGGGTTGTAAATCAAGTTACTTATTTATATTGGTACAGACAAGCCTGCCAATTATACTACATTTCCCCATTATATATTATATGATTTTAGAGTGTTTAAATACAGTTGTATAGATATCAGGTATCTATAACCAGTGATTTGTGAATCAGACTGTAAGAACTGGACACGACTACCCAAGGTGTAGGCTAGAGCACAGTCTAGTATAAAATAATTGGAAAAAATGTGCTGATGTTATAAAAATAGCAGACCTTGACGTTTTCCTCCACATTTGTTCAGAAATAGGTTCATTTACTGTAACTATTATTAAATAAACTCTCATAAGCTTTGAACCTCTCACACTATCCAAGTGTTTTTGAAATATAGTAAGTATCTGATCAAGAATATTTAGGGAGATCAGTAAAAAGCAAACAACTTTGAACAGCTTCGTTCATTCACAATATAATTTTGAGTATTTATTATTTTCCTGTTTTGCTTATATGATTTTCCAATTTTCTAATTTTTAAAATAATACATTTAAATTATGTTTATAATAACAAATGATTTTTAAAAGCTTAAAATAAAGAGAACATAACAGTCAAAATATTTCTCAGTTACTTGGGATTTTTTTAACCTTTTCTAAAGGAAAATTTTTTGCAGAAAAATTTATTCTACTATCTTTTCTGTGCCCCATGGACTTGCAGATATGTAGATAGAGAGTAATAGTTTGCCTGAGGTATATTGTCAATTTACCAGGTAAAAAGAATGATCAGAAACAAAGACTTCTGTGCTCTTTCATATTTTAAATCTTGCCTGTATTTTGAGAGATCCCTATCAGCATCCATCTATTGATAATTGCTTTACCCATCCCTGTTACTGGGGGAGATTTTAAAAATTTTTAAGAAGGTGAATACTTACTCCCTTCCCATAACAGAGAATAAAATATTTCTTCCATTTCCTCTCCAGTTATCACAGGACCGTGACAAGGGCATCTGGGGGGAGAATGAATGCAAAAGTACATATTTACATCCCTAGCAGACGGGAGAATTATTTAACTTTTCTCAATTTGAGCTTTCTCAGGTTGTCTGGCACATGATACTTGCTCAGTAAATGGCAACTTCTATCATCAATGTTGCTTCTTTTCTTGTGCCTGATGCTCAGAAAGGAGTAAGCAGGGTTTCTATGACATCATTGAAAAAGAGAAATATGATGATTTGAGGTTTCTCTGCATTGCCCATCTAGTTGAACCCACTAGTAAAAGGAGGGTTGCAAATGCTTCTTTAAAATTCTATTAAAGTCAGGTAGATGCGAATATGGTTTGAAGAACTTCCTGTCCTGGATGTTTCCAGAAATTAAGAATGGCAGAAGAGACATCAAACTAGAAGATGAGAGGAGCTTAAACCTGCTAAGACTGAGAGAATGTGATCATGTTTAGAACAGCTGAGAAGTCTTGCCCTGTTCAGTACCCCTTTCATCTCTTCAGTTCTACCCACTCAACGTTTTTCTTCCTTCTTGAATGACATCTCTGCTAAACATCTGGCATACTTCCATTGGATAAAAAAATGGGGTTGACATGCAATTCTTAGAGCCACTTGGAGCTATTTCACAACCCTGTCGTTGATCCTGTGAAGATTTTCATTTTTCCAGGTTGCAGACCTATGGAAAAATATCTCCAGCAATTTTTAGTCTCATTGTCCAGACAAAGAGCACATTTTCAAGTCATTTCAATTAACTGGAAACATCCATGTCTTTTTTTCACAAATAAGAATTTAAATGAGAAAATAAAGATGCTGTCTGGTATACTGAAAAGAGTACTGTATTGATGATCAGAGGTCTGAGTTTTGATACTAAATCTGCCTCTGTGAAGTGAAATTTACATTAATCTACTGTACATCTATTGTGAACCCCAAACTTTTGCATTTATTATTTCCTGTGAGGGAGTTACTTTTATCCTTTTGGACATATATGAGGACATGTGTAAGTGTCACTCAGCAAGTAAGTAGTCAGGTTGGGATTCTAACCCATGTATTACATACACTTTTTATGAATCCAAATTTCATACACTTTGCTTTGTAATCTGCTACCTCTTGATCATTTTGTCTGTGCCCAAGGGCAGTTAAACCTAACAGATTATACAGGAGGTAAAATAAATTACGTTTTCCTGTGAGTAATGAGCCGTAATATCTTATTTGATCATGTGCATTGTTTTACATATTCCTTTCAACGTTTTTGTGCCTAAGGCAGGAAAAGAGTAAACAAAAAAGGGGGGAAAATCAGAATATCTGAAGTCACAATAGCTTAGTTTTAATTAAGCTGCCACTATTTACCCGGCTCTGTAACACTGGATCAGATATACTTAACGTTTCTAAGTGTCAGTTTGCCACCCAAAAAAGAAAACAGATGTTGATATTACTTACTACATAATTTTATTGTGAGATTAAATGAGATATTGTACTTAAAACACCTAGTAGAAAACCTGGAACACAGTCAGTATCTAGAAATTATAGCTACTGATAACTTTAATTAACCAGGGGATAAAATTGAGACTCAGAAATAATAGGCTGCTTGCCCGAGGATACTCAGCAGGTAAACAGTAAAGCCATATCTTATATTTATCTTTTGCTACTGAAGTCTCTCTCGTTCTTCTATTAGTTCTTACAGCCTCTCACTGTAGAATTCAAGTGTAAAGTGATTTTACTTGTATCATCTTTCCAGCTCATATTCTCTGTTCCCACAAACATTTTATGTAACGTCTTATTAAGCTAACAAAAATTAATTTATGCAATAGAGTTCTGCTCTGGGGAAAGAGTGAGCTAGTTCAGCACCTGGAATAGTGGCATGTTTAACCTGGGTATGGTCCCTGAAAGGGATTTTTTTTTTTTTTTTTTTGCTATTGTTTACTTCTCATCTCTTGGAGTTAAAATTGAAGATTTAACACCAAGTTCTCACTGTATTATTGATAGCATGGGTGACTCTTTGTACATAGGGGGAGTTGAGATCTCATTCAAAAGGCTACCCCACTTATCCTTCTACAAATATTTTCTTAGTTCTTCATTGATTCCTCAAATTGAAGAAAGGCAAACATTCTAATTCTCAATTTGGCATCAGGAAACCTGGATTCTATTCTCAGATTCCACTACTCATCAGCCATGTGAATAGGGACAACCTCAGCTTTTCCATGTAAAATTGGAGTAATCATCCAAATATGTGGAAGGTGACTAATGGTTAATGCAGGCACAACTGATTTTTACAAGTGTTGTAAACATAGTTTAGCACCCAACTTTGGGACTTAGAAGTCCTTAACAACTATTACATTATTGTCTATCAAAACTGTGGCATGGGAAAAATCAAGATTTTTATATCTTGTTACATTACATTTGAATTCAACAAACATTTGATAAATGAATGAGTATAGACAAGGACCCTCAATTTCACATGGTCCAGTCTTTTCATTTTATAGATCTGAAGTTGTAATAACTCTAATTCAAACCTTATTGAAAAGACACCTAAGTTAAAGTATATTATATCAAGAATGGGGAAGAAATGTCATTAACAAGAATAGAATAGAAATTTTTGTCTATTTCTAATAGTTTTGTCAGTCCACCTTTCCATAGGGCCCTTTGTAACTTTACCATTAATGAAGGGATCTTTTAAACAGATTGGCATTCTCTGTCAAATAAATAAAGGCTGTTAGGGATTACTTTGTCTATTTAGTAATGCAGAAAATAATTCTTGACTAGATGACAAGCAGATCTTGCTTCTCACCAAGCAAGCACACACTACTGAACTGTGAAACCCAAGAGTTTGGTTCATATCCTCATTTATAATCCTGTATCCTAGGAAATACAAACACCACTGTAACTTTAAACACAAAGGATAAATAGGAAGGAAATCTAGCTTTCTGTGAAACTGTGAGCAACTGGAGCCCAGAAGTTACAAACTTTACCTAGTAACTAGCCATAAGTCTTTGTATCCAAGAATATGCAGTACACTAAATCATGTGGAAAAAGGCGAATTGAAGCCAATAGCCTAACTCAGAAGGAATAGAACTCAGGATTTGCATCATTTGCTCCTAGTAGGACTCACTGAATGATCAGAAAAAGTAGTTCCTGAAAACATTCACTTAGATACGAATTATGATGAATTGATTAATCACACAGCAAGATCTATGCATTTATTATGGTAGTGTCTGAAACGATAAGCAGTTTTTGGTTTTTTGAGCTAATGTGGTTTTAAAGCGTTTTCCAGTTTAACAGAGACCTTGAAGTTATCTATGGGTGGCAGCAATTTTAGCTAAAGAGATTAAGTCCATGAGGGGAGATCCAGAAAGATTAAAGAATATCCTACTAAGAAAAACACTTCAGTACCTCCTCAGTGCTTAAAAGATAAAGTCCAACTTCCATAGCATAAAATCTAAAGACTTCCATAATTGGGCCTCTTCCTCCCTCTCCAGCTTTATCTCCTACTTCTCCTTTAAGAAATCTCATTTATTTATTTATTTATTTATTTATTTATTTATTTATTTATTATTATTTTTGAGACGGAGTCTCGCTCTGTCACCCAGGCTGGAGTGCAGTGGCATGATCTTGGCTCACTGCAAGCTCCGCCTCCCGGGTTCACGCCATTCTCCTGCCTCAGTCTCCGGGGTAGCTGGGACTTACAGGCGCCCATCACTAGGCCCGGCTAATTTTCTTCTTTTTTTTTTTTTTTGTATTTTTTTAGTAGAGAAAGGGTTTCGCCGTGTTAGCCAGGATGGTCTTGATCTCCTGGCCTCCTGATCCGCACACCTCGGCCTCCCAAAGTGCTGGTATTACAGGCATGAGCCACCGCGCCCCTCCTCTTTAAAGAAATCTTAAGCTGCAGCCCATTCTAAACTACTTCAAGTCACTGAAATGCACCTTAATTTTTCAAACCTCTGAGCTTTTGTTTGGAGTACTCTCTCTGCCTATTACACACATACAGATTTACATATTGATCATAAGCATGATATTAATAAAAATAATAGAAAAATTAGTTATTGTTTCCAATAATCCAGAATAGTCCTGATTTTCCCCCTTCAAATTGCTTTTTTTTTTTAATTCTACAAAACCCCATGTTACTAACAAGCCAGTACCAACCAGGCCCGACCCTTGGGTTCTCAAGATCAGACAAGATCGGGCATGTTAAGGGTGGTATGGCCACAGACTCATACTGCTTCTTCCAAGTCTTCTTTCATTACATTTGATGGCAAACTAGAATCTTTCACATTCTCTGGGCTGAGGTCTTGCAATCATCTGTGATTTCTTTATTTTGCACTCCATATTCAAAACCTTTGGCTTAGCTTTTAAAATACATCTTAAATCCCAACTTCGTATGATCTCCACTGCTGTCACCCTTTTACATTGCTTTTTACGTCCTAAGCTCTAATCTAGATGATGGCAAAAAATCTCCTAACTCATCTTCCTTCCACTGTTATGCACCTATAGTCTCCTTTTAACATAGTAGCCAAAGGGACATTATTGAAACCTAAGTTATATCTTGTCATTCCTCTGCTTCACATTCTTTATAACTCCCCATTTTCACTGCATAAAAGTCACAATTATTACAATGGCCTATAAGGCCCTAGTTACTCTGGGCCCACCTACCTATGAAATTTGTTTGTCCTCACCATTCAATATGCTCTCTCTCACTTTTTATCCTCTTTCTCTGGCCATAATTGTCTTTTTGATTTTTCTAGAATATGTCAGTTACGTTTTTCTTACTTTTAAAAAATTATTTTATTTTATTATCATTTTAAAATTTATTTACCTTCAACAAACTCACACCGTATTTTCCTTACTGCTTTGTTTGCTTGGAGTGTTCTTCCCTCAGATATTTTCACTGTCACCTCCCTCCTGTGAAAAAGGTTTCTGTACAAACATTACCTCCTCAGACAGGTCCTGACCCCTACCTAAAATAATACATTTCCTCCTCCCCATTGCTGTGTTATTGTTCTTCGGAGCCTTTATCACTCTCTGACACAATAGTACTTTTCATATGGCTTCACTGCCCAGCCAGAATATCAGCTCCAGGAGGGCAGGGGTTCTGTCTTTGCCATTGTATTTCTGGAGGCCAGGGTAGTACCTAGCACACAGGAACTGCGTGAAACATTTACTGAAAAAGTAGACAATTTAACAAGAAGAAACTCTTTTAGTTTTGTATTAGTCTCCAAAGCCACAATAGTTATGATACGTCTTGGGAAGGATGAAAAAAATATTGTTGTCAATCACATGCCTGCATTCCTGATATTTTTGGATCATATGTAGCCAGAGTTATCCCTGACGTCTCCTTCTCCCTCACTTTTCCATTCAATCACTAAAGTGCATTTTCTTTTTTTCCTCCATCCTACCTCCTAGTATAAACCACTCATATTTGTTTTTTTGCCTGAAATGATTTCAGAAGACAAGTCTTCAAATCCCTAGTCTTACTCCTCCCTCACAAAAATGTTCTTCCTGCATTGCAGCCAGTATAATCCTTATAAAATATAACTATAATCAAAACGTCTCCCTGCTGAAAAAACTTAAATCGTTTCCAGTGCTTTCGTTATAAACACCAACCTTCTTACAATAGCATCAATGACTCGCTCTGAGTACCTTTTCCATTTTAACTTTTAATCAATATTCCTCCTCCACTAAACACTGTAAAATTTTATCAAAGCAACTCTTTGTTTTTCTTTCTCTAGTTTCCTTCTTCTTCTCATAATACGCAGTCCCATCTTTTCCTGTGTTCTCACATAGATTGTAAGCTTTTCTTCCAAGATATTTTTCAGACTCTTTGCTCAAGATTAGGTTCCCTCCAGTGCACTCCATATCAACTTGATTTTCCCTTCATAAAATGTATTACATTTAATTGCATGTTTACTTGTTTTCTCTTCCGTTTCTTCCTACCACCCATCCCTGTAGCACAACCAACATTTGTTTAACTTCCGTTTCTAATCATCCCCCCAAAAAAAAACCCCTTCAAAGTATTGCTGAATCTGTGTAATAATTATTAACCCAGAGTATCTCCAAACCAAAACACTATTTTTCTTCTATTCCTTTCTTACTGGTGCCATTCTTCCCATTCCAAGGTGTTAATTATATATATAGGTGTTATATATATAAATGAGGGCATGTTGGATTTGCATATCATGTTCTGAATGACAGAAGCATTAAAATCTTATTTAAAAAATCTTGATATTCATAAACTAGAGGTTCATTTCAGGAAGATAAGCGAGTCCCCACTTCCTTCCATAGACAAAGCTATGGCCTTTCGTAGCACTGATCAGATAAGAATGGCCAGATACAGTATTTTCCTGGTTCTTAAATTGCCCAGCGGTTTCTTTTGGAGCAGACCATCTGATTGGAATGGTTAAAGAACTGCATACTGCACTTTTAAGCACTTTTAAATTTACTGTCAGCAAATTCTTATGGTACTCTGTTTCAGTAAAGTGATGCTAACACTGAAGGGCAAGCCTAAAACTTTTCCAGATGCTTGGTCTCCAGCTATGTGGAAATACTGCATTCACTTGTGTGTTCTCCATAAATTCCATGCATTAGCCTTTTGGAGATGTTTGCATTTATTTTCATATGTATATTTTTCCCAGTGTCTTTCACAGTAGCAGTACTTCCCTAGTCTGAAAATTAGGGTCAGAATGGTGAAGGAACCGTTTAAACAACATAGCTCTTATTTAATGTTTAGGCTAGACCTTCATTTAAGCTAGACTTCGTGCTACAGGATTGATGTATGTCACTTAATCTTCATAATCCAGAAGGTAAGCATTGACCAACATCCTTCACCCCACATTGCTTGTCTAATTTCACCACGTATTTCTACATCCCTTCCCCTGGCCATGTTTCAAACATATCAGCAATACCTCAGGGCATTTATACCTAGTGTTCTCTCTTTCGGGGATGTTTTTCCTCCATATATATCTAGGATTCATTTCTTAACCTGCTTTTAGGTTTCTATTTAAATGTTACTTATTAGTAAGACATTTTCTACCATTCCATTAAGATTGCAATACTGAACCTGGCCCCAGATAATAGCACCTAATTTCCCTGCTGTTCATTATTTCTATTGCACTTTTCACCATTAAAGACACTAAATGTATCACCGATCTGTCTTGTGTATTGTCTGTTCCTCCCACTTGATGGTCACCCACCATGAATGCAAAGATTTTTTTGTCAGTGTTTGCTGCTACAGCCCAGCTCTTGGAACAGTCCCTGGAACTCAGTTTGCACTCAAGAAATATTTATTGAATGAATGAATCAATGATTATCCTAATTTATTGGATAAACTGAGATTAAGTTCTGGTAAGGTAGTATGCACAAGATTATAGGACTAGGAAGTGTCAGAGCTGTGATTTGAACAGCTCTTTGTGCCCCAAAGCTCAGGCTTTTAAAAACTTCCCTTTGCCACTCTTCTCAAAAAAGCAAGGCTGAATACAAAAGTTTTGACAACTGCAAGAGCTCATATCTTCTGTGTTTTTTCTCAGTTGAATTCTGAATTCTGAGTGTGTTACTATGGTAACCCTATATACCATCTACACTGCATTGATGTTCTAAGAGACTTTCTTCATCATTCTCAAGTTAATACACTCTTCCTTGTAAGGGATTGCTATAATAGTAATATTTTATATTAGTACAGATCCTTGTAGTGTCTAGTGCATTTTTCCAGGTACTATATTATCTTTTAAAAAATCTCATAACAGTTTAATGAGGATTATATTGCTATCATCATCCTGGTTTTGCAGATGAGAAAATTGAGGCTAAGGGGTTAAAGAAATAGCTTATGTTTGCAAAGCTAAGAACAGGGGGACAACTAGAACTTAAATTCTTGTCTGGTATTTAAAATTCTGTGCTTTTTTTTCTGGTATGCCATACTGCCTTCAGCCTTCCTTCTACAGAGGTGTTCATTTTTCTTGGGCCAAATCATTAATATGGAGGTTTTATATTGAAAGTGTCGGAAGGATGACATTGTAATACCTGTAGCCACAGGGCATTTCTACATTAGGGCAGTGGGGTCACAGTATGCCTTTTTGAGCTGGGCATTTTTTGCCACTTACCTTGTGACCTTGATCAAGTTATATAACCTCTCAATCTGTATCTCCCAACACTGTCATCAAAATTAGAGAAAGGCTAATTAGCAAACAGTAGATAATGTAAATTAGTAGGTAGTAAAGAGTCATAGGGTACAAACTGTTATCTAGAGCTTCTTTATTTGAGAACAATTTTATCAATCATAGCTACCATTTGTATAGCTCTTTACAGTCACAGACACTTTCAAAGACATTTTGTTTTTAAAGCATCTCAACAAAACAGTGTCAAGTAAGTTTAATTCCCATATTACCCACAAAGAAATATATTCATATAGGTTAAATCACTTATCTAAGTTCATTCTAATATGAATCATTCGGTTGCATTGCTCTAAGCTTTGAACTTGAAGTAGAATGAAAGCAACATGTGCCTCTCAATGATGCCTCTTTCTTCAACAGGGATGAATAATTATGTTTTATCCTTAAAAATCCCCATATGTTAAGGTATGGCATAACACATCCCCAGAGAAATGTAATTCAAAAAACCAGAGGGAAATAACATTTCTGAAGAGATGTTCACAGATATCTACTGTACCAACAATTAGGAAATGTATGAATAGTCATCTAAAATTAGTTTCATATATACCTATAGATTCTTCCCTGGTTGAACACTGTCATCTTTGTTTTTCTCAACGAAAACTTACTTTTAAGTCAGATAAGTACATTCTAATGGCAGGAACACTATGCTTATATTTGTATATTTTAATAGCCCCCAAATTGCTGGTTATCTTAGCAGAGAACCTTATTGTACTCTTCAGTCTATCAGTATATCAATAGCTAGTATTTTTTAGAGGGGTCTGTGAAAGCCGCTATTGTAGTACTTAAATGGATTATAGGATCTATGCCCTTATTATTCTCTTTTATAGGTGAGGAAGCTGAGGCTTGAAAGAGTTAGGTAACATGTTAATAATCACACAGCTGTTTGTTAGGTTTGAGATTGGGATGTCCATGTATGGCAAAATAGGCAGTTTCTGGTTTTCTAAGTTCTTAAATATCTGCATTGTTGGAAGTATTCCTGATAAATAATTTATGCTTTTAAATTTAAGTCACTCTGTCTTTCTCTCTTCAACTCTTATAACCTTTAGCGAATTATTATCTAGTAAAAATTTGGATTAGTAAATGTCACATTCTGCTCTCCTTTCCTTAAGGGCTGCTCTCAAGCCTTGAAATAATTCTAAGAGTACAGAAAGAGGGAAAAGCAGGTCTGGAAAACTCACAAAAAGTTAGCAAACTTTTTGAAAATATAATATGTATATAGAAAAGCACACCAAGAGGAACCACTCTCCTGGTTTCCAACAGCCCAGGTTAGTTTTCCTGTTTTTAAATATTGTACAAATTGAATCAGACTATAAGGCCTCTTTGTGTCCAGATCCTTTTGTTCAACATTAAATTCGTAAGATTTATTCATGCTGTGAATTAGTTGTAATTTGTTATTTCTCACTGTGGAATAGTATTTTATTTTGTGGATATCCCAAAATGTATTAATCCATTTCATTGTTGGACATATGGGTTGTTTCCAGTTTGGGCTATTTTGCTACAATAACTATTGTTGTATATGTCCTTGGGTGACCATATGTATATATTTCTATATACCTATATATCTAAGAATAGAATTGCCGGGTATGCTTAGGTGTAGTTTTAGTAGATACTGCCCAGTTTCCCAAAGTTGTTATACCCATTTATATTCCTAATAGCCATAAATGAGAATTCCAATTGCATCGTAATTTTGTCAATACTTACTTATTACCTGCCTTTTTCATTTTAGCCGTACTGGCAGTATAGTAATTATATTATAGTTTTAACTTGTACTTCACTGAATGACTTATATAGTGGAACATATGTGCTTATTGATAATTTGGTTATAGTAGTTTGTAAAGTACTTAAGTATTTGGCCCTTTTATTTATTGTGCTACCTGTTCTTTTTAAAAGCACAAAGTTTAAAAAAGTCAAGTAGTTCTATAAGATTGGCTATAACTCCTTGCTCCTATTCTATTCCTGAGTCAAACATTTTCTTTCCCATCTCTATAATAATAATAATATATTTACATTACTATTTCTAGAGTTTTTTCAGTTTTAGATGTTACCTATTGACTTCCCACCATGGAAGATGAAGAGTTAATTCTTTTTTCTACCACTCATCCACAGTGTGCGTGGGTGAACACACACACACACACACACACACACACGCACACACACCCAAACACTTTCCGTTTCTCTACATACTAGATCAGTATTCACTGTTTACCTTATTATGTATGTGTAAGCGATATTTATAGGTGAACTATGAAGTTGGCTATCATTACTTCTTTATTACACAAATGTTTGCTTTCTCTGGATGTAATGATTACCTAATTTTGTTATTGCTGTTTGTTCAGTTTTTCATTCACTCAATGTCGAGTCAACCTCAGATTCTCTGCTAATAATTATATCCTCCCAATACATTTACATGTATTTGATATTTTATGATGTTAATTCCATGAAATAAATTTTTCCAGAACATTCTGCCCACTTCATTCTATACTGGAAGCTCTTTCTGTCTACAACACAACTGTTTCCGTCATGTTTTTTTCAACGTCATCTCTTTTTTGTTGTTGAATCTCCTGTTCCTGTATCCTTCGTATTTATCCTTTTTGGGATTATATCCCTATCTTTATAGAACAGATTTTTAATTAACTTCTTGAGGAAGAGTGCATAGGAGCTAAGTTGTTCCAATGTTGCACATCTGAAAATGTTTTTATTCTTCCTTTCTACTTAGTTGATAGTTTGGATGGGTATAGAATTCTAGGTTATATAAAACATTTTTCATGAGAATATTATAGGATTAACCGTATTGTCACATTTTTCAGTATAACTTTTGAGAAACATAATATTGTCCTATTCTTGTTCATTTATATCAACTCTACCTTTCTCTCTTTGAGAAATTGTGTCCTGTTTTTTCGTCCTCAGGAAATTTGATGATGGTGTGGCTTTGTGAGCGTCTATTGTTAAATCAATGGGTTGGAGACTTTGAAAAACCTTTCAACTTAAAAATCCCTGGTTTCGTTTCTGGGATTTTAAAAAATGTCCTTCATGACTCCCTTACATTTTCTCTGTTCTTTACTTTTGGAACTCTTATTATTTGGGTGTCAAACCTTTCAGATTTGTTTTCTAATTGTGTTATTACTTCTGCCTTACTTTTCATATTTTTCTTCTTTTTATTATTATTTTTTCTTTTTGTGGGGTGATGGAGGAGACATTACATCAACATTATCTTCCAAAGTAATTGAGTTATTCATTCAAGCAGCTACCCTGTTTCATTATTGCTTTCTGAATGTTTTTGAGACAGAGTCTGCCTCCACTCAGTCTGGAGTGCGGTAATGCAGTTATGGCTCACTGCAGCCGGGCTCGCGTAATCTTCCCACCTCAACCTCCAGAGGAGCTGGGACTACATATAGGTGCATGCATTTTTCCCTTATCTTCACTTTTCTTAAACATTCGGTAGTCCTTGGTTATCTGCTGATTTTTAAGAGTGCCACTTATGAAAAGTTGATTTAAAGCTCAGTTTACCTATGTGGGATTCTGATGTTAATTATTTTAGGTTCATTCTTTTGAACCATTCAGAGCTTGTAGGGAAGAGTCTTTCCATTTCCTAGAAATTAGGTCCTATAAATTAATTACATTTCTGGAGCAATTAAACTTGATAGCATTCTGAGAGTCAGGTCGGAAGAATAATGCATAGAGTTGTAAAATTCAGGTTGTAAATTTTTAATTAATACCCGTGTCTCAGTATGGTATTTCTGCTCTCAACTATGTTCTGATCTTTGTGGTACCCTCTGCTAAGACTAAATCTCTAGTGTTTGCTGGGGCAAAAGAAAGGCAGTAGCCTGGCTGGGGTGAGGAAACAGCTCTGAGGAATCTAACTGCTTTTTAATCTAACTTCTAATTAATTTTCCTATTTTAGCTTCACCGTTCCCCATAGTTTCAGAGATAGTTGATGCCGCCAATTACTGGGTCCTATGCAATAAATTAAGTTGCTTCTTGGCTTTCTCCACTCCAGGCTATGAGTGGTTTTCTCCTGTCTTCCAAGTGAGTTATCATTTGTCCACCTCTTTTCTAGATTCTAAAATTATGTTACTTTTATCATTTCTCCTATGTGCTTTACCCAAGAGGGTTTATATCCTTTGTAATTTGTCTTTAGTATTATCTTGTTGGAGTTTGAGAGGAAAAGTAGGGGTAAATATGATTATTTAAGCCAGTATCTTTAACCAAAACCTAGCCCCTTAGTTCTAAAACTGTTTCTTTCCCATAGATAAAAAGTCAAAAGAAGCCCTAGTCAATGTGATAATTTATATATGATAATAATGTAACTGACCATGAAGATGGTCATATGATACAAAATGTCATCCACTTTCAGAGAAAAAAGGTTAATGGAATGAATACAGTTTTATTTTATACTGCATGACAATTACTCTTTACAAAAAAAATTATTAACAGAGACTTTCTGCAAAGATAGACATGTCCCCTTTGGAAGCAGAGTATTTATCTAATTTCAGAGACCAATAGAGCATTATTTAAGATGTTAAATGTTTGAATTATTCTTTTAAATTTGCAGGATGTTATGGGAAATTGGGACTATAAATTGCCATTCCACTAAGGATAGTTAAGTCAGAATTTTTTTTTTTAAGCAAGAGCTATTTCACATGAAATTTTATGTGAAATATAATTTCAAGTGATTTGGATGTGAGCTTTCAGTGGTTTAAAACAGGACCAATGGAATGTAAATAAGGGGAAATGGGAAATGGTAAAGGGAAATATAGTGCATAATTGGGGTTGAAGGACCATCCAGATACCACAGAGATGAGCTCTGAGATCAGTCTTATTTAACAACTTCGTTAATGATCTGGAAGGAGAATTCAACAGGTTAATTAAATCTGCAGATGGTCCTTCGTGGAAGTTACAAATACCAGGGAGAACTGAGAAATAATGTAGAAAGACCAGGGGGTCAAAAGCTTTGATAGCTGTGGGCACAGAAGAGCAAAATTAAATTTGGGAAGGATAATTACAATTAAATACACTTTGTTCAATGAAAAAAGGAGTTAAACTGCAAACAATGCTGAATAGAAAACAGTAAAGCTAAAAACATTCTGTGGCTGATGAGCAATTTATTTAGATAAGAACAAAGCTTTCTGACTATAGAAGTAAAGTTATTTTTAAATAAACTGTACTTTACAATGTAGCTGTTCTGTGCCTGATAGTGATAAAACAAGGATTTAGTAACTTGCATTTGGCTAGTGTTAAAAAGACAGGAAAGCATTGCTCTAACTCTCAGATGTGCTTATTTTCTAGTAGAGTAGATAGATTAGAAAGTCATGAAAATACTCTAGTAGATCCTGAGATTAAGATGGGGAAATGACAGATAGAGCAGGAGATCATGGGGGGAACTTTTGAAAGATGACTATGAAATAGTTCACTTCCACTTTTAAACATGGGTGGTTAGTGTTAATGTGCTAGGTGGTTGAAAAGATTGGCAGGCACTTTTATACCCTTTTCCGGTAGTACCATTGACCATGGGAAGTCCTTTCAGGTCTGGGTATTGGAAGAGCTTCTTTAATTTTGCAAACATGATCAATAGTTAGAATTCTACCAAGGCCTGGGGAAGTGGAGCAGACTGGATGAAGTTATAATGGTAACTATTAGAAATGGAAATCAGATATACCCCAGGGTACACACAGCCAAAAGGTCAATCATTTATTGAGTGTATTGCCTGCGCCAAGATGGCTGCAAGTACTTTACATAAGTTAACTCCTTTAATTCTTACACTTATCCTATAGGATTAGACATTATTCTTATCTCCAATTTGCTATTAAAAAACCCTGAACCCTGGAAAATGTAAGAAAATTACATAAGTTTAAGTGCTAATAAGCATAGGACACTAGGATTCAAACCCAGGGAGGCCTGCTTCCAAGATTTATATGTTTGTTTTCCCCAGCTATGTTATAGTATCCCTCATAGAATATTACCATAAATAATATATACAGAATTCATATAAGGTATATATACACACATAAATGTATACATATATATGTATGTATATAGCCTATATATGTGTGTATATAGCCGTGTGTACGTGTGTGTATGTGTGTGTGTTCCATTCTTTAGAGTTCTAGGGGCTTGTCCTAGACAGACTGGACCCAGAGCATTTTTATATGAAGCTCTTATTAGCAGAATTGTCCTTGTATATAAAGTATGTGAGCAGAATTTGTTGTCTACAGTTTCCAACAGAAAACATTATCTTAACTAAAGGAGGTGTGTATTATATCTGGGTTAATGGATGATGGGTCTCTGGAAGGGAGACACATGAACTAATAAACACACAGCTGATATTACATAATTTCATAATGTTAGTCCCTACTAGTGTCACTAAGGGTAGAATCCTGAGTCATCATGTTTTAAAATTTAAATATTAATATCTTCAAGAGGTAACACTTATACATGCTAGAATATTCAGGTATTCTATAAGCTTAGTTAAGAATATACATTGAATATGTTTCTATTTGTCCACCAGCTGCAAGTTCTCCCACCCAGAAGGAGCCAGAATCACTAGTTTCTTACATGTAGGTTAATAGGCTACCAATTGTAGTAGTGGGACTCAGATAGTGTGTGATTGTTTAGATTGATGAGGATATCTTGGAGAGATATATACAAGGGATATTAAATGGATTTGAGAGAATGAAAGTAAATTTCACAGTTTCATTTGTTAACAGCTAGCATGGAGAAATTACCCATGAAAAGTGTGCAGAAAACCATTAAGAAATGGAAAAATGATTTAAAAATGATTAAAAAAGGACAGCTGTATTGGAAAGCAAACAAGGTATGAAAGAGAAATCTAGAAGATTAATACTGAGAAGAGCTGCCTGGGGTGGCTGACAGCTTTAGCCTCACCATATCTGCCCTCTCTTTGAAACTAGTCAAAATTTCTCAAGCTTCTCCAAATGAGATCCAGAGTTAAGAAGAATTCTGTGTTTGTAATAAGGTGAGGTGGTTTGAACTGAAACTTAATCACATTTAGGAAAGTCAAGTATCCCTTCTGGGAGAGATCAAGCAGATTATGAAATGATTTTAGAGAACTCATAACAAGTTTCTTCTAACTTTTAAATCTATATTTGGCCAAATAAAACACATGGAAAGAAAGTTCTGTTTTTGGTCCCTGGGGCAACAGACCTAAGAAATATTTCTAACTTCTACTTAAATGACTCAGTTTCTAGGGCTCACTTCACTCTCTAAAATGGCATTGGTGATCATACAGAAATTTCTTCATGATACAGTGCAGTCGCTTCTATTATTCTAGTAATAGTAATTTCTCTATTATTTGCTAGAATACAGGAAATAACACAGGTTATGCCACAGAGTGTAGAATCTTGAGAAACATGAAATATTAAAAGCATAATTCTATTTTTTGACATCAGTGGAAATTACATTGGCCTCTCTGAAAATAACTCCTCAATTGTGTCTCAAATATGGAGCCTGAAAAAAAATAACAAAAAGGCAACATCAATCCTAAAAAAGTCAACCAAATATGAGAGTTTATTGATTAGAAAAATAAAACAAATAAACAAAAAAAACAAAAAAGATCAACATTAGCTGAGATGGCATATAACCTACAGAGACCAAGTCAATTCACGCAGACTTAAAATGTCAATACCTTCTTCAATTCCAGTAGCAAGTGGTTGCAACTTCTGGCTGAGGCAGTTTTCACTTGTATATACCTGGCAGTGAAACCTCCTTCATCAAATAAATGAATTTTTGTCTCAATGCCTTGTCATCAAAGCATCAATAATTGAGTAAACCGTACCCCATGAACTTGCTTATCATTTACGTTGTTACCTTTCTCCTAGGGTAAAAAAGCTATAGGGAACTAATCTTGTAGGAGAGGAGCTTTGAAGGCAAGTATTTTCTAAAGTAATTTTCTGGTGCCAGCAACTGAATTCACCTACATTTGTAGGACTTCTTAATTCATTCACATATAAAAAAATATGTTGAAGCTCAGGAAACTCACGGCAAAAAATATGAAAGAAAAATCTATGGTTAATTTAGTAAATAACAAATGGTTTCAGAATGCTAGACATGAGCAGACATAGGTTTTATCTCAGCAAGACAGAAGATTGGTAAAGGAAGGACTAAGGAAACACAAGACCTGGCCACAGGGCCATTTATTAATTGTAGAAGCCACATGTATTCGTTTGTCTCATGAATGGTTCCTGAGTACTTGCCACGTAAAAAGATAATTTAAAACAAATTCATATTAGGAGCATTAGGGGAGATAAGAGAAGCACATACATTATTATTAATGCATTATTTAAAAGTGATAAACTCTGTATGAGAGGTATAGAGCTTTGGTAGGATTTTAGAAAAAGTATTGCTTCTGTTTCTGAGGATTGGAGAAAGGATCAGGAAAATTGTCATGAATGAAAGGCATGTGTATGGAACATTAAGGAATGATTTAGACACATCTAACTCAACTGGAGAAGTGATGTTCCAGACAGAGAGAATGCCTTGGAAAAAAAATAATAATACAGCATGAGATTGTAGATAATGCTCTGGTAAAGCTGACTCATTTGGTTTGAAAGCTAGGTGGGGATTGTAGTTATTTGTATTAACATCAGATGTAGAGGGATGAGTTCCTATCTTTTCCTTGATGATTTTAAGGAGTATGTATGAGAAAAATATTAAATAGTAGCAGAGTTGAGGATATTATCATCTTTCTATTATGAAATAATGTGTCAAAAGTTTCTTAACTATGTTTGTAGTAAGTGTTTGATGTATCACTTTCTTTACAAAAAGTTGTCTTCTTTCCAGGGCTATAGCATTTTATGAGACACACCAGGAATCATATAGCTATAAAGACTATACTAGATTTTTATTGCTATGCAAAGTACATACATGATTTATGGTTCTTTAAGTAATTAGCATATTAATATATAATATGTGAAGACTGAACATCAGGCATGAATGGATTCACAATTGTTTTGGTACCTCTTAAAGGTTCCATTGATTTTTGTAATTTAAAAAAATTAATTAAAAAGTACTACATTTTTATTGTACAAAATGGGAAAACATGGAAAAGCAAAAAAGAAAATTAAAATTACTCATAGTCTTTATACTAAAATAAGAAATATGCATATTACTCTATTTACTTCCACCTAGCATTTCCATGTACGTACACTTCTAAATTTTTGTCAGTGAAAAATACATATTGTATTAAGTCATGTAAAACACATATAAATTGTATCACAAATATACATCTATATGAAATATTTTATAATTACACAAATAGGTTTTATAGCCGTGTGTGCTCTAGGACCACATTTTAAATCACTTAAAATTTATACCTTGATATGGTTTGAATGTTTATGTTTCCCTAAAATGTCTGTGTTTAAATTTTCACCCCCCAAGGGATGATACTAGAAGATAAGGCCTCTGGGAAGTGAATAGGTCACTTTTGGATAGGGTTAGTGCCTCTATAAAAGGACCTTTGAAATTGTGACCACTGCCCTTATATTAGAGGCCCAAGGGAGACGACTTCTCCTTCCACCACGTGAGGTTAGAGTGGGAAGACAAAGCTCTCACCAGATACCGAATCTGCTTGAACCTTGATCTTGGACTCCTCTGTCACCAGAATTGTGAGAAATAAACTACCTAGTGTATGATATTGTGTTGTATCAGCCTAAATGAACTAAGATCTACATATTAAAAATAGTATATTTATATAATATATAAATTTCAAATATGTATTTGTAATTAGCAAGAATCGACCTGTATTTTTTAACTTTGTTAATGAATCATAGATGCTTTTTAATTTATGAACGAGATGTATACTAGTGAAAAGAAAGGACTTTTTGGCTTACTCACCTGAGGGCAGTGTCCTCCATTGGCATGCCCATGGGTGGCTTTATAGATGGGCACCAGAGTTCCAAGCAGCAGTCTCTGAACGTGGCTACAAACTGTGTCCCCTGATGCTCTCTGTCTCTTTAAATGTTCATTACAAAATATGACACGTATTGTTCCTCCTATTCTGGCAATCTGAAAACCTTGTGTGATTCACTCCGTCAGCTCTTCTGTTGCGTGATTCATAAATGTGCATGAGTCCAGCTTTAGAGAAAGTTTCTGGAGCCATGGGAGTAGACACTTTTGTCTTGGTGAGAAAAAAGATCCAAGAGGGAGCGTAAATTAGTTTTGGAGAGAATGAAATCAGGAGGAGGATCAAAGTAGACTCTTCCCAGGCAAAAAAGCAAGGGCCCAGGTAAGGCCTCAGAGAGTCTGAGTGTGAAGAGGCAGATAGAAGGAGCACGAGATTTCGTTAGAACAGAGGTTCTGTTCCTACCGATGATCAGCTGACCTTTACAATGTCTGGCAGATGCTCAGTAAGTGGCCTCTGAACAGAACTGAATTTTAAGTTCCTTTATATAATGCTTAAAAATCTACTTTTTTTTACTTCATATTAATATCTTCCTAGTTTAAAAGGTCATTTCTATTCCTTTCCTGCCTCATGCGGCCATTTCCCTATTTCTCTTTGCTTCCAGTTCTTTACTTTTTTAAGTGAACTTAAAGCCAGTCAATGATTTTCATGGTACTAATTGAAACTAACAATTCCCAGGTAATCCAGTTATTCAGTAGTAGTTAATGACAGTACTCAGAATGGTCATTACAATATTCAGATTTTTTCTTTTGGTGGTAAGAACAGCCATGCCTCTTCTGAAGAAAGGAAAAAAAAAAATACAGACAAGCTCAGCAGATGTAACCCACTGTATCTCCAGACACTTCACTTGATATTTAGCTGTAAAGGGCCAAGGAAAATAAAGCATTAGAAGGGTGGTGATGGAATATGAAACCTATCAATTTAAGGTCAGTTGTATATCTACAAGTAGATTCAACTTTGTGACTGATGAGTAGGGAGGAAGCAATGAATTGGGTGTTTGGCTTCATTGTTAGTATCTAGGCATTTTGTCAAGTTGTGTCTGTGATTGACAGTCTCTTCAGTTGGTATTTAGGTATTGCAATGTGTTAGCTTAAATTAAATAGCCAAGAAATGCGTATGTTTTAGGACCAGACATAGGCACACCTTTGAACTGTTATTTCAACATTAATGTGTATCATTAAGCAACTTTCATAACATCTTTGGTTCTTAGCTTCTTCACCTGTCAAGTTAGGAAATAATTGCTAAATAATTCTTAAAAATATAAATAAAAATAATAGCCAAAATTTATTGAACATTATATGCCAGATGCAGATTTATGTGCTTTTACATGTATTTGCTGATTTAAGCATATATTACTAATTTCCCCATTTTACAGATAAGGGAACTGAAACAAAGAGAGACTAAGTAATTTAACTTAAGTTTATGTAGGTGGAATATGGCAGATCTAGGGTTTGAATTTAAGCAATCTAGCTGCAGAGCCTGTACTCTACTGTCTTTTACTGTGCAATACATCTCTCATTTGTGAAAGCTATGATACTGATGATGGAAAATATCAGTGATGCTGCTGATGGAAGATAATGATGATGTTGATAATGGGAGTTGATAAGAATGCTGATGCTAACTCAAGATAATAACATTACTGACACCCTTACCTGGGAAAGTCAATTTTTCCTCATAGCTACTTTAATTTCCTCATAGCTATAAACTAACTAGTTTAGAATCTGTAAATGGGATGTGTATACAAATATAAAAGATTATTTCTGTATACTTTACATTATTGGTGAACTACTCTATGATTGTATACTACTTTAAAATAGCTTTTAGTTCTGTCTGTTTTTCCCTTAATTTTCACTCTTCAAGATACTCAACCATCACAAAACTATAGTTTGTGTCACAGAATCCATCCCAGAATCTCGGAATTGAAGATGAGTATCAGATCTTCTCTTATGCATTTCCTACCCCATCCCCACTCTCCCCAAAAGCTTATTTTCTTATCAATTCATTCTAGTCTGTTATTGTTGTTGTTTGCATTCTATGAAAAGAATTAACTCTCACAGAAGCATCCAATTTTATTAAATGTTTATAATCATTTCTTATTTTCTGATGAAATCTGCCTTTTTTATAATTCAGCTCTTGGTCCTAGGTCTCTATTTTAGAGCCAATTAGGAAACTATGTGACAGCTTCTTAGGAAGTGAGGAACATTACATCTATTCCCATTTAAATGCCCCTTTTGAATTTGACCCACAACTCCAGGCTACCAGGGTCATAATTCTACCATCTTGTATATTCACGATCTCCTTCCTGTTTAATGTAATCTTGAAAGTTGATAAACATGTGATGTTCTCAATGTCTTTATCCATTTCTTGAGTATAGAGGAACTTTTATTTCTGCTCTTCCCAAGCCAGACTACATTAGAAAGATAAATCATCATGCACTTATGTCTTGTCTGTGCCACAAATAAAAGAGAATTTCAGTTTCACGAATATGTCACCCTTTGGCATAATTCATCCTATACGATTATGCTGAATTTGGCTTTTCTCCCTCTGTATGCCCACCTGTTTCATAGTTAGTGATCCTTGTCTACAGCTCATTGCCAGGGTGCTAGGGCACAGCACTAGGCTTAGAAGGCATAAGACGACAGGGAATGGAAGAGAGGAGCCAGGGATGGGGGAGACTCTGATCGGGCCTGTGTCAGTTACACAGAAAATAGCACATTTCAGACACCCGTGATGGCAGCAAAGACAAATTTCACAGTGTGTCTTTGAATGTCACAGAGCTATAGAAAGAATATGGCAAAGAGAAGTACCCCATTTAGGCTCTATTCCTTTCTTGCTACTTTAAATTATACAACCCTTTCTGTGATGTTGGCTGTTAAAGCTGAGATAACGCATGCTATAAAGCAAGCTTAATAGAACATACAAAGTGTCTTTTCTATGAAAACATAAAATTTTTTATTGAATTATGGTATAAGATCTTCAGCCTGAGTTCCTTGGGAAGAAAAATATATATCTTGGTGATATAAGTCACCTGGAAACCATAAAGCTGCGCAGGGACAATGTAAGAAACA
>NW_012109130.1:139162-174852 GCF_000951045.1 Mandrillus leucophaeus
TTAAGTTTATGTAGGTGGAATATGGCAGATCTAGGGTTTGAATTTAAGCAATCTAGCTGCAGAGCCTGTACTCTACTGTCTTTTACTGTGCAATACATCTCTCATTTGTGAAAGCTATGATACTGATGATGGAAAATATCAGTGATGCTGCTGATGGAAGATAATGATGATGTTGATAATGGGAGTTGATAAGAATGCTGATGCTAACTCAAGATAATAACATTACTGACACCCTTACCTGGGAAAGTCAATTTTTCCTCATAGCTACTTTAATTTCCTCATAGCTATAAACTAACTAGTTTAGAATCTGTAAATGGGATGTGTATACAAATATAAAAGATTATTTCTGTATACTTTACATTATTGGTGAACTACTCTATGATTGTATACTACTTTAAAATAGCTTTTAGTTCTGTCTGTTTTTCCCTTAATTTTCACTCTTCAAGATACTCAACCATCACAAAACTATAGTTTGTGTCACAGAATCCATCCCAGAATCTCGGAATTGAAGATGAGTATCAGATCTTCTCTTATGCATTTCCTACCCCATCCCCACTCTCCCCAAAAGCTTATTTTCTTATCAATTCATTCTAGTCTGTTATTGTTGTTGTTTGCATTCTATGAAAAGAATTAACTCTCACAGAAGCATCCAATTTTATTAAATGTTTATAATCATTTCTTATTTTCTGATGAAATCTGCCTTTTTTATAATTCAGCTCTTGGTCCTAGGTCTCTATTTTAGAGCCAATTAGGAAACTATGTGACAGCTTCTTAGGAAGTGAGGAACATTACATCTATTCCCATTTAAATGCCCCTTTTGAATTTGACCCACAACTCCAGGCTACCAGGGTCATAATTCTACCATCTTGTATATTCACGATCTCCTTCCTGTTTAATGTAATCTTGAAAGTTGATAAACATGTGATGTTCTCAATGTCTTTATCCATTTCTTGAGTATAGAGGAACTTTTATTTCTGCTCTTCCCAAGCCAGACTACATTAGAAAGATAAATCATCATGCACTTATGTCTTGTCTGTGCCACAAATAAAAGAGAATTTCAGTTTCACGAATATGTCACCCTTTGGCATAATTCATCCTATACGATTATGCTGAATTTGGCTTTTCTCCCTCTGTATGCCCACCTGTTTCATAGTTAGTGATCCTTGTCTACAGCTCATTGCCAGGGTGCTAGGGCACAGCATTAGGCTTAGAAGGCATAAGACGACAGGGAATGGAAGAGAGGAGCCAGGGATGGGGGAGACTCTGATCGGGCCTGTGTCAGTTACACAGAAAATAGCACATTTCAGACACCCGTGATGGCAGCAAAGACAAATTTCACAGTGTGTCTTTGAATGTCACAGAGCTATAGAAAGAATATGGCAAAGAGAAGTACCCCATTTAGGCTCTATTCCTTTCTTGCTACTTTAAATTATACAACCCTTTCTGTGATGTTGGCTGTTAAAGCTGAGATAACGCATGCTATAAAGCAATCTTAATAGAACATACAAAGTGTCTTTTCTATGAAAACATAAAATTTTTTATTGAATTATGGTATAAGATCTTCAGCCTGAGTTCCTTGGGAAGAAAAATATATATCTTGGTGATATAAGTCACCTGGAAACCATAAAGCTGCGCAGGGACAATGTAAGAAACAGATAATTAAAAGGAGCAATTGGGAAGACTTTATTTGTTACTTTGACAAATATGAGATGGCATTTTTCTCTAAATTCTTAAATGAAAATTGCTTGCTTGACAAACTAAAGCCCAGGTGAGAACTGTGAAGGGCATTTGGTATTTGTCCTGCATCCTACTAACATCAGCAATTTAGTTAAGTTATAACATGTTTCCTGTAGTGACACTAGCCAAAAAGTGCAAACTGACATAAAAATGAGGCAGGGTTGGTTCATCATCTCAGATCTGCTCCGAGGATCAGTTAGGCTGTATCTGGCAGGTGGAAATGTGCATCACTGAAACTTAATGGTTAGAGAAAGTAAGGCAGACTCATTAGCATTTCTGGCTTAAGCCAGAAATGTTACCTACTGCAAGGTCTTCATATCCTTGAAGGATATGAAAGCATATTTGACCTTGCAGTAGGTAACACGAGGAAGCACAAGGAATATGAATTTCAAGCCAGGCATCTTGGATATGAATCCTGTCTGTGCCTGACAATGACTGTGATATTTGCAAACTCATGTGATTTTTCTGAGCCTAAGGTATGAAATGAGATAATAACCTCTACTTTACAAAATTATAGTGAGGAGTAAATGCAACAATGTAGTGTAGAACTGTGCTTGAACAAAGAATATTTTAAAATACAGTTTCCATCCCTCTCCTTTGATTTAATTTATTAAAAACAGGAAAAGACGTTGTCATTTAAATCTTAGAAAAAGTCTTCAAATCTGGATATCAGCATGAAATATTTATATCTGGAGTCTCAAAGAACAGATGCAGACTTAGATAATTCAACGTGCCTTCTAGTCAGCCCTTCCAGTTGTCAAGAGGTAGCCATTGTAACTACTTGATTTCGCATCTAACTTTCCTGGCATCAATCCATTTTACAGTTTTTATCCAGATGAAGTTTGACAATTACACTCTATGAATTTTAACAATTACACTCTAGAATGATTCTATTTTGATCTCTTTCTATACTTTCAGTACACCCCTTTCCTTACACTCTTCTCACTTGGGAAAGAAAGTAACCTGAAATTATAATCTATAGGAAAACATTGAAGATTTAAAGCAAGAGACCCACCCATAATGTTTGTGTTTTACAGAGGAAATTTAGAGATGACAATTTTGGCATGAAATGCTGGTTTTCCAATGGTGAAATTTCAGGCAGTTTCACAAATTTATGCTGTGTCAGCCATGGCTTGGGTATCCAGATAGTTTTATGAGATGGCCATTCATCATCACTCCATAACCAGATTGCCAAGTATGATCATAAGGGAAGAAAAGCAGAGTTAAGAAAGAAAATTAGAACTGTGGAGTATTGGTAGAAATCTAGATCCTTTTCTTTCTTTCTTTTTTTAAAAAAATTCACCTTTTGTTCAAGAACAAGTCCTTGGTTCCTTAGTCTCTACCATTCTATTTGAGTAAATAAGCTTTATCTCCCATGATGTGAAGGGTAGTTTGAAGTACAGTTCCTTAACCTAAGAGAAAGAAAGATCTTAGTCTTCTATTAGGAGCATACGAAGTCTATTGAAGTGTCTGAACACTTCCCATATGCTGCTAAAGTAGCCCTGAAACAGAGCTGAGTATTGCCATTCTCTTTTAATTGGGTAACCTTGCAAAGGTGAGAGCAGCTAAGAGCTAGCTGACCTCATTGATATTGGTCAATACCTGAAGAACTGGGCCATGGGTCTTGTCAATAACTGTAGGGAAGTCACAAAAACGATCAAGTAAAAGGCAGCTGACCTCCTAGGAAGGGCACTCTTTGCTGCTGAGGTGGATGTTACATTGTACAAAATTGTTTTGAATGTGCAGGAAAAGCCACATGCTCTATTTTCATTATCTTAGATTATAACCTTATGCAGAGCCCCTAGTTTAGAAACTGGTAGGAATTCAGTCTTTACTGTATTGGGGGGGGGTCCTTTCTGGAGTTTTATTAATATATCTGAGGTCTTATGGGGCACAAAGCAGTTAAGCATGTCATATAGTCTACCTCAATCAGTGCTGGGAGGCTCATAGAGCAAACCTTCAGGGACTCTTAAATCTGAAGGCTTTACAAGGGACAGAAATCCAATCCAACCTATCTTAAACAAAAATAAGAACTATTTTTCACGTTATTGAAAAGTCCTTGGTAGTAGCCTGATCTCAGGACACAGCTAGATAAAGGTGCTCAAACAACATTATGACCCTATCTTTCATATCTGGATGAGTTTCATTAACAGCAAACTCTTGCCCCATGGTGAGATGTTGGCTGCCTGCCATTCCAGGCACCCATCCTTATATCCTGGTTCTTCTAGTGAAGATAAAAGACCTTTGTAGCTCTTCCAAAAAAAAAAATGTGCCTTTAATTGACTCTCACTGCACTAATTGGATTAAATAGTAGTAGTAGATAATTCTGTATGAACCACAGGGAGTGAAGGAGAGAGCAGTCTCCAGTGAAAAGCCATGAATGTTATCAGAAAAATGAGGAATGGATGTTGGGCTTGCAGAAACAGCAGTATCTACCTGGACACAGAAAGTGGGAGTCTTTACAAAGCTGGGAGCACCATTTCTGAGACCTGTCTCCTGAAGCACAATATTTAGCTATCTCCATCAATTCTAGCTCTGTCCTTTTTTTTGGAATATTAAGAATGAGCAACTACAGCCTTCCATGACTTATGGACTGCATCCTCCTCTAACCCTTGATCAGTGTGGCAGAAAGGATCCCTCTGAACCCTCCTCTGCAATCAAAACCACTGGATATTCCCCCCACCACCATGCATGCACATCGATCCATAAATTCAATCTCATTATTGAACTTCAGTCTCACAAGAACACACATGACAGTCAAGAAATTTTGTGTCTCAGGCCTGCACTTTAGAAAGAGCCTGCCTATTTTTGAACTAAGTAAAGTATAAGGAAGATTGCAAACAATATCTCAATACATTCATTTTCCTACCACATTTTCCTATACTTATATTTTTCTTTTACGTGATCAACAGGAGGTCACAAACTGAAAATGAACTTGCTGAGTGATTTTTTTCTTGCTGTCCTTCAGTCAGTTGCTTTTATATGGAATTTAGGGGGCAGACTAATACAGTTCAAAGGCATTAGAAGGAAATTTAGAGTATGTGGCCCATAAGAAAGCAATTAAAGTAAGATTGACTATTCTGATTTACCTTCTCCAGTTTTGCTTCATAGATTTCTAGATTTTGATTTGGGTTCACCTAGTCCTAAGTTCTCAAAATGCAAGAAAACTGAAGCCTAAAGATATTGTGACTTGTTCAAGAAGTAAGAGGAATTATAACTTCCCCTTTCCAAAGGGCTTACTGTGATGCTAGGCACTGTAAAATGATGCGTTTTGCTATTGAATCATCATAATAATCCCATGTAGCATAGAAATAATAATCATGAAAATTAGAAATATTAGGCACTCAACATGTAACTAATGTGGTCCAGAACTGGGATTCAAAATTGTTTTACTTGTACAACAAATTGAAGCTGGTTATCTATGCTCAGCATTACTGCTAGTATCCGTACCTGGGTCTCCTGAATATCAGCCCTGGGGACTTTCCTCAGTGGTCCCAAGGGGATCAGTCTCTCATTGTTTTTAAATTCTGCTTCTCAGAAAAATCCCTTTACTATTCACTTAGGGTGAGATACTAGGGCAGATTACCTATTCTAGGTCCTCCACTCCCACTTCAGCATAGCTGCTCCATTTTTTCATATCTGTAATAAAGGCAAGGCAGTAAGCCTGCGTTTGAAGAAATGTTTGGGGTTAAAATTCTGTGAAGATTCCTAGCTTTACGATCTCTAAGGGCACTTTTGGTTATGGCTTCCGATGGCTGGGTGGTTCCACTTGTAGACCAGTTAGGCCCACCAAGCTCTTTTTCAATCACATAAGTCACTTTGATGCACTAGGTTTTGTTGCTCCTCAGCTTCATTCTTTCCTCCTAGCTTTGACGCTGTGCATTTCAATGACGGCTTGTTCAGCATCCCAGCAATAACAAAAATGCATGACTCCACCAATTTTGAAAGAGTATAAGAGTACTTTGGCTTTGGTTCATCTATTTTGTAGTTTTGTTTTACCTGTTGTAAAAAGAAACAGGATTTCAATTTTTGGTGTTGTATTTATTATTTCAGATTTGTCACTGTGTTCTGTGCTAACAGAATACAAACAGCTGTGCCCTGAGGTAACTGAGGTCAGTGGAAATGTTTCCTATGAAGATAATACGAGAAATCAGATTCTGGGCCATAAGAAAGTTGGCCAAAACAAACAGTTCTGTTCTTGTACTATTTCCTTCTGTAGCATTTTCATTAACTCCTCCGCAGCATCAATTATCACTTCCTAAGCAGATGACTCACCAATCTATATTCTTGGAACTAATCCTTTCCAAACTCTAGCTCCACATGCTGCTTTGAAATTGATCTCTCAATGTGTTGAAAGACCCTTGGCCCGACGAAAGATGGACACGTCATCTTTTCTCATCCTACATTAATTCCTTCTGCTAAAAATAGCCATTATTTTCCTTACCCCACCTCTCCTTTCTTTGCAAGCCTGCCCCTTGCAACATCCAGGAATGGTGAACTTTTAATTACATTAGTCCTGATACCTTGGAAGATTCTTGCTGGACCAAAATGGACACTGGACACATGTTGGGGAAACTGAATTCTGACTTCCAGGCATTTAAAAACACAATTCATGGACTGAGCCTATAAGACTGTATTGGCCCCTCGATTTGTAAGTCCATACACAGATAGGAACAGAGTTGATTCCAGACAAACAAAATTCATAGAGAAACATGAATAAAAACTTTGTAAAGGAAGCTAATCTTCAAGAGGAGAAGGGAGAAGACAATGAAAGAGAGAGAGATTTAAAAAAAAGTACATTTCTTTATGATTGTTTAGTTCCTAGGCAGATTAGCAATGCTGGGTTGAATGATTTTATTTGTGCTATTCTTCAGTCAGTTACTTTTATGTAGAATTCAGGGGGCAGTCATTGGGCTTATTGAAAGTTCTCTACATGTTTTTGATTAATCATACTGTCTCTTGAATTTTTAAGTGGTATTTTATTCTTTACAACCAAATTATCCCCAATTGAGGGATTGCTTTTCCTGAATTTCCTACTAATAATAATTACCAGAAGAAGTGGATTACTGAGTGATTATTCTCTCCCAGTTATGATACTGCCTAGTGCTTTACCTTAATTAACTTTCAATCTCAAAACATCAAATGAAATAAGGATTATACCCTTTGTACAGATGCTATAATGCAATTAAGATAAATTAAGCTTCTTGTCCAAGATAATTTAGAACTACATCTAACTTTAGAATTAGGCATTTAGCCACCCTACAAATGTATCTCCTATTTCTGTCAGTGCTACTTTTTAACATTCAAGCTCAAAAACTGAGTCTCTATTCATATTTATTTTTATTGATGCATAATAAAGATTTCTGGGGTATATGTGATATTTTGACACATGCATATGGTATGTAATAATCAAATCAGAGTATTTAGGGTATCCATCACCTCAAATATCTATCCTATCTTTGTGTTGAGAACATTTCAAATCTTCTACGTATTTTGAAATGTACAATAAATTATTGTTAACTATAGTCACTCTACCGTGCTATGAAACAGCAGAACTTATTCCTTCTACCTAACTGTATGTTTATACTCATTAACTCACCTCTCTTCACCCTCCTACCCTTCCTAGTCTCTGAAAACTACTTTCATGAAATCAATTTTTTTAGCTTCCACATATGAGTGAGAACTTGAGTGAAGCTGTAGTTTAACTTACTTACATTTCATTGTTAGTATCCAATAAATTCTCTGAATTCTGTCTTAAATATTATCTTTCTGGCAGGGCATGGTGGCTCATACCTGTAATCCCAGCACTTTGGGAAGCCAAAGTGGGCAGATCACTTGAGCCCAGGAGCTCAAGACCAGCCTGGACAACATGGTGAAACCCTGTCTCTACCAAAAATACCAAAGTTAGCCAGGCATGATGGTGCATGCCTGTAGTCCTAGCTAGTCAGGAGGCTGAGGTGGAAGGATCACTTGAGCCTGGGAGGTTGAGGTTTCAGTAAGCCTTGATTGCACTATTGCACTCCAGCCTGGGCAGCAGAGTGAGACCCTGTCTCAAAAAACAAACAAACAAAAGGAAATATTATCTTTCTAATGTTAGCTCAGCCTCTCAGTACCCCAAGATTATAGTCATGTGACAAGTCTCCCTATTACCTGTAAACACAACTCCTTCAAATTTAGTATATGAATTATTTACCAAGTTTATTGTTTGACAGCCCAATTCTAGTTACTTAACTCTACTCCTTACAATTATTCAATGTCTCTCTATTACCTACCAAGAACAATAATGTGTTTTTATATCAGCCATCAATACCTTATCTAGTATTTCTCCAAATTACCTTTTTTTAACCTCATCTCTCATCCCTCTCATGCACTTACCTTGCCCTCTGATGAAACAAAGTTACTAATTATTTCTTGAAATAGTCCTCAAACATTGCTGCTTTTATGGTTTTGTTTCCACAGTATCCTTTAAAAAATTTTTCCTTTTCTTTGCCAAAAGAGATCCTATCAACTCTCTATGGTCCATTTCAAATACTCTCATACTCCACAAAGTATTTCCTGATTCTTCCAGCTGAATGGCATCTCTTTCTCCTTGGAACCCCTATAATATGCTTCTCATATGTTTCTAATAGAGCTTCCCTTTCTTGTCTTGTGATATGGAGATTTGTCAATTGCACATAGAGGGGTGGCAAGTGCTTGGCGTGTGTATGATTACTGTGCTCATGGAGAGCAGCATGAGTTGATCATAGTTGTCTTTCTTGAGACCCCAGGTACTTACCCAGAATGCCTGCTCACTTAACGCTAAGTCAAGGAAACCACTCCCAACTGATTGGAGTTACCAAGCAAAATGAAATTCAACTGGTGTCCTCACTATAGTAGCTCCCATCTGATAGAAGCTTCTACACTACTCCCACTCTTCCTACCAGATACCTGGCCTAGGACTCAGCATAACTCTTCCATTGCAGCTGTAGAGAGAGAGTTCCAGAGTTTTTGCTGAGGTCTTTCTGTCTCCCAATTCTCCATTTTCTTAGGCCAGGGCACTGCTTCAGACTAACAAGAAAAGGAGGCCAATTGCTCCAGGGCTTCGAGTTCTTTTGCTATAGTTTTCCTGGAAGCTCTACTTATAGAGATATAGATACTGGGTCATTAAAAATTGCAATTACCCTGTTAAAGAACCTAAAATTTAGGCTGTTACACCTGTTTTAACGTGAGTATAGATTTTCCATCTCGAAATTATGAGGTTATTATATATTGACATGACATTTATTCCCAATATAACGGGTCAGATTTTATCTTAGGTGAGCAGACACTGGTCTAGATGCAATCTGTCACCTTCTTACAGGTCATAGATTGACATTTGAAATACTATATTGTTTGCCACTCTCTCACACACAAACATGTATGCATGATGATGAGAAAACAAAACATGGAAGATGCAAGAAATAATTAATGAAAGACAGGAAAAAAGAGAAACAATACTAAAATGAGTTTAACATTTTTTAATTTAGGATATTAAATTGTTTCATTAAGATTTTATTTATGTTAAAAGTAACTTTCATAATAATCACACATTTCAGAAGAATATTTTGAAAACAAAACAATCTTGCCTTTTCAACGTTCCTAACTATTTTCTACATTGCAGTGTTTTCCCCCTTCTTTTTTAAGTGGGACATTGTTTTTCCTGACACAATGGAAATGTAAATTACTTTCCCTTTTTCACTGTTCCATCATGTAAACACAAGAAAACAAACCTGTTTGAGAGACCAAGATGATTAATGTCTACAGTGCATCAAGTATTCACTACCTGTGCCATTCATTTCATTTCCACTCTACTGTAAACTGAGAAATCTTTAGTTATTTTGAAAGTACATTGCCAACTGAGGGAATACATTCTGAGTAAATTTCAAGTTCCATCAGGTTTTGCTTAAAACTCTCTGAGGAGGAAAGCGAGTAGGGAAAGGAGAGGAGAGGAGAGAGAAAAAGATGGAGAGGAGAGGACTGTTTTTCCCCATCTTTTATATTTTTTATTCTTTTTTACATTTCCTTTTCTGGGCTCCATTCCAGCACCATATTCACACAATTCCATAATTTATAACCTAACATAAATCAGATACCAGCCACAGTTTAAGTGTGATTTGTTATATGTGTGGATTTCTGTTTATTGTATCTTTATTGAGATTGTCAGCAATAAGATATAATATGTAATCTCTACCTATTTAAAAGCTTCATGCTGTTTGATCACAAAAATGATTTGCGTCTCCTTATCTCAGTGGAGAGAATATTTGATACAAGGTTGCCTGCCATGAAGTCTCCGTGGTGTCGTGTGCCTGGTGAACTGCCTACTCTGCACTGGAGCAGACGGTGTGTGCGTGCGCTATGGCTGGTGGCTGATAAACGGCAATTTAGGTGTCAAGGGAATTAATTTAATATAAACTCAGAATTTCTTCCCCCGCCCCCAACAGATGGTTCATATGGTGATATCTTCTGAAGAGAATATAGCCTGGCCAGTTCGTTTCCCTTAATATACCAGATGTGATAGAAGTAGCACCAATTTGGGAGTCAGATTCCACAAGTTCAAGTACTGCTCACCACACAATTTAGTATCATAACCTCAAGGGAGATACAGCACTTTCAACTCCTCATTTTCCTCATCTGGAAGTGAAGAAGTAGTATCTAATTTACAAGATTGGGAAAATTAAATGAGATACTTATAAAGTTCTCTAGTGTAATGTCCATCATAGACTAGGCATTCAAGAAAAAGGAAGTGTTGGAATCTTACCATATATGGAAAAAGGTCGAGAAAAAATACCACTGGTTTCACTGGGGCTCTGCAAACATGCCTGTGGGTTTTACTTTGTTGCACAGTTCTCTGGAAATCCTGTGTTGAAACTACAGCCTGGAGGAGTGTTTGTTTTCATGCAATGGCTTAAGTGGTCACACCTCTATATTAATATATGTCTCTCAATAACAATAATGACAATAATAAATAATAAACAAATAATAATAAACTCTAACGAAAGGCTGGAGGAGTAAAAATATTTAGTGGGGGTTTGTGTGAAAAAATTATTTGAGGTCTGCAGTGGCACTGAAACTACAGTGAGATGAGTGAGACCCTTACCTCAGGTAAAATGTAAGAAGTTGCCAAAAAAACTCAGTAATCAAGAAAAATGACATTCTAATGCAATATTTTTCAAAAGAGAAAATGAACGCAAGCATATCTACAATGGACAAATATTACTTTTTTGAGAAAGACAAGATTCAATGAGGTATGATTCAGGTGAGGTGAGTGAAGCAGATCAAATCATGGCATGACTATGAAGTTCAATGAAGGTATGAGTAAGGCAGACAGTGCCTTGTTAGGACTTTAAGTGTTGGCTGTGAGATTTTTCTGAAAAGCAGTTTGATAGACCTTGCTGAATGATTTGGAGGTTTGTACTGATGACCATTCTCATCCTGTTGCTTTGTCAATAATATGTGGTACCCTAGATTTTAGTGTGTGAGTTCCATTCACCCCAGGCCATAGTAAGAGACGTAAATTTATGATGACAGAGTTTGAATGTTGACAAGTCTGCAATAAAGTGTCAAATGTTTAGGCATTCTCAAATTCAAGGAAAATATCACTCTATTTTCAAAACAGATTAACTGATGGAAAAATAATAGGATATTTTCTTCATTTAGTTATTTTCTCTGAAATTATAGTTATAAAAATTCTGTTTGAGATATTTTTTCCTGTTTTTAACTCAGTCTAGAAATTAGGAACATGATAATGATTTTGTTTGGGGTGAATTTAGCAAATTTATAGATAAGACATAAATGATTTTGTTATTAAATAATAGGACCTATAATTTTTAAATGCCTACTAAGTGCTAAGCACTGAACCAAGAGTTTTCATCTCTATCTGCTTCAATACTCAGATTAGCTTCCTAGAATTGGTCATTTTATAGGCAAAGAAACTGAAACTCAGAGAAACTGAGTTATGCAAAATCACCCCGTCAATAAATGACAGAGCCAAGATTTGAACCCATGTTTTTCTAATCATGATGTCCATGCTTAGTGCATTAAGACCAGAGTTAGATGTTGAACATTTGTACTTTTTGTTTAGAGGGAAGTGCGTTTATGGAACATGAAGTATCAGGAAGAAAAATTACATCGGTCTCAGAGAAGTTTACCTTCTTTGAAGTTTTGGGCTGTGGAAATTCCAGAAATAGAGAAATGAGAATAACCTTCTATAAACTCAGTGGATAGAATCTAACCCCTTAGGTAAAACTCCTGGCCTGAGGAAGGGAGGGTGACATGGTGGCAGTTGGGTAAGGCAGAGGCCTGCAGCTTGCCAGCTGCAGAACCTCTCATGACTCTCACTTGCAACTCTCACATTGCAACCCTTAGCCAACCAGAGGTATTCCAGAGTATCTGAAGAAAGCCTCCAGTTCTGCAGGCATCCTGGGAAGTAATTCTGGTCCCTGATTATGGCACACTCTCTAGTCTCAACGACATGTATGGAATGTGGTGTTCTGGGTATTCCAACACTTTGGCTAATAGGAAATTCATACAGTAGTGAAACATATGAGAAACTTTATTAAACAACAACAATGACAACAAACCTTGATTGCCAGTTCAGAAGACACCTGATACCTTTTCTGTGGCTCACTGCCACTGTTCTCAGTATCGGCATCATGATGTGACAGATGTTCAGTCCTGCTGAGTCATCCAGAATTCTGAGGGATGATGGAGATGCGAGATAAACCATAACCCAGGATGTCAAATCTGGATGGACAATCTGGACCTCCTCTTACGGTAGTTTTGAAACTATGTCATGGAAAAATGACACTGAAGGGTGCTGGGATGGAGAGGAGATATAGTAAATGTGGGCTTCAGCACTTACCCCATTATCCATCTTAGATGCTTCACTTTCAAGGTTCTAGAAATAAATTAGAAAAAAAAGTATGGCTGCTTTGAAAGACGAGCTTAAAGAAATCTCTAATCAAATCCTATTCCCTCATCTTCCTTTCACAAAACGTTATGTCCATAGAGGTTGTGTGCCTTGCCTAAGGCCTCACAAGGGTTACTAAGAATACAGAAATAGGAACCTAGACCTTCTGACATCTGGCTTCAGGTTCTGTCCTTATTTTAGCCTGCATCTGTTTGCACACCTGTTCCAAGGTGGCCCAACTGCCTGGTCACCCATTCTCCTCAAATCTTATTTTTATGTCATCTGTGTGGAATAGCAAAGCAATTTCTCTGATGTAGAAAAATATTTTTGAGGCTGTGGCAAGATCTCAACATTAACTTCACCCCATGACCTGTCACGATTTGCATCAATCCTTCCAGAGGTAAAATGCAGGACATATTTCATCAGCTGTCAGGAGGTAGGGGGCATCAGTGCAGGCATGTAAACAACATTTCGGTTTATATTCCTCATATAGAGGAAATAATAGAATGATCAAGATTTTTTGTTGTTGTTCACAATGATAGTAAAATCTTTATAGCCCTCCATTTAATGACAGGCTGGTCTTTCTGAAGCCTTACAACACAAACTCACCTAGAATTAAAGATTAGGGAGAAAGAAATTCATGAACTTGAGCTACTGTGATTATTATCCAGAAAGGCTAATTACATGTCTAATGAGCTTGATACAGGTGAAAGAGGTAGGAGAGGTTCCCTGGTGGCTGCTGGGCCTGGTAAGAGGTCTTTGGAAATGAAGGTAATTCGAATATTTTATGGAAGAAGAGTAGGGGAGAGGGTGGGTCAAGAAAGAAATAACTGTTGGAACTGATGGTACTCATAGCAACGTGATGTGCTATGCAGAGTGTTTTGGTTTTACTCTTTTTTATTCAAACATACACACATCATTTTTGGAAGTTAATGGAAGTTGTGAATAATATCCTCAAAAATATTTGCATACATGTATATATATTATGAACATTTTGAGAATGAGAAAGAGATTTTAGTGACCATAGAAAATCTCTTTATTGGCTTGTGGGCATTCCTGGATCATAGCCTAAGAGTCATTGATAGGGGAGATGGACTCTCCAGTGTCCTACCTGTATTCATGGGAGGGTTTATATTATACCTGCTAAACCATTCTCTTTTCTTAAGTTTTTCTTGTTTTAATAAAAAGAAATCTTCAGATCATTCATAATTATACTTTATCTTACAAAGTATAATTTTTTTCTGATTATGATTTTCTCTGCGTCTTTTGGATTTCAAAGGACATTGTTGGGAATGGGAATGAGACTATGTGCAATGGGCATTTGATAATCACATTTCCTAATGTCAGTTACTTTGGATAAGGGGAACCTACAGATAATCCTGGAATAGTTTCAACCTGTGTCAATGCAGGGCTTCCCCTCTTCCCACCTTCCCTCCTCAAGCTTCTAATAGACAACTACATTTACTAGGGCAATTTCTATCTCCTTTACTTCATTCAACATTAGAATGAGGCATCAAAGAATAAAGAGATGCACCCCCCTGCCTCCCAAAAAAAGCATAAACAGGAAATGAAGACAACTAAAGAGCCAAGACAATCCCCAAAGCACCTCTTGAATTACTCAGTTAACCATACCAAGTTTATGCTATTCACTCCTGCAGGGCTCCTAAACTACCTGAAACTAGAGTGAGTTGGAGCTTTGACTCCTCAGTCAAAGCTGAACTTGCCTGAGAAACTCTTTTATCTCTGAAAGCAGAAATTGAGCATTATTTCCTTCACCTTCCCCTGCTCTTTCACTTAGCCACTTGTCGAAGGAAGACCAGGGCCATTAGAGAAAGCTGGGTAATTGTGCCTTTGCTTGTCAGCCATGTCCAGAGGTGCACAGCCTGTGACTACCTTGAAGCCAGTTGCCTTGGAGGAAAACTAGTGATTTAGGCAGGGTGGGGTAAATGCCTCTTTTCCAGACTTAAAAGGATTGAATTTCTCAGTATGAGGTTGATAACACCAGGCCATCTCATTTTTGGCAGTTTGATTGACAACTTTCTCTTCTTGTTGATCTGTATATATCTATTTTAAAATTGTAGTGATGATGCCAGGTTATAGATCATTGTTTCTTGTGTTTGTTTGTTTCGCTTATCATTCATTTCCTTTCATTTCCCCCCTATCTTTTCTATTTTTACAGGGATTGTCCTGGATAGTAACTGTGTCACTGTGGCCTCTCTCTTATTGATGGCAACTGAGTACCCAGGCTGGGGTTTTTAATCACTTAATTTGCAAGGGAGGATTACACCATGTTTCCCTTCCTTTTGCTTAACCTTAAGAGGTTAAGCAAAATGAGAAGGGCTGGGGGTTTTCCATTCTCTGGCACTGGTGCTAGAAAGCAGAAGAAGGAACCAGCTGTTTGAAACTCAGGGATGTATGCCAAGTGACACTTTAGTTGTCACTAATTAGGTTCCATTCATCAGGGACTGTTATTTCCATAGTCCTTAAAATTCAGCATGTTCTCCATCTTCAAGAGGGGTTGGGAGAGGACGGAGGGAAGCTTCTTGATAAAACAACGTTTAATGCTGTGTGCCTGCAAAGAAATGATGTCTCTTGAAACAATTGAAGTATGCATTGTTTTCGTCTCCCGGAGGCCCTGCTGCTATAACACTCCAGGAAGCAAATATCTTCAGAGAGAAAACAGAACTCTACATAAGGTGTTTTCAAGTGCTTGCTGATTCTATGCTGAGAACAAAGATTGTTGTCTGTTTTCCTACCCACCTCTTGACTGTAATTGATCTACTTTGCTCAGATTTGGGAGTAATTTAAGAAAAGACAGAGTTTTAAAAATGATATTCATAGAAGGGTGATGTGCTAAAGTAAATACTACCTTGGATGGGATAATATAATGCTGTAACCTTGGGTGAGGCTGCCTCCCTAATAATTAGTGAGGAGACTGGCTTCATAAATGGTAGCCTGTAAGGGCATTCATTTCCCCTTCAAAGACATTTAGCTCCTGAACTTGTGCTTTCTGCATTAATTAGTCATCAACTAAGGAAAATGAGGAGAAAGAAAGGAGGAAATGTTGGCTTTTGGTTGCAAGTATCTTTTCCAAATTCTATATAACAAGAATTAGAATTATTTGAAGAAAGTTGAGATGACAGATAAATAGATTCTCTATTTTCCCTACTTCCTTTTTACTTTTAATCTGGAAGATGTTAATATGGTGATTTTTAAAGGATTCCCAACCACTGCTAAAACACATACAAAAACACATATAACACCAATTGGATCTTCAGAATCTCACATCTAATATGATGGAGCTGGTGACAAGTTATTCTAACAGGCAATGGCACTAGAAGCAACTTATGGGAAGCTTGACTCATCTTCATTTGCTGTGACACATGTGGAATAAATTCTATGTCCTTTGTTTTCCTTCAATATTTAGTTAAGTCAGGACAACAATTGGGTAAATTGAATTTTATTTAATTTATTTCCTGTCTCATAGTTGATGATGATGATTTTTCTAATCTATGTAATCCTCACGAATATAAGTTTATTTCTTTTAATGGATGAGAAAACTGAAGGAGTACAAAATTAAATAATTTGCCCAAAGTCCACAACTGGTAAGTGTCAGTGGGGACACAAACCAAGGCAGCATGGCTACAACTTCATGCACCTAAACAGTATAATATATACTGTTAAATGTGTGGACATGTATAAAGGACTTAGCACAGGACCTAGAATGTTTTCTGTGCTATCCGAATATTTGCTGCGGCTTCTCGTTCTTCTTGTTCTTGCTCTTGTTTGTCTACCTCTCCTCCTCTCCTTTTTCCTTCTACCTTCTTCTTTACTTTATAATAATAATTTTTGTCATTTTCATTTTGATAGTGCAGTATATCATATCCTAGCTTCCATTAATGAGTTGCTGCATTTCTTACCTTTTGGTGGTCTTTACTCAGAAGTTACTAGGAATATTTTTATTCATTATTCAAAGTTGTTTATATTTTTCGTGTATTTACAGATTTATGTATTAAAAATGTTTCTGATTTTTTTTCAATTCAGATTCATCATTTAAGGAGTTTCCAGATTTAAAGAAGGATAGCTTGCTTGTCTCTCAAACATGACCCTATAGGTTTTCTTCCTTTTTACTAGTAAATCATCTGTGATGTACCTAATAGAGCAGTTATGAATCAGAATGATTTTACCACATAAAGTCGATATGGTCAGCATTTAAAATGCAGGAAAGTAGTAGTTGATAGATTAGAAAAGCTTGATTAGTTACCTTCAGCAGTAGATGATTGTCAAAAGCAACTTCCTTCTCATCCCCATTACCTGACCCTATTCCAACTCTTGTATTTGATTTTTTACTAGGGTCAGGCCTCCCTATGAGTCCCACTTCTAGGGTGGGTCCCACTTCACTCCCTATTAGTCCCACCTTACATCCTTTACCCATGGTGTTTTCTCTGAAAAACACAAAATGAAACAAAACAAAACAAGTCAATCTTCTCCAAATCCCATCCGGCTCAACAGTATCTGCACCTAGTGACTTTTCTTCGTTTTAGTCACCGTTAATTTAGAGGCTCTCCATGTCCCAAGCACTATACAAATTCTTTACATACACTGGCTAAATGAATCCTCAAAATAGTCCTATGAGCTAGGCTTTATTATTTTTATATATATGAGAAAAGCTTTTTTTCAGCTTTAATTAGTCAGTTGATCTTTCACTTATTCAACAGGGGTTTACTGAACACTGGCTTATGTTACACTCTGTGGGATGGGGTGCTAGAAATACAGTACTGAGAAAAAATAGGGTTTCTGCTTCTGGGGAGGGTGGTAGAAGACATGAAGCTATCGTGCAGATGAATATGTTTATGCTTCAGTAAGTTATATGGATAAAAGCTAAGGGAGCTGTGGAAGAATGGCTTTTGAAACCAGGTAGGCAAAATTTCAGATCTTGATGGCTGTATAATCTTTGTCCACTTATCTACTGATTTACCTTAGTAGTATTCACTATAGTAGTATCTACTACTTTGCCTATGTAGTCACAATAACAATTGAGGGATTAATCAAAACAAATAAATCAAAATAGAATGTGTAGATGTAAATGGAATTTAGGGTGGCAGAGTTCCATTCATCAAACTGCACATGTGTACTGAGTACTTATCAGCACAGTGCCAATTGCTGTTCAAAATTTTTGCCTTCTCTTTTTTATGGGTCTTTTCCTTTCAGGTCTCTAAACCATCCCTTATTAAGTTTTTTCCCATAGAAGAAATATACTTCCCACCCTGATAACATCAAGCTTGCCTAATGACTTGCTTTGGCCAATAAAATATAAGTAGAAGTAACTTTGTAACTTCTGATAAGAAGCTTTAAAGCCATTGCATAGTTCAGCTACCTCCTTTTTAAAAATCTGTGCCTTGAGGATAGCGTGTCCAAAATATAGGACATTCCTTATGTGTGGATTTCAGAGTAAAGAGGATTAGAGCACACTTGCATCCAACCTTCATGAGCTTGTAAAGTGAATGAGAATTAAATTATCATTGTAAAAACAGAGATATTGAGGTTGTTTATTACTACAGCATGTCTAGCCTAAAATTATTGATGCATATCACAAGAGCAGAGAGGGAGGGTCTCTATGCTTACCCACTTCCCCCACCCCCTTAATGACACTTGTTCACATTTGTCTGTTTCAGGAAGTCTGGATGAGTGAAGAAGAAAACGGGGGGGGCTGTGTTCCTTTGGTTACTTACACTGCACTGTAATGCACTACCTTTGACCAAGTCTCTTACACTTGAGAGCTGGCATTTCACCCCAAAGCGTAAAACAGTGGCATCAAATCCTGGTAAAGGTAAAAATTAGTGAGAAAAGTGGGTAGCTATGATGAAAAGTCCCAAAATGATCTTTTATCCTTTAAGAAACCCTCGAAAGTTCTGAAATTGTCATATTAAATTGGAAAAAATAATTGTATCAACTGTTTCCTCATCAGTTATTATGGAAACCATCACATTTTTGTGTAATAATGCTAGCCTGCACATTAGGAAAAAGAAATTGCTAAGTTGTAGATAGAAGAGCCTTTTAGGGGTCACAGAAATAGAATCCAATCAGTCATAAATTCAGCTTTTCTCCTAAATCTTTACAGCAACTATTGTCCTCAAAGGCATGTACCGAAATTCTCTGAGGAACATGACATTCTTCTTTGAATATTTCTTATTACGAGTCCCAAGGAGAAACAGGTTCCACTGTAGCTATTAGCTTAATGCACATATTTGTAATATGACTTCAAAATATAATCTTTCCCAGCCATTTGAGAGAAAAGCCATTAGTTGTCACTTTGATGAAGAGAAAGGTGCGATATTCAAGTAAAAGTACACATAGAAGATATCAAGTATATAAATTTGAAATATGATAGAGAAATTAATTCATACAGTTTAGGAGAAATTTGTCTTTCATCAAGTACAGATCATATCATAATAAAAAATCTATCTTTTATTCCTGATATGTATACAAAGCTCTTTTCCACTGCCATGCATTTGCCATGCTGTTCCAATTATTTTTAATTTCTCGCCACTTATTGACGATTTGTTATACTCCTATTTTTTTATTGTTTGCTGAGTTCATCTTATCTGCCTCTGTGTTCCCATATTACACTGGCCATATTAATACAATACTTAGAGGTGCGTGTGTGTGTGTGTGTGTGTGTGTGTACGTGTGTTTGAATGGATACAGAAACATATTGCACACTTGGCCCATTCAAGTGCAGATTGAATAAATGAGTGAAATGCATGCAATTGAAAATGTAGTTATTAAGCTTATCTCAACTTTGTTACATAACAAGTCATTAAGCCTCATAGTCTTCTACAGATGAAGCTATATTTGCAATATTGCTTTACTCACTTAATAGTACCTTAAATTAGAGAAGACTTAAACATGGTAGATTAAACAAATGCACTTACTTTTCCTTCCTAAGTCCCCAGGAAGGGAACAAAAGTGATATAAATGATAGTAAAGGAGCTGTAAAAATGATGTACATATACAAATATGAAAAGAAGAGGAAAGGAGGTGATAGTGGCTGAAAATGGAAAATGCAAAACATGTCAATAAATGGAAACTGACAGTAGATTAGAAAAAATAAAAGTTACATAGCTGCAGAGTTACTGAGAGAGAAAGAAACTTGGAAAGACCTGGGAATTGACACCATAAAATACCTCCAAAAATGAGATCAAGTATAGGAATGAAAAGAAGAAGATTGGATGAAAATTTGTCTGACGAGTAGTTAGACTCCCAGGTCCCCTTTCAGACAGAAGCTACATCTTCCCTGTTGTCAGAAGACTGGAGGTTTGCTCTTATGAAAAATTGTATTAGAGTGGGTCCAGACATGGAAGCACCAGACACAACAAAAAGGGTGAGAGCATATAAGGAAGTGTAAATGTAAGACAGTCTTCAAAATGGCAGTATCCTATCCCCTCCTTTACTTAGCAGTCTGGCACTTTTCAAGAGGGTGATTGGAAAATTCCTCCCTGAGGAAATTGATGACTTCAAAATGAAAGACCCTTAAGTACTAGAATTTGATTATTCACCAAGAAAATAATCAGTAAAGGCTACAAGATAAATGAGACAAAACAATCAAAATAGATAAAAGAAACAGAAAAAGAGAGACAATGGAGACAGAAGAAAATGCCAAGGAGAAGGCTGTAATATTTGCAGAAATGAAAAGACATTGTATTTATGAAACAATAACAGAATGTCATGAAAAGAAGCATTCAAAAAATGAGGAAGAAGATTTGAAAATCAGAAAAATATGGTATACATTAGCATGATATAAGGTAGTGGAACAGGTAGCACCAGGAATCTGCCTCTTCACCTAAACAATGATTACACTGGCCAAATCTTTCTGATGTAACTATTTTGAAACTCTGGTGTCTATTCCAAGGCTTGCAATATCCAAGGGAAGCCTTGAACAATAAACCATACTTAATTTTAGTCAATTTCAGCTCTTATCTGGAGGTAGCAACCCATCCCCTACCTACCTCAACTCTGTGGCACATGCATATGTTCCTGGAGCATCTTGGATGCAGCTTGCAGGAGCCATGCTGGGCAGTAAAGATCCTGTCCTCCAGATATCAGAGATCTGTGTTCAGATTACTATTGCTGCTTCTGATTTTGCAGGTAGAGACATAAAGGCAGGAAGCCACTGTTGTAAGCCCTTCCCCACCACCTCCTCACCTCCCCACCCCACAGCATTATTGTAAGCTACTCCTTCTCCCACAAAAACAACTTCCAGGAGATTTAGAGTCAGTTTTTACATTGTAGGAGTCCCACAAGCAGACGAGAGGGAGAAAGGAGCAGAGAGATTATTTAAAGAAATAATGGCCCCAAAGTCCCCAAGTTTGATAAAAGACATGAATAAAACTATATCTACGAAGCTTAATGACCTCTAAGTAATATGACCTGACATACCCAAACTGAGATACATTATAATCAAGCTGTCAAAACCCAAACACAAAGAGAATCTGGAAAGCAGCAACAGAGAAGTGACTCATCACATGCGAGGAATCCTCAACAAGATTATCAGCAGATTTTTCACCAAAACTTTGGAGGCCGTTGTGCAGGGGCCTGATACATTCAAAGTGCTAAAAGAAAAAAAAAATAACTGTCAACCAAGAATTCACTGTCTGGAAAAACATCCTTCAACAGTGAGGACGAAATTAAGACATTTACATGTGTGTGTATGTGCGCACACATGTATGTGCACATGCGAGAGAGAGAGAAGGAGAGAGACAAAGAGAGTTCAGTACCACTAGACTTGCCCTGCCCTACAAGAAATCTTAAAGGAAGTCTTACATGATGAAATAAAAATATACTAGAATATAATGCAAAACTCCATGAAGAAATAAAGATCTCAATAAAGGTAAATATATGGGCAATTATAAAAGCTAGTATTATTGTAACAATTTGTAACTCCATTTTTTAATTTTACATGATTTAAGAGACTAATACATAAAAAAACTTATTATAAGCTAAAAGGTAGTAGTATTATAACTTTGGTTTTAGACATGATACATAATTTTATTTTACACATTTTAAGAGACTAATTAATTTAACAAAAACAATTATTAGTATGTTTATTATCATAGTGCACAAAGATGTAATTGAAAAAAGTGAGGATGAAGCTGTAAATAAAAGATTTTTTTAATGTTATTGGAGTGAAGCTGGTGTAAATTTAACTCAGAGTGCTAAAAGTTTAGGATGTTAAATGTAATACTTATAGTAACCACAAAGTTGTTATAGGATATACACAAAAAGAAATGAGAAGGGAATTAAAACTCCAAACTACAAAAAGATTAACTGAAAACAAAACACAGTAATACGGAATATCGGGGACAAAAAAATAAGTCATATAGAAAACAAATAAGAGAATGAAAGAAATAAATCCCTTATTAGCAGTAATTACTTTGAATGTAACTAGATTGTTCTCTCCAATCAAGAGACAGAAAAAGGCAGTATGGGTTTTTTAAACAAAACATGATCCAGCTATGCACTGTCTATAAGAGACTCATATAGATCCAAAGACATAAGTAAGTTAAAAGTGAAAATATGGAAAAAGATATTCCACGCTCATAATAAAAAAAAAAAGTGAACAAGGGTTGCTATACTAATATAAAAAATAGACTCTACGTTTTAAAATTTTAAAAAAGGTAGCCAGACACGGTGGCTCACGCCCGTAATCCCAGCACTTTGGGAGGCCGAGGTGGGCAGTTCACAAGGTCAAGAGATTAAGACCATCCTGGCCAACATGGTGAAATCCCATCTCTACTAAAAATACAAAAAAATAATTAGCTGGGCGTGGTGGCGTGCACCTGTAGTCCCAGCTCCTCTGGAGGCTGAGGCAGGAGAATCACTTGAACCCAGAAGCTGGAGGTTGCAATGAGCTCATATTGCACCACTGCACTCTAGCCTGGTGACAGAGAGAGACTTCATCTAAAAACATATATATATAAAAGGTAAAGAAAGATATTATATATTAATAAAAGTTTTAATATAACAGGAATATATAATAATCACAAACATTTAGACAACAAAAAACAATAAAATATATAAAACAAAATTGACAGGATTATAAGAAGAAATAGGTATTTCTAAATTCATGATTGGAGACTTTCATACCCCACTCTCAGTAAAGGATAATACAATCAGAATAAAGATAAGTAAAGAGATAGAGAGACTTGAATAACACAATAAACACACTAGACTTAAAAGACATGCACGACACTTTACTCAACAACAAAATGAGACATTCTCTAGGATAGACCATATGTTATGCCCAAATTAAGTCTCAACATATAAAGAGATAAATGCTACACAACGTATTTTTCCTGTCCACAACAGGATGAAGTCAGAACTGAATACTAGAAAGAAAACTGGAAAAATTACAAAATGGTAGAAGGTAAATAGGACATTTTAAAATAATCACTGGATCAAAGAAGAAATCACAAGAGAGATTAGAAAATGCTTAGAGATGAATGAAAACAAAAGCATTAACATACCCAAAGTTACAGCATGTGGTGAAAGCCAGGGGGAAATTTTAGAGCTGTAAACAGTTACACAGAAAAGTATGAAAGATCTCAAACCAACAACCTAACTTTATAACTTAAGGAGCTGGAAAAAGATTAACTAAATCAAAGGCTAGCAAAAGGATGAAAATGATAAAGATTAGAGCAAAAATAAACAAGGAATAGAAAATAGTAGAACAAATTAATGAAATCAAAAGTTGATTTTTCAGAAAGATCAACAAAATTGACAAACATTTAGTAAATTGACTCAGAAAGAGAGTAATCATATTACTAAAATCAGGATTGGAAGTGGGGACATTACTACCAATTTAATAGAATGAAATAGGATTATAGGAGAGTACTGTATGCCAGCAGGCCAGGTATGGTGTCTCACGCTTGTAATCCCAGCACTTTAGGAGGCTGAGGCCAGTGGATCGCTTGAGGTCAGGAGTTCAAGACAAGCCTGGCCAACATGGTGAAACCCCATCTCTACTACAAATGGAAAAATTAGCCAGATGTGGTGCCAGGCACCTGTTACCACAGCTACTTGGGAGGCTGAGGCAGAAGAATTGCTTGAACCTGGGAAACAGAGGTTGCAGTGAGCTGAGACCTCACCACTGTACTCCACCCTGGGCAACAGAGCAAGACTCCATCTCAAACAAACAACAGAAAACAAAAACAAATAAAAAAAATGAGTACAGCATGCCATCTAATTGGGTAGTGAGGGCAAAATGGACAGTTACTAGAAACACAAACACAAAAATTGCAAAGACTAAATCATGAAGAATTAGAAAATCTAAATAAAACTATAACAAATGAGATAGAATCAGTAATCAAAAATCTCCCAACAAAGTAAAGCCCTGGACCTGATGGCTTCTCTGATTAATTCTACCAAACATGTACAGAAATAACATGAAAAAATCAAGCTTTTCCAAAAAATTGAAAAGAAGGGATAACTTCTTAACTTTTCTATGAGGCCAGGAATACTCTGATACCAAAGCCAGACCAAGCCATTACACGACAACTACAAACCACTATCACTTATGAATGTTAGTGCAAACATCCTCAACAAAATACTGCAAAATTAATTCAGAAGCCTATTAAAAGGATTATATAACATGATCAAGTGGGATTTGTTCCTGGGATACAGGCATACTACCCAAAGCAATCTACAGATTCAAAGCAAACTCAATGACTTAATAAAATCCCAATCTACAGATTCAGAGCAATCCCAATGGCTCAATAAAATCCCAAAGACTTTTATTGCAGAAAGAAAAGCCTATCCTAAAATTCATATAGAATTTCAAGGTACTGTGAATAACCAAAAATGATCTTGAAAAAGAACAAAGTTGAAGGACACACTCTCTTTAATTTCAAAACCAACTACAAAGCTAAAATAATCAAAACAGTGTTTTACTAGCATAAAGACAAACATATACACAAATGGAATAGAATACAGAACCCAGAGATAGGCTCTCACATATATGGTCAAATGACTTTTGACAAGGGCATCAAGACCATTCAATGGAGAAAAGACCATCTTTTCAAAAAGTGATGCTGAAGGAACTGGGTATCTACATCAAAAAGGATAATGTTAGACCATTATTAACACCATATACAAAAATTAACTACAAAATGGGTAAGAGACCTAACATAAAAATGAAAACTCAAAATCTTTGAAGAAAATATAGGGAATAAACTAAAGATACTAGATTTGGCAATTATTTATTTTATATAATACAAAAGGTACAGGCAGCAAAATTTAAAATGGACATATTGAACCTCATGAAAATTAAAAACTTTGTGCACCAATGAGCCTTATCAACAAAGTTCAAAGGCCACCTACTGAATGAGAAAAAATATTTGCCAATTATATCACTGAGAAGAGGTTCACATTAAGAATACAGAGAAAATTCCTAAACTTAACAGCAAAAACAAAAAACAAAAAAACAAAAAAACAAAACCCAATTCAAAAGTTGGCATATAACTTGAAAAGACATCTATCCAAAAAAAGATATATAAAGAGGAAGTAAGCACATGAAAAGATGCTTAGCATCACTAATCATTAGGAAAATACAAATTAAATCCACAATGAGATGCCACTTCACACCCATTAGGATAGCTACTTTCAAAATAAACAAAAAACAAAACAGAATATAACAAGTGTTGGTGAGGATGTTGAGAAATTGAAACCTTTATGTACTGTTGGTGGGAATGTAAAATGGTATAACTGTTGTAGGAAACAGTATGGTGGTTCTTCAAAAAAATTAAAAATAGAATTACCATATATACAAGCCAACAATTTAATATCTAAATATCTACTCAAAAGAATTGAAAGCAGGTTCTTGAAGAGATATTGTAAACTTATATTTATAATAGCATTGTTCACTGTAGCTAAAATGTGGAAGTGTACCAAATCCCTAGAGAGGTGAATGAATAAGCAAAATGTGGTATATACGTACTACAGACTATTATTCAGCCTTAAAACGGAAGATAATTCTGCAATATGCCACAACATAGATAAACCTTGAAGAAATTATACTAAATGAAATAAGGCAGACATAAGTAGACAAATACTGTTGATTCCACTAACATAAGCTATCTTACAGTGGTCGAAATCTTAAAGACAGAAAGTAGAATAGTGATTCCTAGGGGATTCCTAGAGGAAAATGGGAAATTATTGTTAATGTAAATAGTTTCAGTTTTGCAAGATGAAATGAATTCTGTAGATGGCTGATGGTGATTGTTACCAAGCAATATGAATGCACTAAATATCACAGACCTATAAACTTAAAAATGATTAAGATGGTATATTTTATGTTGTGTTTATTACATTAATAAATTGAAGAAAAAAGCTTATCAGATTAGTTTAAAGGTCAAGTTGGGGATATTGACAACGAAAGAAAAAAAAGACCCCTCAAAAAAATTCAACAAAACAAAAGGAAAATAAAATAATACAAATAAGAACATTAGAGGAAAATTTCTTCTGAATAAGATAAGTTCCATTAGGAGAAGGCAGTAAACATTAGAAGAAAACTATGAAAGATTTAATGAATAAAATTTCCTATGAATAAAAGTCATAAGCTATTAGACACAAAAAGCTCACATAAAAAGCTCACATATCTTGGTACAATATTTTAAAAAAATCATATCATTGTAAAATTTCTAACCACCAGAAGAAAAGTGAGGATTCTACATGCTTCCAGAAAGAGAAAGGAACACAGCAATATATCAAGGATATAGATCTAAATGGCATAGACTTCCTACCTGTGGTACTGGAAGTTACATGACAATGGAAGATGTTCAAAATAGTGAGGAATATTAGATAATATAGTTCCATACCTAGGTAGGTATCCATCAGTTATGAAAATGGTTGGAGGCTAATGTTCTTCCCACAATGTCCTCAAACCTGTGACTATATTACCTTCCTAAGCAAAAATAACTTTGATTTAGTTCAGGACCTTGAGATGAGACAATTTTTCTGAATTATCAGGGTGGACCTAATGTAATTACAGGGTCATTATAAGTGAGACACAAGAGCACTGGAGTCGGAGAAAATGTGAACACAGAAGCAAAGGTCTGAGTGATGCCTTTGCTAGAAAGGGTAATGAACCAAGGAATGCAGGCAGCCTTTCAAAGCTGGAAAAAGCAAGGAAACCAATTGTGCTATAGAGTCTCAAGAAGTACCACAGGCCTGCCCACCTGTTTTAGAATTCTCACCTACTGTAAAGTGATAGATTTGTGTTGTATTAAGTTTGTAGTAATTTGCTACAAAAACAATAGGAAACTAATACAAAGATAAATATTTTTGAGGGACGTTATTTACAGTTTGTTTGTGATAATGTTGGGACATACTAGTAGCAGAGAATTAAAAAAAAAAAAAGTGTCTTCATTTTCCCAACAAGTAAGACAATAGAAAATGTTAAAAATTAGAAAAATCAAGAAACAAGCAGTATAAGAAAGCTGTTTATAAATGTGGAGGTAAATGCCAAGGAAATGTAGCTAAAAGAGTGAAATATGCTGACTTTTAGGGACTGGAAGTCAGAAGTGGGAGGATGTGACATTTTTAAACTCTGTTTATCTATTGTGTAGGATTAGAAATACACAAAAGGAAACAGTGAGATTGGAGAGGAGAAAACCCTTTTGTTTACTGGTGGAGTTCATTCTTCATTTTTAAAATGATTCTAGTCTATAAGTTTTTCAGTGGACTTCTCACATGTTAATGTTAAATATCTGCTTATGATATTGTTTCCTGCACTAGTCCCCAAGCTTGACATTCACACTACATGTTCAGTAGCATGTGGTTGGCACATAATCTACTGCAGTTTGTTCTGTGTCTCATTCATCATTATATCCCAGAACCTGGTACAATCCTTAACATACAATATATAGTGGTTGAATAAATGAAATTCTGCCTGAAGAATGAATGCATAATCATTATTAGGACTTTTATGAGCATCATAAATCACAGATTAATTTGAGAAAGAAGATACTTTTAAAGATTTTCATGAAAAGTGGGTATTTGAAATATTCTTGATGAGACATACTATGACAAATTGCCTATCTCTACACAGGCACATACATTCTCTTACCTTCAAAGCTTCAACGTATATTATGTAATTATGCACACTTTTAAGCAAGCTCCTTCCTATTGCATTAAGTAGGTTGATTCTTCCTATTGCATTAAGTAGGTTGATTCTACAGCTGCATCACTGAATTGGTTATCTCAGTCACAAGCACAACATGGTCAAGCCAAACATCAATAGTGTGTGTATTAGACAGGCTGCAGTCAGAAAAAAAATGAGCTCTCATAAATATTATGGTAATAAGGATTTTATTATATTATAGGAAATTGATCTTGTGCAAGAATGGGAGGGGCTTGGTCAATGAAGATCTGGAAGAGGGGTGTCAGAGGAGCCAAGAGAATTATGACATAGTCCATCTGGAGCACTGGCATGGGGTGAATAATTTGGAGCTTATGGGAGAATCTGAAATTGCAACACACAAGGCTTCAGGAGTGGGACTATGAAAGTGAAGCCCCTAGGGAGTTCTCATGAAAGCTGTTGCCTCCATGTAATTACGTCAGTCAGTACACAGCCAGGCAGCTGGTGGTGCGTGAACCTGGAGATGCTGTTGGGCAGTAGAGCCAGCAGGTGGAAAACAAAGTCAACATGAAACAGGAGAGTGAGGACAAGCTGTTAGGCATCTCTGCATTTTTTCATGTCGCTATGTCTCATCACAACAGCCTTCCAAGAATAAGGGTTCTGCATTTCTCCACCTTCCAAATCTTGCAAAACTTCATTTTTGTTTTGGCAACTGTAACATAAAACCTAACAGTAAAGGGGAGTCTAGACCATGTCATTCTCAATCTCCATCAAGTTGATGTAACAAAATCTAGCACAGATGAGGACAGATACACTTCTAACAGGGAAAGGGGAAAATATTTGTTGTGTATTTGCTGAACAATAATCCAGATTTTTTACAGTGAATTTCAACTTTGAAAACTTGGGATATTGCTATCTCCCTCTAAACTTCAATCATGAAACCTCAGAACTATTTCACTTGCAGTGAATATAACAGTTAAACATATATGAAGATATTCGGCTTTGTCTGATATGTATAGTAAAGTGCTAAAAAATGTTGAGGCTGGGCATGGTGGCTCAAACCTGTAATCCCCCAACACTTATGGAGGGAGAAGTGGTAAGATAGGTTGAAGCCAGGAGTTTGAGACACCTTGGGCAACATAACGAGTCCCCATTCTCCACACACAGAAACATACACACAAAAATGTTGGTTTGTTTTCCTATCGAATGGCTTAATTTTATAGGTAAAAGAAACACAAGAAGTAAAATAAGTCAGTTTCTGACTACTGATCTCAGCCACTCCTAACCCAACAGACTTTCAGTCACACCCAAAAACTAGTGCCTTGCAGCGGTGTAAAAGCCACTGTAACTTCCCAATAATGTTCTGGATACCTAGTTCGCACAATACTCTGTGTGAGGTGCTCTGTGAGGGGATGGGAGGTTTCACTGATGAATCTAACCTGGTTTGTGCTCTCAAGCAGCTGATCCTGAAGCTAAATAGACAAGGCTAGTGTGTTTGTGCTTATGGTCAAAGGCACATTAAAAAAAAACTGTCCTAAAGTTAAAACAATATGGATTTTCAGAGAACGGGTAGGGTATGTCAATCAGCTGGCTGTGGACAGACTTTCTAGTTGAAACTTATTTAAGAGGGAAGGAAGGAAGGGTTAATGGAGAGCTATTAATTATACTCTGAGGTGGAGAGGGAACACACCAAGGCTCACATCTGGTGGCCTCCATTTTCTTAGAGTTCTTAAGCAGAATAAGCAGAGCATGGTCATCTATGAAAGATAAAATTAATCATCATTAGTACAAATAATTTTCTGGAAAAGGAGTAAAACAAAAGTGTTTTCTGGTAGCCTTCCTAACTCTGAAATCATAAATTTATTTGAGAGAGTGTCAACAAAGTTATTATTTTTATTTTTATTTGAGTAAAAGGTTTGGATTTGGTTACTGACGGATACACATTCCAGGGATATTCATTTCTTTCACTTCCCTGCAACTCTCCAATTTAGTTTTTATAAAATGTTTCAGATTAATTTGAAATTATTATATTGCTTTACTCAAAAGAAAAACCTCAACAAGGTATTCATTTTTAGAGCTTCTGACTTAGAATTTGTTTGCTTTTCTGCAGGAACTATAATGACCACCTTTCACAGGTGACTTGCTGCTGTTTAGGAGACACTTGGTGATTATCATGAGAAAAGAGCCAAAGAAGGAAGAGAGAGAATTAAATGTGTCTAATTCTCAAATGATAAAATATAACCCTAAAGCTATTAAAGCACATGTGTTGTTAGGTGACCTAGGAGTTCTGGAATGTGTGAAAGGCAACAACATCAAGTGACTTTCTTGGTTGTAATAATATATGGATAATCTAAGGACTATCACATCCAGGTGTGCAGGATCCATTTAGCGTTGCTAATGGCATTTTATATGTGGGTAGTAATGGCCTGATAGTCACTTCCCTTGTGAGCCTCCATATTGCAGTGTATGATTCATAGCCAATACTTAAGGCTTTAAATCATAGACCTTTTCATTTTGATTCTCTGATCCTACCATTCCTAATGGCATAGCATTTTTAAGGCACTAATGTGAGTTCCACATTTACATTCCCAGGAAATGTTTTTAATTTATTCATGTAAAAATGGTTTAATGGTTTGATTGCTTTGTTCACTGAAATAGTAATTTTAAAACACTTGAAATTAAACTGAAAAGTCAAAAGTGTTTTAAAACATCTTTAAGACAATTATGTAAAGCTCATGGGCTTAAATATTAAAGTAACATTGACAAGTTGGGAGGAATGAAATATGATTCAAATGTTTTAACTGATTTTCGATCAATCAAGGGCTTGAACCTGATTTTCCTATTTTAGCTTTTAAACTCATTAGGGGGCAAAGTTGACTTTATTAAAATCTGTGTATGAATTCGGAAGATATTCTATTATAGACACAGAAGCTATGTTGGGCAAAGGGGCTTCAGTCCTGTCTTGGCTGTAAACACCTCAACTTCAATGCAGTGCATGACAAAAATATGACTTGGTATTTCAAGCAAGTTTGTTATTCCAAACCCACACATTCTGAGCTGCATCAGCTTTGAAATTCAAATGCCAGATGATTTGGAAATCACTTTTGAGGAGAAAAATATATTATGATGCATTCTCCCTTGCCTGACTGGATTGATGACAAAGCCTTTGCATATTTACAGGTTAAAAGAGGCAGTGAGCAGGAAAGTCACTTGTCTATAAGATAAACTGACAACCTTAGTCTCTTTGAGATGTGAGTTCACAAGAGTTCAGAGAGCATTTTTGCTAGGAACTCTAAAACCTCAGAGGACATCAGCTCTTTAAAGGCAGGAAAGGACGCTAGCACTTATCTACCTTAATCCTTTGGTTTGTGTATGTAAAATGGTATAAGAATAGCCTCTAGCTATCTTAGAGGGTTGTGGTGAAGATTAAATAACAATCACAATTTCTATACAGAACTTGAAACATCTCAGATACTTGTTATATGTTCACTTCTTTCATTCATTTCCACAGATATTAGTCTTGCTTTGTGTTTACCAGCAAATAATGTGAATCCATAAACAAGTATGTGGAAGGCAAAGGATATTAAACTATTGGTATTGCAAATAAATGTAACACCTGTCTAGCTACTCTGTCAATCTGACAACATCCGACTTCCCTTTCTCATTAAAAGCTTAAAGTCTACTTTTTTGGTCATTTTTGCATCCCTTTGGTTATTTTATATTTTGACATTTTGAATATATTTTAAGTTTTATTTATTTTGGCTAAAGACTCTTCCTATATGATTGTATTATATGTAGAATTTGTAGCATCTTCTGAATAACAAGGATACTTTGAAATCTTATATGCATCTTTTTTCTAGTTTATGTAAATTGGAAAGCTGAGACACTTTAGCCGTTTTATCTAAAAATCTCTATACCAAATCTTTAATCTGTCAGTTTAGTTTTTTATAATTCAACACTAAGCAAACTGGCTTTAGGGAACTATTGTTTGTTTGTTTAATGAAGTGCTCTTGTACCACCTGAGATACGCATTTAATCCTCTCAAACAGAATCCTGGCCTTCTGAGATGTAGTGCAGGGCCTCTTAGATCATAGGAAATGATTCACAGCGTGAGGTGGATTCACCAATCAGGCTTCAAGCACTTTAGACAGCCAGAAAGGGTAAAATAGAAAACACCTTGACCTGCAGCATAATACAACAGGAATGTTGCCTAACTCCAGGAGTATGTTTGTCCCAGCTGCAGCAATGTGATCGTATTTGTGTTTTACTGACTGTCACACTATGTTGTTATGACCAGCCCTCTCCTACGAGACCAAGCAACTTTAGTATAGCTCTCAAATTCTTTTCATTTCTGTATTCTTTATAATTATGGTCTAGAATATAGTAGCTATTCAGTAAATTTTAAAACAAGCAAATCATTAGGGGAAAACTGTACAAAGAAAAAATTATTGGTGACTTCCCAGTTCAAAACACGTCTAACCTAATTTTTTAACATGGAGCAAACTATATCATAATTTATGATGATACTGATTCTGATTCAGAAAGATGTTTGAGATACCTGCTTTATTTCTGCTGACATCCACTTGGCTGATTTACTCACTTCCTCCCTTCTCTCACTTCATTTATGCTCCCATTTCACCTTCTCAAAGAGGTCTGCACTGATTATGTATTTAATAACTGTCCCCCTACCTCATCTCAGACACCCCCGATCTGCAAGACCTTTCCTTTACTTTCTTTTTTACAAAAATCCTTTTCCTTTCCAAAGTTCTATATCATCTAATTATTTATTGTCATTATTGTATACTGATTCTCTCTTGCTGCTAGCTTGTAAATTTCACTAAGATAGATCTGTTAATTTGTTTTGTTCACTAATATTTCCCAAGTACCTTGAATAATGTCTAGCACTTAGTAGGAGCTCATTGAATGTTTATTGACTATATGAATAGAAGATGCTCAAAAGTCAGGTCTAATTCTTATGTTTCTAAGGTAGGCATTAATGACATTTTATGTAGGTTTGCCATGATAAGGTTGGAAAGTAAGAGGTTTAGTTTTCACAAAATTAATGTATCCATACACTACCATTCTGATCTGCTGCAGTTTTCACAGGGTTGGAAATAGTCTCCATTTGTGTTGGCCCCAGTGGTTCATCCCATTCCTTGAGTGGCCACGATTGTTCTGCTCTTTCTCTTTTCTGCCTTTGCCATTTTGCTTAACCAGCTTCTACACTTTTTTTATGCTCAACTCTGTTGTGCCTTGTGCTGTTAGCTGTTTCTCAACAGAAGTAAAGTTAAGCATGTATGTGGGCTCTGAATTCAAACTACTTGGGTTTTTATGTTGAACTCATCTTTACTAGCTGGATGTGTGATTCAGGGCTATTTTCCTTACTGCTTTGCAACTCAATGTACTCATCTACAAAATTGGAATAATCTTGCTTCTTCTGTGTAGAGATGTATGAATGAATAAGATCTTATATGAGGCACTTATAACAGTGTATAGCATATAGAAAACTCTCAAGATTAAAATGAAAGTCATTTTAGTTCTGGCTCAAGTGGACCATAAATTTCTTTAGTGTAAGGACCATCCAGGATTCCTTTTTTTTTTCTGTATCTCCTAGTGAATATAATAGCAAATACTATACATATTTACTGATTGATTTTTTTGACTTTTCAGCTTACTGTTTGGTTTGTTTTAATGACAGTGAGGACAAGGTTTTTATGATGTCCCTAAAGATAGCTATGAAAATATAAAGCAAAATGAATATCACATACTAAGATAATATTAGTTCTTATTATACTAGCTTTTCTTTGTGAAACTTGTAGTGACAATACTTGTCATTGTTGGGTCTTCAAGCCATTAATTTATTGATTCGCCACCCTAAACCTCACAATATTTGACTGAAATCCTAACAAATGTTAATGCTCACTAGCTAAAGGACCCCAGCATACACTTGTAGTCAAATAAAGTTGAGTTTATTACTTCTTGCAAGAAGGGATATTGTACATTTATGATAATAGTAGGTACTTCGATGAGAAAGTTTTGGGGTATGGATTGTCGTGGGATTGAGTCTTGTGTTAAGTGACCTGGGGAGATTGGAAGGAAATAGGCATCTATTCTGAATTTGGTAAGTTTAAGAGGAAGGGGTAAATGTATGAAGTATCTTAATATTTGTTTAGTTCACACATAATAATATACTTATTTATGGTATATATAGAGATATTTTGATACATGTATACAATGTGTAATGATCAAATCAGGGTAATTAGTATATCCCTGATTTCAAACATTAATCATTTGTGTTGTGAACTTTCAAAATTCTCTCTTCAGGCTTTTTGAAAATATATGCTAAATGATTGCTAACTGTATTCAGCTACAGTGGTACAAAACACTAGAAATTATTTCTCCCATCTAGCTGTAGCTTTGCATTCATTAACCAACCTCTGCCTATCCTTCCCTCCGTCTTCCCCTTCCCAGCCTATAATGACCACAATTCTACTCTCTGCTTCTATGAGCTCATTTTTTTAGCTTGCATATATGAGTGACAACATGTGATATTTATCATTCTATGCCTGACTTATTTCACTTCATATAATATTCTCTATGCTCATCCATATTGCCACAAATGACAGGATTTCGTTCTTTGTTATGGCTAAATAGTATTCCATTGTGTATATATACCACATTTTCTGTATCCATTCATATGCTGATGGGCATGTGGGGTGATTGTGTAATGGTGGCTATTGTAAATAGTGCTGCAATAAACATGGGGTTGTTGGTATCTCTTTGTTATAATGATTTTATTTCCTTTGGATAAACACCCAGTATTGGGAATGCTGGGTCATAGGTAGTTTTATTTTTAGTTTTTTGATAAATCTACATGCGGTTTTCAATAATGGCTATATTAATTTACATTTGCACCAACAGTGTGTATGAGTTTCCTTTTCTCTGTATCATCAACAGTATATGTTTTTTTGTGTGTTCTTGATAACAGCCATTCTAACTGGGGTATGATGAGACCTGATTATGGTTTTTATTTTTATTTTGGTGATGATTAGTGATGTTGAGCATGTTTTTACCTGATGGCCATGTGTTTTCTGTTGGTTTTTTGTTGTTGTTATTTGTTGTTGTTGTTGTTTTTGAGGCGGATCTTGTGCTCTTGTTGCCCAGGCTGGAGTGCAATTGTTTGATCTCAGCTCACCGCAACCTCCACCTCCCAGGTTCAAACGATTCTCCTGCCTCAGCCTCCTGAGTATTTGGGATTACAGGCATGAGCCACCATGCCTGGCTAATTTTGTATTTTTAATAGAGACGGGATTTCTCCATGTTGATCAGGCTGGTCTCGAACTCCCGGGCCTCAGGTGACCCACTAGCCTCGGCCTCCCAAAGTGCTGGGATTATAGGCATGAGCCACCATGCCCAGAAGGCCATTCGTATGTCTCATTTTGAAACATGTTTACTGAGATCATTTGCCCATTTTAAAATGGGATTATATGGTTTTTGCTGTTGAGATGTTTGTGGTCCTTGTATATTCTGGATATTAATCTCTTGTCAGGTTAAGTTTTCAAGTATTTTCTTTTATTCTACAGGTTGTGTCTTCACTCTGGTGATTCTTCCTTTGCTATACAGGAGATTTTTTTGATTGATATAGTCCCATTTGCCTATTTTTGTTTTGTTGCCTGTACTTCTAAAAATCTTACTCATAAAATCTTTACCAAGACCAATGTTCTGAAGCATTCCCTTATAATTCTTCTAGTAGGTTTTTTTTTTAATTTATTTATTATTATTATTATACTTTAAGTTCTAAGGTACATGTGCATAACGTGCAGGTTTGTTACATATGTATACTTGTGCCATGCTGCTGTGCTGCACCCATCAACTCATCAGCACCCATCA
>NW_012109130.1:177774-186479 GCF_000951045.1 Mandrillus leucophaeus
CTTTTAATTGTGATGTTAGGGTGTCAATTTTAGATCTTTCCAGCTTTCTCTTGTGGGCATTTAATGCTATAAATTTCCCTCTACACACTGCTTTAAGTGTGTCCCAGAGATTCTGGTATGTTGTATCTTCTCATTGGTTTCAAAGAACATCTTTGTTTCTGCCTTCATTTCGTTATGTGTCCAGTAGTCCTTCAGGAGCAGATTGTTCAGTTTCCATGTAGTTGAGCGGTTTCAATTGATTTTCTTAGTCCTGAGTTCTAGTTTGATTGCACCGTGGTCTGAGAGACAGTTTGTTATAATTTCTGTTCTTTTACATTTGCTGAGGAATGGTTTACTTCCAACTATGTGGTCAATTTTGGAATAAGTGCGATGTGGTGCTGAGAAGAATGTATATTCTGTTGATTTGGGGTGGAGAGTTCTGTAGGTGTCTATTAGGTCTGCTTGGTGCAGAGTTGAGTTCAATTCCTGGATATCCTTGTTAACTTTCTATCTCATTGATCTGTCTAATGTTGACAGTGGGGTGTTGAAGTCTCCCATTATTGTATGGGAGTCTAAGTCTCATTGTAAGTCTCTAAGGACTTGCTTTATGAATCTGGGTGCTCCTGTATTGGGCACATATATATTTAGGATAGTTAGCTCTTCCTGTTGAATTGATCCCTTTACCATAATGTAATGGCCTTCTTTGTCTCTTTTGATCTTGTTGGTTTAAAGTCTGTTTTATCAGAGACTAGGATTGCAACTCCTGCTTTTTTTTGTTCTCCATTTGCTTGGTAGATCTTCCTCTATCTAGCCTTCTTTCTTATTTAATCTTGTTCAGTTACACGTTCAGGAATATATCCATTCCCTATAGGTTTTCTAATTTGTTGGCGTATAGTTGTTCCTAACATTCTCTAATGTTCATTTGTTTTTCTGTAGTATCATTTTTAATGTCTCTTATTTCATTTCTGATTTTATGTATTTGTGTCTTCTTTTTTTCTTAGCCTAACTAATGATTCGTCAAACTTATCTTTTCAAAAACACAAATTTTTATTTTGTTGATTTTAAAATATATTTTTAAGTATCTATTTAGTTTATTTCTGCTCTGATATTCATCATTTTTCTTCTACCTATTTTGGGTCAGATTTGTTCTTGCTCTTATAGTTCCTTGAGGTGCATTACTAGGTTATTTGAAATCTTTCAAGTTTTATGAAATAGGCATTTATTGCTATTAGTGCTGCTTTTTCTGTGTTCCTTTGGTTTTGGTATGTTAGGTTTCAATTTTTATTGATTTCAAGAATTTGTTTTGCTTCTTAATTTTATCACTGAGCCACTAGTTTTTTGGAAGCGTATTATTTAATCCCCCTTTATTTGCACAGTTTTCAGAGTTGCTCTTTTATTGATTTCTAGTTTTATTCCCTGATGATCTGAGAAGATACTTGATATGATTTAAATTTTTGAAAAATTTTAAGTCTTGTTTTATGACCTAATATATAGTCTATCATGCATAATATTCCAAGTGCTGATGGAAATAATGTGTATTCTGAAGCTTTTGGGTAAAATGTCCTGCAAATGTCTGTTAAGGTCATTTGATCTATAGTGAAATTTTAATTCAGTATTTCTTGGATGATTTTTCCTCTAGATGGTATGCCCAGTGATCAAAGTGGAATGTTGAAGTTTCTAACTATTGTATTGGACTCCATCTTTCTCTTTAGTGCTAATAATATTTGCTTTATTTATCTGCATGCGGCATTTTTCAGTTCATATATATTTACAATTGTTATATCCTCTTGCTGAGTTGATCATATTTTCATTGTATAATGACCTTTTCTTTTCTTTTTTTTTCTTTTTTGAGACATGATTTTGCTCCACTTACCCAGGCTGGAGTGCAATGGTGTGATCTTGGCTCACCACAACCTCTGCCTCCTGGGTTCAAGTGATTCTCCTGCCTCAGCCTCCTGAGTAGCTGGGATTACAGGCATGCGCCACCACACCTGGCTAATTTTGTATTTTCAGTAAAGACGGGGTTTCTTCATGTTGGTCAGGCTGGTCTTGAACTCCTGACCTCAGGTGATCCCCTCACCTCGGCCTCCCAAAATGCTGGGATTACAGGCATGGGCCACTGCACCTGGCTGACCTTCATCTCTGTTCATGTTTATTGACATCCAGTTTATTTTGTCTGATAAAATTGCTTTTTATTCATGATTTTATTTTCCATTTACATGGTATATCTTTTTATGTTTCTTCCTTTTCAGTCTATACTTACAAATGAAGTGAGTTTATTGTAGGCAGCATATAGTTGGGTCTTTTTTCAAAATTCATTTAGCAAGTCTGTCTTTTAGTTGGAAAACTTAAATTATTTGCATTCAAGGTTGTTATTTATTGATGAAAAGTTACTTCTGTCCTTTCAGTAGTTGGTTTCTGAAGTGTTTTGTATATGTTTTGTTGCTTTCCTTATCTCTGATTATTTTTCTGATTTGGGTAGCGTTCATAATTTATAAAGTTTGATTCCTTTCTGTTTCCCATTTGTGTATCTAACAATGAGTTTTATACTTTCTGTGTGATTTATGATGGAAAATATCATCCTTTCAATTCCAGATGTAGATTTTCCTTTGGCATTTTTCTGTAGGGCTGCTCTATTGGTAATAAATTCCCTCAGTTTTGCTCATCTGGAAAATGATTTCTTTTTCATTTCTGAAGGAGAGCTTTACTGGTACACTATTCTTATATGACAGGTTTTTTTTTTTCTTTCAGCACTTTGAATATATCATACCATTCTGCTGAAAATATGTTGTTAGTCTGATAGGTATTGTTTTCTGTGTGACTTGATGTCCTTCAGTTGCTATTTTTCTCTCTTTGAATGTTACAGCTTTGACGAAAATGTGACTCAGAGAGAACTTTTTGTTTTGAACCTACTTGGAGATTGTTGAGCTTTCTGTATCTGGATTCTATATATCTTACAGGAATTGGGAAATTTTCAACTATTATTTCATTAAATAGGTTTTATATGCCTGTTCTTATTTCTTCTCCATCAGGAACTCTTAAAATTTGAATATTTCTTCACTTGATCATGTTGCATATGTCATGCAGGCTTTCTTCATTCCTTCATATTTATATAGTTATTTTTTGTCTGACTGGGTTATTTTAAAATTCCTGGCTCAAGTTCAGAAATTCTTTATTCTGCTTGTTTTAGACTACTGGTGAGTCTGTCAATTGTATTTTTATTTTCAGTCATTGTATTTTACAGTTCTTGGATTTCTGTTTTTTGTTTTTTTTTTTTGATTCCTTAGTAATTTTGTGTGAGGAAGTTATGACTGGTTCCTGCTTCCTTTTACTTGTTCCACTCAAATTTTTGTTGGTAACGTCAATGATAATGACTGGATTCAAAGGAAGTCAAAAATGCATTTTTTTTGTCCTAATATGTCATAGATATGTGAAGCTGGCTCACGAGAGGCAAGCCATAATGGGTGAAATTAAAACTTAGACGCAATCCCATCAGGTAAAGCTTAGAGCTGAGGTAGGACACAGACCAAACTGCGGGTAATAGATAGAGGTGTGACTTAAAAGGTGAAGGTGGGTGTTTGAGAAAACAGGAACAATCCATAAGCAGAATACTAGGCTATAGGCAAGTCCACTAAAAATAACTAGACCTAAGAGTCAGGGAAATACTAGGACACAGAAACAGAAAGTCAGTGAATATTTACACAGGTAGTAAGATGCTAACCAAACTTCAAGTCTTCAGTTATACAGATAGAATCCAAATCTTGGATGTTATAAAGCACAGAGATGGAATAGGCCACAAGGGCAAGACAGATTTTAATCTAGCCTATACCCAGAGTACAAGAAAAATGCAGGGTCAAGAACTGGGTGAGTTGGTTCTGGGCATTATAAAATATTTAATATCTTCTGGTTATGCAGAAGCAGATTAATCTCAGGTCACTGACTGGAACAGTGTCTACAGATGGGAGTCAGATGGCAAGAGCAAAGGCAGGTGGACTTGTTTAGAGGGTCAAGGATAATAGGTTAAGCTGTCACTGTGATGACTGGATCAGCGTTAAATGGATTAAAGCATACAGAATTAATTCATGACTTCAGAGCCTAGGCTCCTGCTTTTGGCATCATTTCTTACTAATACAGTGCCTTCCTGGATTCAGCCAAGTAAATGAGCATCCCAGCTTCATGCCATGTTTCAATTTCAGCATTTTAGGTGATGAATGTGACCTGCATCAAGTTTTCATCTATTTAATTCTTTAAGGAAGTACAAATTTTACTAGAGCTTATCTTCCTTCCGGAATTTTCCTGAGAACACTCATTCATGGCCATTTCTAGCACTAGACACTGCCTATGTTTTCCAAACTCTTACTATATTACATTGCTTAGCTACCTCGTTATCTATCGACTAATATAATATTTAGATCACAAAGCCAGACATTCTTGCGAATAAAGAAAATAATGAGAAATGTTATCTGCCTTTTGGGAGCTTTTATTCTACCAAGCAAAGGCATGACTAAAATAAAGGAGAACACCATAAACTGTATTGTCTACTATTACATACAGATAAATCAATATTTGGCCGAGGTTAACACAAAGTTGATTCATAGAATTCCAGGATCGGGTTCTGAATCACAGTCTCAGGCAACTCAAAAAAAGCTTCTTTAGTAGATTTACTCAAATTAACATGTGAGGAATGAATAGGTGTTAACTGAGTAGAGAAGGTGATTGGGTCAATGCTCTAAGTTATTTTAACATCAGTATACTTTCTGTCTTTATTGTAGTAAGTAAACAAAAGTAAGTTTTTTTTTTTGATGACTTAGGATCAGAGTAAAGAACTCAAAGGTAGACTTATGTCATGGGAACCTAAAGGTATTTTTATTTTAGTTGTTTATTTTAATTAAATTATTTATCTGCATTTAAAAGTATTTATCTAGGAGATGATAAAAGTAACACAGCAATATTTTCTGGGTAAATTTATATTCTATGAAGTCAGGCTCTTGTTAATCAAATATTTACTATATCTAAGAAAGAAACAAGGTCAAAATAAATTTAGTGCAGGATTATCAGTTTAGTCAAGGGATTAACATAACATCCTAGTGAAGATGTACTACCTACTGAAGGAGCATTGTTAGTGTCTGGAAAAGAATGGGTATGAAAATGTTTATTAATTCACTGGTGAGATGTCTTGGAAGCTGAAGAATTCATGTGCTGAGAAGGAGGTAGTGAGAATCGGCACCCAGTGCCACATAGTCAAGGTGAATGGGGAGGAATAAAAGGCCTTGATATTGGGTAAGAACATAGATATTAATTCCATTTGTGAAAGTACTTTTTGCAGAGTGATAGAGTGCCACGATTGCAAACCTGCCTGACAAAAGTCTGCAACTCTTATTTATTGCTTATAGACCAGAATTATATTAAAGACTTTTACCTCTAACAACTACATTTACCTGAGTATATTATTGAAGATCTGCAAAACGTATGAAAAGAAAGAAATGTAGGTGTTATTTATACTTCATTTATAATTCTACAGAGCCTGTTGTGTTTTTGCAAATGTTTGAAACTCCTTTATTATTAAATCTCTTTCATCTTACTTCCTACATCTCAACTACTGGGATCATTTCTGACACCAACACAGAACTGGGGCTACTCTGCAAAGCACAGTTTGATTCTCCATTCCAAACTTTGGTTGTCTTTATTTCTTCTATCTCAAATGTCCTCCTTGGTTTGCCTTTTTAAAAAGTGTCAATTTTTGACATCATTTCTATTTATAATATTTTCTCAGGACAACTCTGAACAACCATATCTTGTTTACTCTGGGGCTGTGACTCATGTCTGTTTGTGTGTGTGTGTGTGTTCTGTGATATGGTATGTTCTGAACTGTCTTTTGATGTGTCTTATCTTCCCACCTGTATTGCATGGTTCTGTTGTATAGGGATCATGGCTTGTATTTCTTTGCGCAATATTTTCACAATATTCTGTGCTAATATTATATGAATAATCATTAAAGGCTGTATGATATTGTAACACTTTCATTAGAAAGATCTAGATTTAAATCAAAATTCTCAAGCTATGGTTTTCTAGCTCTAAAATGGGTATAAAGATAACTGCTTCTCAGGGTGGCAATGAAAAATCGAAAAAAATGTATGTTAAGAGTTTGACACTTTAATTTCTTTGTAAATGTTAATTATCTTTCTTTATAAATTGTTGGGTTGATAAGGTCCGGCATCAGTAGGTAGTACATCTTCACTATGATGTTATATTAAATGCCTCGGCTAAACTGATAATCCTGCACCAATTTTATTTTGACCTTGTTTCTTTCTTGGATAAGGTGAAAATTTGATTAACAAGAGCCTGACTTCATGGAATATATATTGACCCAGAAAATATTGATAAGTTACTTTTATCATCCTCCAGATAGATACTTTTAAATGCAGAGAAATAACTTAATCAAAATAACGAAAATAAAAATACCTAGAGGTTCCTATGATGTAAGTACACCTTTGAGTTCTTTACTCTGATCCTAAGTCATCAGAAAAGATTTACTTTTGTTTACTTAGTGCAATAGAGAAAAAACGTAGACTGATGTTTAAAATAATGTATAGCATTTACCTAATCACCTTCTTTACTCAGTTAATGCCTATTCATTTCTCAGGTGTCAGTTTAGGTAAATCTTCTGTAAGAAGCTTTTTTTTAGTTGCCTAAGATTGTGATTCAGAATACTGATCCTGGAATTCTATGTATCAACCTTGTGTTAACTTTGACCAAATATTGGTTTGTCTGTATGTAACAGTAGAAAATACGGCTTATGGTTACGTGGTCTCTGTTAATCTCAACCACTGTTGATTTTCCACCACCTGGCACTGCAACTTCTTCAGAGGAGACATTCAACAAATACTTGTGGATCTAAAGGATAGGTCAGCAGGAAGGAAGCCACACTAAATTAATCATAATTAAATAATAAATTCAGTTAGTCAAGGTAGTTTACTTGTATCAAGTATTTCAATTAAATTTTGGTGGCATTTAGATATAGTCAATAAAATATTCAACATATTAAGTTATTTCACTTATGTTACTTGAGCACTTCTTACGTGCGTGGAACTTGGATAGGTTCTTTAGAGGCATCTCAAGTTTTCAGAGATATAGAATAAAAGTATGCTGTCAGCACAGGAATGAAAGAGCCAGTGTCTAATGAAACTGGCATTGGAGCTGAGGCACTACTTAACGATAATACAGCACCATTTTTGAGTTTACCTAAGTGAGAGGCAAGGCCAAAAGTGTAAACACAATGAATATGAATCATGACATTAACGATTTGAGACCCTGAGATGGAAATTGGGTGCAATTAGCTTTACTCCTCCTTGTAAATGGAAATGTTTGCTATCTTTGCTTTTTTTTTTTTTTTTTTTTTGCATTCATTCTACATTCCCTATTTCATTCCATGTTTTGCTGCTATAACAGAATACTACATACAGGGTAATTTACAAAGAAAATACATTTATTTGGCTCACAGTTCTGGAGGCTGAGAAGACCAAGATCCAAGATTGACGGGACATATCCAGTGAGGGTTTCCTTGCTGTGTCTTAACATAGTAAAAAAGCAAGCAAGCATATGGGTCAAAGGGAGAAAAAAAATCAGGCCAAACTCATATTTTTATCAGGAGCCCACTTTCTGAATAACAAACCATTCTTGTGATAATGGCAAATTTCCACTCACAAGGGCAGAACTCTCATGACTTAGTCAACTCTTGAAGATCCTACCTCTGTTGCACTGAGGATTAATTTCCAACACATGAACTTTAGGTGGACTTATTTAAACCATAGCACTTTCTTTGTGTTCACTGATTATAAGTTAAGTAGGCTGGCTGAGGCTTGAATGATGTTAAATTTGCATATTATTGAATGAGTGCAGCTTGTTTAGGTAAAGAGCTTCTGGCGAGGAAAAAACCCCCCATAATATCCATAAAATTGAAGGCTATTTTGTCTTTGTTTTTATTTTTTTTCAAAATGGAAATGGAAGTTTTATTGATTTTATTAGTTCGTCTAAAATGGAAGTACGTTGGCTGGTTGGCTCACGCCTATAATCCCAGCACTTTGGGATTACAGCACTTTGGGATACACCTGCTGAGGCAGGTGTATCACCTGAGGTCAGGAGTTCGAGATCAGTCTGACCAATATGGTGAAACCCTGCCTTTACTAAAAATACAAAAATTAGCTAGTTGTGATGGCGTGCACCTGTAGTCCCAGCTACTCGGGAGGCTGAGACAGGAGAATCACTTGAACCCAGGAGGCAGAGGTTGCAGTGAACCGAGTTCACACCCTGCACTGTAGCCTGGCGACAGAGCAAGACTCTGTCTCAAAACAAACAAAAAAAGTAGGTTAATTTTTTTCTGATTATAAAATATGCTACAGTTTCATTATAAAACAATAATATCAAATCATAAGGAAAACAATAATCACTTTTCCACTAACTAGAGATAACTCAAGTTAACAGTTTATATATACAAAGACATTTTCTCTCTATATGTATGTATACAAACTCCTCTCAATATTCTTCCAGTGTGTATACATTGACACCACATTTTAAAATTAAAAATGAGATTAAACTGTAAAGAGTTTTTAACATTTTTCACTTAGCAGAATATTATGAGTGTATATTTTAGACAATAGACCTATATTTGTCATTATCCTAGGCAGTGTCTCACTGGTGAACACAGGATAATTGGGCTGTTTACCACT
>NW_012109130.1:187919-236525 GCF_000951045.1 Mandrillus leucophaeus
ATGACAACTGAACACTGATTGTATAAAGAAACAAGCGAAAATAAAACTAATGAAAGTCTATACTTTGTCTCCCCACTTTTTAACATTTTATTTTTTGTATTCATATCTTACTGTACTATGTCTTCTACAAAAACTGTTGTAGTTATTTTATAGGTTCATGTCTTTATCTTTTAACTTAAAGTATTAGTAGTTTACACACCACAATAGCAGTGTTATAATATCCTGTGTTTGCCCTATACTTACTATTATACCAGTGAGTTTTGTACCTTTAGATGATTTCATATTGCTTATTCATATCTTTTCTTTCAGACTGAAGCACTCCCTTCAGCATTTCTTGTAGGACAGGTCTGGTGTTGCTGGTGTTTTCAGCTTTTGCTGTCTGGAAGAGTCTTTATTTTTCCTTCATGTTTGAAGGATATTTTTGCAGGATATACTATTCTAAGATAAACGTGTCCTGTTGTTTTCTTCAGCACTTTAAATATGATACTTTCTCCTGAATAGATTTGGGAATTTCTCTGTTGTTATCTCTTTGAATGAGCATTCTACCCCTATTAATCTCTCTACTTCACCTTTATGTCCAATAACTCTTAGATTTGCCCTTTTGAGACTATTTTCTAGGTCTTGTAGGTATACTTCTTTCCTTTTAATGTTTTTCTTTGGTCTCCTCTGAGTGTGTATTTTCAAACAGCATGTCTTAAAGCTGACCAAATCTGCCTTCTGCTTGATCAATTCTGCTATTAAGAGACTCTGATGCATTCGTCAGTATGTTAATTGCATTTTTCAACTCCAGAATTTCTGCTTGATTTTAAAAAATCATTTCAATTTATTTGTTTATATGATTCCGACTACTTTCTTGGTGTTATCCCGAATTTCCTTGAATTTCCTCAAAACAGCTATTTTGAATTTTCTGTCAGAAAGTTCATGTATCTCTGTCTCTCTGGGATTTTCCCCTCGTGCCTTATTCAGTTCTTATGGTGAAGTTATGTTTTCCTGGACCATTTTATGCTGTGTGTATTCGTCAGTGTCTAGTCATAGAAGAGTTAGGTACTTGCTGTAGTCTTCACAGTCTGGGCTTGTTACTACGCGTTCTTCTTGGGAAGGTTTTTGAAGTATTCACAAGGCCTTGGGTATTGTAATCTAAGTCTTTTGTCAATGTAGCCATATCTGCATTAGGGATCACCCCAAGTCCAGTAATGCTATAGTTCTTATAGACTCACAAAGGTACCACTTAGTTCTCTTCCCTTACTTTCTTTCCCACGACAGGGTCTGCTGAGCTGCCTGGAGCTGAGGTGGGGGTAGCCAGCACTACTGGGACTTCACTGGGTGAAGCCAGCGTAGCACTGGATCTTGCCCAGGGCTCACTGTAACCACTCCTGGGCTACCACCTATGTTGGTTCAAGGCCTTAGGGCTCTACAATCAGCACATTGTGAAGCCAGCCAGTCTTGTTCCTTCCTTTCAGGGTGATGAGTTCTGCCGTGTCTCAGGTTGGTCCAGAGATGCCATCTGGGAGCCAGGGCCCAGAGTCAGAAACCCCAGAATTCTCCCTGGTGCTCTATTCTACTGCAGTTAAGCTGGTCCTGAAAACACAAGACAAAGTCTTTCCTATTCTTTCCTCCCGTTTCCCCAGGCAGAAGTGTCTCTTCCCATGACTGCCATCAACACAGGCCCACAGGTAATACGACCTGAGTACTGCTGATGCTCACTTAAGGCCTAAGAGCTCTTCAGTCAGCTTATGGTGAATGCTGCTATGCCTGGAACTCACCTTCAGAGCACTGGGCTCCCCTCTGGCCCAGGGTATGTCCAGAAATGTCATCCCAAAGCCAAGACCTGGAACTGGGAAACCCTAGAGCCCCCTTTGCTCTTTTCCACTGTGGATGAGCTGTTTCCTAAGCTTCAAGATAAAGTCCCCTTTACTCTTCCCTCACCTTTTCTCAAGCATAAAGAGTTTCTCTCTGTAGCCACCATAGCTGTGTATGTTCTGAGTCACACCTGAAGCCAGCATGTCTCAGAATCTCACTAAGGCCCATAGCATGTACTACCTGGTTGCTGCTGCTGATTACTCAGGGCCATGGGTTCTTAAATCAGCAGTTGATGAATAATGCCAGGACTGGGTCCTTCCTTTCAAGGCAGTAGCTTCCCTTCTGGCCCGGGGTGTGTCCAGTAATGTCATCCAGGATCTCATGCCTGGAATAGGGCCTACACAACTCTGCCCAATGCCCTATCCTACTGAGGCTGAGCTGGTATCCAAATGGCAAGAAAAAGTCCACTTTTCTCTTCCCCCTCCTCTCCTCAAGTAGAAGGAAGAGATCTCTTTCGGAGCTACTAGTTACATTGCCTGTGTTTGGGGGAAGGGTGATGCAAGAAAATCCCTTAGCCACCCTGGCTTGTGTCTTACTAGGTTGCATACACCCGAAGTCCTCTGGCTGTGAGCCCATTACAACACTAAGACTTGCCCAGGAGTTTCAGTCCTTGTGGCCTAGACAGTACATCAAGTATATTTAGGACTCCAGAGCACTGTAGCCTGCGGAGCCAATGCTTGCCAATTCTAATCACTGCAATGAGCATTTACTCTTTGGCTGGGCTGATCTAAATGCTCTCTCCATGGGTGCCATCTGAGTTCTGCCCAGTGTTGGCAGCACTGAGTTCTCACAATCACTTTGCCCTCCTTCTCCCAAACACACAGATTCTCTCTGCAGCACGCAGCCACTGCCAGGGAATTGAAAAGTGGTGGCATTAGCAATTCAAAGCTGTGCTTCCTACCCTCTTCTGTGCCTCCTTCAAAGGTATTAAGTTAAAATCAGGTACTGTGATTTCTCACTTGCTTTTTGGTTCTTATGTAGGTGCTTTTTTGTGTGTAGGTAGTTGTCAAATTTGGTGTTCCTGTGGGGAGGACTATCAGTGGAGGCTTCTATTCATCCATCTTACTGCAACCCTCTCCTAACGTCTTACTGATATTAAAAATTTTTTATGCTACTATTGATTACTTTTCCTCATATTTTCTTTGTGTTTTCTTCATATTTTATTCTACCCAATGATTCTGTATATTTTCAACTTGCTAACTCTGTTAAAATTATATCAAGAGTTTTCTCATTAATAAAATTAATTTTTAATTATTAAGTGGTGCATAAAATAGATCAAATACAGGTACAAAGTTCACCTAAGTAAACACACATGTGTTGTACATATACAATATTTTTAGCACTTTGGTCAGGTCTAACTGACATAGAAAAACTATACCCATTTCAGGTGTACAATTTGATAAGTTTTTATATAGGTATGCACCCATGAAACCATCAGTGCAATCAGGATGATGAAAATATCAAGCAATCCTAAAATTTCCTCATCCATCTCTATAATTTACTCACCTACTCTTTGTCACTTCCAAACCACAAACACTGATTTCCATTTTTTCACTACACTGCTTTTTCTCATTATACCTTAGTTTGCATTTTACAGTATTATATAAATGGAATCTTACAAAGTATACTCCTATTTTGTCAGACATTTTTCATTTAGAATAATTATTTTGGATTGTGTATGTTTTGTTTCTATCAATAGCTTATTACTTTTTAATACCAAATAGTATTCCATTGTATGGCCATATCAATTTGTCAAAATATTCACCTCTAAATAGACATTTCTTGTTTCCAGTTTTCATCTATTACTAATAAATATGCTATGAGTATTAATAACTGTTTATTTTGACATGTGCTTTTATTCCTTCTCTTGGGTAAATACTTAGTAGTGAAATGGCTAGATCATGTGTATGGCAGGTGAATATTTAACTTTTAAAGGAGCTTCCAAACTGTTTTCCAAATTGATTATACTATTTTGCATTCTCACCAGCAGTGTATGAGTTCCATTTCCTCCTTATGTAATTCAACCTGGGCTACAGTCAGTCTTTGTAATTTTAGCTGTTCTGAGATATCTAGTAAGATCTCATTTTTTGTTTGTGGCTGTAATCTACATTTTCCTAATGACCAATAATGTTTGACATTCTTCCTTATGCTTATTTGCCATCCATATGTCTAATATTGTAAAGTTTCTATGTAACTCTTCTCATTGTTATAAAAATGGAGTTGTTTCCTTTTTATTGACTTTTGAGAGGTTCTTACAGATTGATAAAATTCTGATATCTGACATATGAAAATATCTGTAGACTTTGTTGTAGCTTTGTGGCTTGTCTTTTTATTTTTAACATTGCTTTGAAGAGTAGAAGATTTAATTTTGATAAAGCTATTTTTATTCTTTTATAGATTGTGTTTTTGTGTTGTATCTAAGAAATGTTTGACTAATCCACAATCGTGATGAGTTTCTCCAATGTTTTGCTTAGAAATTTTAGTTTTAGGTTTAATGTTTAGGTCTATGACTCATTTGAGTTCATTTTTGCAGGTGGGGAAAGATAGAGATCAAACATGTTTTATTGTTCTGTTGCATGTGGCTATCACTTGTTCTATCAAGATTTGTTGAGAAGACCAACCTTTCTCTACTGAACTGCCTTTGCACCCTTGTCAAACATCACTTGTCCCTATATAAGTGAATCTATTTCTGGATTATCTATTATTTTCTGTTGATCGGTTTGTTCGTCTTTAAACTAGTACCACATGAGTGTATCAAAGTAGGTTGATAACCTTGGAATAAGGTAGAGTTAGCCCTCTTTCTTTGTTTTTCTTTTTAAAAATTATTTCATACTTTTTAAAGTTGTCAAAACAAATTCCTATTTTGCCTAGTTGGTGACCTGTTAACACTAACGAAACTGGCTGGTAATGATGCAGCTTTAGGTTACTTCTGAAAGATTAGTAGAAAAGTAGAAATATATTGTCGTTTTATTATTGTTCATTAATTTTTACAAAATAAAATTCATCCCCCCAAATAAACTCTTTTAATCTGATAGCAAAACTGAAAAAGAACTGAGCCATCTGTGTCATTCTCTTTTTTATTATAATTTCATTGTAATCAGTCTGGAAATATGTGGGGGGGATTTTCAATTAATTTTCTGCAAAGTCTTAAAAAGCAGAAAACAGACAACAACAAACTTTAATTTAAAAGAAAAGCCTTCTAGAATCAGGCTGCTGTAGTGTATTTTGAAAATGTATACACAGTTTGAAGACTGATATTTATAGCTGTAGCTAGAGTTGTGATTTATGCTACTGAGGTATAACGCTGTGTAATTGATATGCCATATGATGATACTAATTGCAATCTGGATGAAAATTAGAAATGATGGAGTCATGTCTTAGAAATCTTAACAACTTTGAAAGTACAGTTTAAAAATAGAAAATATACTGTTGCACAAAGTTATTGAACATACAGATTTCTTCCTGAAACATCACTATGTTCATTTGAAATGTACATGATGGATTTTGGAAGAAAGCAGAATCTGGACAGACAGGAAAGGAAGGGTGGAACTGCTTACAATATGAATCACTTCTACATCTATTATTGCTAATAAAATATTTTGAAGAGTCCCTTTCTTAACATTCATATTATAATATTTCTTTCTGATTTTTAATGAGTATATATTGCTTACTGAAATGCATACATTTTATTAAATAACTGCACATATATTTTTAGAAAGAAATGGAGGGGCAAAGACAGGAGAGGTTTTGTGCCACACATTGTGTTAAGCACTTCATTAGGCTCTTCTGATTTAATCTTTTGAATAACATAGCAAGGCTCATGTGTTGTTTACAGATTATGGACCTGAGGCTGGGATTGGTTCAGCGATTCAGAAAACTATTAAGTGTTAGATTTAGTCTCAGAACTTTACAATTCCAAAACCTGGGTTTTTTCCTGGAGACAATTATCCAAATATATGGAGTATTATAAAATACCTGGAACCAGATTACAAGGAGGCTTTTTTTCTGAGGCTGTATTCAAATATTTAATTTTACAATTTCATTTATGTTCAGTTCCCAGAAAAAAATGAAAAAGGTTCTTGAGAAATGGAATCAGGAATTTATATTTTAAATGATATTTATTAAATGTAGACTGATTAATGTAATGATTAAATGTAGACTGAAAGAGAATGATATATATTTTGATTTAACCTGACAAGTGCTAAAATGTTTGGAACCAATGGAAGCTTTAGAGACTGCTTTTCTTCCCTATGAAATAAAATTATTTTTAAAAGTTCCTTAATTACCCACGTTTGGTTGGTCAAGGCAAGACAATGACCAAAGATCTTTGACTTATTTAGCTTAAACAGGGACAGAGGGAGGAAGAGATGGAAGGATGAACCTGGGAATCTAGTACATCATTAAAATTGGAATGGCTTTGTGGTGTGTATGTGTATTTAAGAAATAAGGCAACACCATCAAAATATTGTTTTAAATTTCATTCAGTACTAGTTTTAGACCTGAACTATTCTGGGGAACACTTTTGCAGTCTCACAAATAATTTAGTGCCTTTAATTATCTTGGCATGTGAAAGTTAATTATTGTCAGAAAAGAAAGAGAAGGAGAGAGGAAGGAAACATTGATTGTGGTACCTGTTATCTTAGAGATTTTCACATATAAAATCTTGTTTGTCCCTCACAATATCTTTCAGGTAGGAAATTTCTTTATTTGAAAGACGAAAAATATCAAAGCATACAAACTCATTATCATTCACTGTCTGGTGTCTAATGTCTTGAAAAGCATCCTTTCATGTATTTTGCCCAGGTGTTTTTGTTGTGTTAGGTGGGTAAAACATGTCCCATTACTTGTTTTAGGCCAGAGGTTGAAGTTTTCTATTTTTTCCCTGAATGACTTTTGTAGTTATATTCTTTCAAGGAGTTTGTTCATTTGATCAATATTGTGTAATTTATCAACATACAGTTTTTTATTATATTCCCTGATCATTCATTTTATGTGTCTGAAATATGTAGTTGTAATCTGTGCTCTTTCTTTTCTTCTGATAATTCTGTCTAGAAGTTCATTAATTTTATGAACATTTTCAAAGGAGCAGATTTTGAAATCATTGATTTTTCTCTATTGGTTATTAATTTTCTACATTATTGACTGCTAATCCTATCTTTACTATTTCCTTCCTTCAGCGTACTTTGTATATAAGCTTTTCTTCTTTTTAAAGCTTCTTAAGGTGGAAGCTTAGATCATTGATTGAAATATTTCTTTTTTTCTGTATTAGCACTCAGTACTATAAGTTACCTTTTAATCACTGCTCTCACAATATCCCACAGATGTTTATATTTTATATCTTTATTTTTATTTAATTTGTACTAATTTTATTTTAAAATTTGAACAAATTTTTATAAATTTACTTGTAGCTTTCTCTTTTATTAGTGACTTATATTGTAGGATTTAAAAATTTCCTAATATTTGGGAATATTCTAATTATATTTCTATTTTTATTTTCATTTTAATTTGCTTTTGTCATAGAACATTCTATGTATGATTTAAATCATTTAATATTTACTGAAAATTGTTTATGTGCACTTCAAGAAAATTTTTGGAGGAAGATTTTCTAAATGTCAATAAGGATATTTTGGTCAATAGTGTTGTTCAAGTCTACCATATTATTGCTTATTTATTTTCTACTTGTTCTAACAACTGCTTATAGAATAGTCTTAAAATATCCAACTGTAACTGTAGATTTGTCTATTCTTTAGGTTTTGTCAGTTATTGCTTTACATACTTTGAATCTTTATGTATATATGCATTTAGAATTTTTATGACTTCTTTATTAATTGACCTCTGATAATTATCTAATACCCATCCCTATTCCTTGTTCTGAAGTCTACTTTGATATTACTAAAGTTACTCTAGCCTTAGTTTCATTACTGTATGCATGGTATATCTTTTCATATCTAGCCTCTCTGCTATTTTTATCATACATTTTATGTCTCCATATCTTTAAACTTTGTGTCTTTGTATTTACATGGCTTACTTAAATGGCATATAATTAGGTCTTGTTTTTCTTATTCCATCTCACAATCTAGGCCTTTTAATTGGAATGGTTAGGCTATTTGCATTTAATAAAATTATTTATATAGTTGGGTTTAAATCTACCTTATTGCTGTTTAAATTTTATTTACACCATCTGTTCTTCATTTCTTTTCCCCTTTTTTCCCACCTTCTTTAGGGTTGTATTTTATGATTCAATTTTATCTTCAGTATTAGCTTGTTAGATATAACTCTTTTGTGTTTTTTTCCCTTTTTTTTTTTTTTTAGATTTTGTGCCAGGGTTTACAATACACATGTTTAGTTACCTACAAATAATATGAAACTGTGTTATATTTAGTGTAAGAACCCGACCATAGGTTCTTTATAAAACAGTAAATTTCTATTTCCCTCATTCTAGCCTCTCTGCTATTTTCTCATATATTTCATTTCTCCATATCTTATAAACTCTAACATAAATTATTCGTTTTATTTTAAATATAAAAGTTAAAACTGAAAAAGAGTACCTCTCTTGGCTAGGGCTGCTGTAACAAAATACCACAGACTGAGTGGTTTAAATTACAGACATTTATTTGTCACAATTCTAGAGGCTGGGAAGTCCAAGATCAAATTTAAGGCAGATTTGATTCCCGTAAGAGCCCCCTTCCTCACTTGCAGAGGGTTTCCTTCTTTCTGTGTCCTCATATGATAGAGAAATAGCTCTGGTCATTGTTCTTCTTCTTAAAGGGACACTAATTTCACCATGGTGTCTCCACCTTCGTGACCTCATCTAAACCTAGTTACTTCCCAGCAGCCCCATCTCCTAATCCCATCACAATGGGAATTAAGGCTTCAACACATGAATTTGGGAGAATACAGATATTTAGTCCATAACAGTGTGTTTTGTATTTACTCACATATTTACTATTTCTAGAACTCTTTAATCTTTTTGTTGTGGATCCAAATTTATTCTGTGTGAAGAACTTCCACAAACTTTCAGTGGTCTTTAAGTGTGTTGATGACTGATTTGCTTAGCTTTTGTTTGCTTGCAAAGTTCTTTATTACACATTTCTTATGAACATATATTCTCATTGGGTGTCAAATTATAGTTTTACAGTTTTTCTTTCAGTAGTTTAAAATTTTCTCTCACCTTTCTTGTTTAAATGTTTTCTATGGAGAATATCATAGTCATTTGATCAAATTTTACATAATGTGACTTTTTTTATCTGGTGGCTCTCTCTCTTTTTTTTTTCTTTTTTTTTCTTTTTTTTTCTTTTTTTTTTTTTAATGAGAGAGGGAGACAGAGCCTTATCTGTCATCTAAGCTGGAGTGTATTGGCATGATCTTAACTCACTGCAGCCTTGAACTCCTGGGAGCAAGTGATCCTCCTGCCTCAGCCTCCCAAGTAGCTGGGACTACAGGTGCGTGTCACCAAACTGGTTAATTTTTAAACATTTTTTGTATAGATTGAGTCTAGCTATGTTTCTCAGGCTGGCCTTGAACTCCTGGGCTTAAGCAACCTTCCCACCTTGGCTTCCCAAAGTTTGGAATTATAGGCAAGAACCACCATGCCCAGCAAACTTTTTGAGATTATTTTGTTAATCCCTGGTTTTCATTCATTTTGATTAAGATGTGCTTTGTTAGGGTTTTCTTTATGTTCTTCTTCTTGGAATTTTTTGAGTTTCTTAGGTATATGATGTTATGATTTTGCTCATCTTTGGAAAGATGCTGGCCATAATTTAGCTATTGTTTCTTCAAATGAGTTGTTTTTGACCCTCTTCTACTTTTTCTTTTCTTTTCTTTTCTTTTCTCTTTTCTTTCTTTTCTTTTCTTTCTTTCTTTCTTTCTTTCTTTCTTTCTTTCTTGTTTTCTTTCTTCTTCTTTTTTTTTTGTTCAGTTTAGTTTAGTTTTGTTTTTGAGATGGAGTCTCACTCTGTCACCCATGCTGGAGTGCAGTGGCGTGATCTTGGCTCATTGCAACCTCTGCCTCCCAGGTTCAAACAGTTCTCCTGCCTCAGCCTCCCAAGTGAGTAGCTGGGACTACAGGCACGTGCCATCATGCCTGGCTAATTATTTGTATTTTTTGTACAGACAGGGTTTTGCTGTATTGGCTAGGCTGGTCTCGAACTCCTGGCCTCAGGTGATCCACCTGCCTCAGCCTCCCACAATGCTGGGATTACGGGCAATGCCTGGCCCTTTTACCCCTTTTTTCTTTTGCTTGGGACTCAAATTATTTGTATGTTATATTGCTTGATATTATTCTATATGTTTCTGAGACTTCATTTTTCCCTCTCTTTGCTTCATTGTGGTAAGATTCTATCGCTGTGTCTGCACTTTCACTGATCTGTCATCTGAACTGCCTAATTTCCTGCTTGGGTTTTCAGCCACTGCAGAGAATATAAGCAGTATGCTGGGCAAAATTACACGATGTACTTTCTCATTTCTCATCTCTTAGGGATTACTGTCTTACACTGTCTGTATTCTATAGTCTAAAACAGTTATTTTATAAATTGTTGGGGATTTTATTTTTGTTGTTGTTTAGTGCAAGAATGTGTTTCTTTTTTGGATGGAATGGAAATATTTCCTCAGTAGATTTTGATAATACTTTCTTTATATTGATCTTGTGTTGTAATTTCTAACATTCATCTTTCTCAACAAATATTTATTGGGAATCTATTATGCTAGGCTTTAAAGGACTTGTCTTCAAGGAGCCAGCCTACTATACAAATAAAAAAATACTAGGAAATAAGGCAGGACTTGTAGCAGAAATGTTGAAAGGGTGCAGGTGGATACCAAAGAGAAACATGGTGGTAATTTCAACAGAAATATATGTGATTCAGAGAGAGATGAACAACTCTTTTCCATGAGGTGGTGTAACCAGACCAAAAAAGAAAAGTTCATAAATGAGGTGTTTTTTTCTAAGACACAAACTCTTTTAACTTGATATGTTGATTTCAGAAAGCTGAGATAAATTCTATATCCATTAAGAAATTCCCGGGAAATACACACACTCTCTCTCTCTCTCTCTCTCTCTCTCTCTCTCTCTCTCTCTCTCTCACACACACACCACCCAGAAGTAATACTTCCATTAAGGCAATATAGATGAGGAAAATGTGTAAATAAATAAATTTAAAGAAGTCTTCTAGAAATGAGTAGGAAGGGATATATGTGTTGAATTTCAAGCACAGCAGAAAGAATGCTCAATTTGACCTGAGCAAGCAGGAAGTCTTGATTAGAATATTGTTCATGTTACTGATTCTAAAAATTTAATTGTTCTTGGCTGGCTGGGTTGGTGAAATGTGTGGTGTTGATGGAATCTTATAGGAAAACAAAATGAAAAGTCACAGAGACATGAGTCAGGTTTCTGTGCTCTGTGATCTAGAAGAAAAATTAAATGGAAAGAACTCACAGAGTGTTATGGAGATGAGGTGTTGTTAGAGATAGGACTGAAAAGTTTGCAAGAACTGTTTGTGAGGGATTAAACATTAGTTTGTGAGATTTTATTGACTGTTGGTTAAGAACAGTGAGGTAAATGCCTTACTTCTAGATTTCTTTCTTAAATACAGGCAGAGATAGCAGTGCTCTTCACCAAAATTGTCAATACTAGAGTAGAAGTCTTGGTGGGTAGGGAGTAAATTTAATTTTAGAATTTTTAGGCCTTTACTTCCTGAGAATATCCACTTAGAGAAATCCAATGGACATTTAACATAATTTGCTATGGTTTGTGGAAGAAGTTTTACTAAAATATAGTTTTGAGATTTATCAACCACAGGTTGTTGCCAAAGTCATTAATGCAGATGAAATAATCCAGAAGAAATGTGAGAAGAAATAAAAGATGAAATACTAAGTAGCCTTGGGAAAAAACTAAAGAAGAATGAGAAAAACCAGAAGAAAATATGTCATAGAAGCCAAAGAAAGTGACAATTTCTAGAAATATTTAACAGTGATACATACATAAAGGTAATGTGTGGTAAATGACAAGAAGGATCTGCTGGGCTTTGTAGTTGGAAGGTCATAGGTAACATTTGATAAGTGGCGAAGTAATAGACTAATTTAGATGACAGTAGGAAGATCAGGTGATAGAGACCAAGGCCAAAGGCTAATCACTTCCCAGGAAATCTGGCTGTGAAGGGAAGAAGGGTATCCGAAGAGATACACTGGGAGAAAACTATTGTTTTTAGTAGGTAAAACACTTAAATATATTTTTAGCCTCTCTTGTAAGAACGAGTAGAGAGGGAGAAGTTGAAAATTTAGCAGGAAATATTCTTAATGACAGTGTAGATATGGTAAGACTATCTCTTTTATACACAGCTGGTGGGTGTATAAATTGGTATAATCTTTCTGAAAAGCAATTTGATAATGTGTGTAAAGAGCCTTAAAAATACAGTGTTTGACCCTGAAAGTCTACATAGAGAATTCCACCCTGTGGATATAATCAGAGATGTAGATAAAGATTTATGTACAAGGATAATAATCACAGAATCATTTATAATAATGAAAAAAGGAAACAATCTTTATGCCAAACAAAGAAGACACAATTAAATAAATTATGGTGTATTCACAGAGTAGTCACAACCATTGTAAATGTTATTTTCAAAGACTTTCAAATTATTGGAGAAAATGTTCTTGTAATATATTTTTGAGTGAAAAAAATGAGAAACAAAAAAGCTGAATGCAGAGTGTAATCTAAATTTTGTAACCTAAAAAGTAAAAATTGAAAGAACAGATACAGAAATTAGTAGAAGAACACTAGAAAATTGAGCAATGCCTCAGCCTTGACTTAAGGGTTCTAGATAACTACAGTGATCGAAGGGTTAGTTTTAGGTGCAATATCATCTCTACCTAAATGAATGAAGAAATAGAAAGATACTTATAGATATGGGGAAAGGAATCAAGATTTTTTTTCTATTAAGTGAACAGCAAATCCTTCATCACCATCACCATCATCATTATCATCAGGAACTCACAATATTAATAACATATTTAGAGATAATTTTGTGTCAGTTTTTTATTACATGTTTTAAATAATCACAGTACTTTAGACAAGCAAACCAAGTCACAGCAAAGAAGAACCATACTCAAAGTTTTACACACTCTAGAAAATGGTGGATGTGAAATTCATACCCAGTTCACAGTCCTGTTATGAGCCTTCTGCTGAGAGAGGAGTGGAGCAACATTGGGGAGGAGGGACTTAAAATGTATGGGGTAGTCACTGTGGGGACATTGAGGGGACTTGTCCAGAAACAGGATGAAAGAGTTGGTTGAATGGTACTGAGGGTCTTATTAACATTATTTACTTGTAGGGCCACCAGTCCACAAAACTATATGCTATAAATGAAGTAACCTGCCATGGTTCAGGAGAAAAAAAAGAGAGAGAGATTAGTTATAGTGTGTTGACTAGCAAACAAAAACAAAAACAAAAAAGTAGGATTTGAAACCTTTGAAGGTGTTGGCAATAAATGAAGCTGAATGGATCTAAGTCTAATATGGAACACTGAGCTTTTGTTTTATAGGGAGATGAAGTAAAGGATAAAGAAAGAAATGGAGGGAGGAACTGCAGTACTTGCTGGGTCAGGGGCATAGTAAGAAGAACTGAACTGGAAAGTTGATACAATTTGTCATCCTTGAGGAGATTGAAGACTTTGATGTTATATGGTTAGATAGTAAGATAAGCTGTCTAAACATCTGTGAAAAAATGAATGACTAAATCATTCCTATGATGACAGAAATAAGAAGCAGAGGAAGACTCTGAAGCATGTTTCAAATTGCTTAGTAGATGAAAATGAAGATCTTCTTCATCTAGAAAATCTCTAAATGATGAAAATGTGAGGTAGAGGAGAGGTGGTAAAGTGGAATGACTTCAACTTCAAAGGATGAAAGGGCTTTGCATGGAGACCAATGAACTAAAGATCTACAATCAGCAAAGGGCACAGGCATAATGACCATGGACTTTATGGCATTGGAGTATACAGACAAGGATTTTAGTGGAGAAGAAGCAGGTTGTATTCTTATGTTTAGAACATTGTCTGATGCACAGTTAATGCTGAATGCCCATTTATCTAACCTCATAGACAAATAAAAGGCTATATAATTAATGTGGCCAGAGCACGAGATAAAGGGATTCTGTGAAGAGGTGGAGGATGTGATAGGATAGGGGTTGTTTACCTTGGAACATAGGTTGCAGAGAGTATAATACAAAGTATTTACAGAGAAGACCAGAAATGGACAAAAGAACATGATGGGAAAATGCACAGAAAAAAAAAATCAATGGATAAACATCAGGTAAATGTTTGTTGATGGGAAGAACTAGTGTTCAGTCCATTGAATGAGAATGACAGGAATAAAGGATATGACTCGTAATGACTATCCTAAGGTGCCCTGGGACAGAGCCAACTAAGCCCTAAGTTGTCTGAGAACCCTAGCAATGTTAAGAGTCTACAGTCTTTTCTCAGCACTCAAATTACAAAACATGGAAAAAGCTTTATGATGACTTTTGAAGCTAATTCTGCCTTGGTGATTGGAGGTGATTAGCTGTCACTTGCCAAAGAATCACTGGCTTGAGGCAGCTATGGTGCCAGGTTTTTTTCCTGACATGAATTAGGTATAATAAAGCAGCTTGGGGTGGGGAAACTACTTTTAAATACAAGAGCATTGATTTTAAGAATAAACTGGGGATAAATTTGGCAATTTTCTCCAATTCTTAGCCCTCCATGGTGTAGAGGTAGGCATCTGGTTGCTAGAATCCTAAATTCTCAAGTTCTGTAACTAGCCTGTTTCTATGTTCTGCTCCAACGACTTAGTAAGGCCATTGAGGTGGTACACCCTCTCTTCATTAGCTTGCATGTCAGTGAGATGTATATAAAAGTCTGATAATATGTATTAGTTCTGAGGCAAATAGGTGAATGAGATAAATCACTGTGGAAAGGAAACACCCCTAGTTCCCTCACATTGTCATTGGGGTAATATAATTTTCTACAGGGAGAATTATTGACATGTAGTGAAATGCGAAATCAGTATCTGTATTATTTACTGAATAAATTTATTTTACTAGAATCATTGGTAAACATCTTCAATAATAAATTCCCCAAATTCTTGGATGGATTTGTGTTTTAATTAACATTCTTAGCTGGAAATTAGAGGCAGATGGGAAGGGGTGTTAATAATTCCGTAATTGATAACAATCACTTATGAAACAGAGAAACAACTCATAGCTCACTAATTATTTCAGAGAGTAAAACACTCCAAATTGTTAGGAGAAGCGCTCAGTGATACAAGAAGTCAGTAAATAAGGACTGGGTAGAGGCAACAGCCCTGGGTTTGAATTTTGGGTCCACCACTTATTAGCAGTTTCTACCTTGTTTCTACCTCAAGGAGCAAGGACAACCTATTTTATAAGAAAGGTTCTGAGCAGTTCGATATTAATAAATCATTTTGATTGACTTTAACCTAGCATTTCCTAACATGCTTTATGCCAGGTCTTTCTCCCCTATAAAAAATATTAACCCCTTAAGAAATTAGAATGCTTTAGAAAACTTTAGGAAACATTGATGGACGGTATCCAAATTCCTCTCCCATTGTTGGTGGGTTGAAATTAGCAAGAGCAGCTGATTTTTATTAAGTGCTCACTGTGAGCTAGGTTCTGTACTATAGACTTGAACTATAAAATCTCCCTTAATTCTTACAACATTTGAAGGCTACTACTATCATCAACACCAGTTTGAAGTTAAGGAAACGAAGGCACAGAGAGTTTAAGCATCTTACCTAAGTTCACAAGGCTAAGAAGCAGTGGAAGATGCTATAAAGACAGGCAGTCTGGCTCCACAGCCAGTTTCTGTAATCACAATGCTAACTCTTCTAGGGTTTAATCAGCTCATGTGGTTCAGTGAATACCAAGTGGAAAGTAAAGACCTAGAAACTACAAAACAGGCCCCATGGAGTGGCATATTCCAAAGTTCCAGGAGCAAGTATGGAAGCCAGGGAATAGAGTTCAGAAACCAGAGAAGCAGGGCCAAATGCAAGAGCAGTGATCCGAGAATAAACTGGGAGAAGTCTGAAGCATTTTTCTAGACTGCTGGATACTGTCTATGGCTTGCTTTTATCTGTCATTCATGGTCTTGTGTGTAGTTAAGCCTGCTGAGTTTAAAAGACCAATAATAGGATGGACCTCTTGGTTTAAATGAGAAATTTTCATTAAATCAGGATATAGAACTCTATGCAAGCTGTAGTCTCATACAACTAGAATTAAATAAAAGAAAAGCATACTAGGCCAAATAAATATAACTAGGAAGGCAGCAGACATTGCTACATTTCATCTGAAATTTTAAAATTCTTATATGTCAAGGAATATACTAACTACTTCATCATGGATGCCAATGGGCACTGCTTGCTCTTTAGCTTAGCCCGAATAGCTTTTAAATGCAATGTCCTATTTTAGCAGGGTTTTTGGTTTGAGGAGTTTAAGGTAGGATGGTTAAAATGGATTTTTTCCCCTCTGCAATGTGACATTTTCTTTAGGGTTAAGAAGTCTCCCCTATTGGGAGATAGGAACCATATGTTGTTAAGCAATGGGTTTATATTTTATTAAAGAGAGGAAATTGTATTATTTAGAGATGGTATTTGGATGTGAGGGCAAGCTGCTGTGAAATCTATCACCCCATTTTTCTCCAGAGTTGATTTACTGGCCTCGTACAGGTTTCTCTTTGAACCCTTGTTCATCCTGCAGCTCAAGGAGCTGGGTTTCTCAGTCAGAGGTGATGACTTCTGAGAGTCAAAGAGGTCCATTTTGCTCACAGGTTTCCAAGAGTCTAACATAGAAAAATAGGCAATTGTGCATATTTCCTGAGACCCAAAACTTGTTCAAATTTTGAGTAGTCTACTGGATGTCTCTCCTGTTCTCCCATCTCCATAGAAAAATAAATTCTCAAAAGTTGCCAGAAGCACCTGTGTTAGACTGTAATGGCAATTTGGACACCAGTAAAGCAGGACTTGTCGAGGCAAAAGGAACACCAAGAAAAAAGTGTGGCCAGGAATGCATCATAGTCTCAAAATAGATTCCTTGAAATATTCATTAAGAATAAATTTGCTGAATCACTCTAAAACCTATTAAAAATGCCTAAATTTTACCACAGAGACTGGATCCAGGAGCCTCTCCTCTATTTTCTGAGTTATGGTGTCTCTCTCCAGTGTTGAGAATAGATTAACAATATGCCAAAAGAGGAAAATCTGTTCTCTTGTTTGGGTGATGGTTGGCTCCCACCTCTGGCACTTTGTAAAATTAGGGAGGTGAGCTGTCTTAGATCTGATAGTTTAAAGTGTCTGGTGGTATTTGGAGAGTAGGCCATCCGATGGTTTCAATTTAAATGAATTTATTTGTGCAAATTAATATTCGACCATATTGAACTATAGCCTCACCTCAGGCTGCCTCATCATTCAGGGTCACAGAATAGTGCAGATGATTGTGAGATCACTAAATCTGTGTTTCTCAGCTCTACACTCTTTATTTAAACCTAAAAGTATACTTGCACTTGCTGTTCTTTAGGCACTGCATTCCTAGCACATGGACAACTTTGCAAAGGTTCCTTGTTTCCAAACCAGATTTTTCTTCTCTCTGTAGTTTGACAGAGTGTCCCCTAATAAGATTTCTGCATTCCTAAGCTAAAGGATAAGAACTACATCTGTCACTGAGAGGATATCTAATTAAGACCTCATCTGGTGCATTACCACTAACTACTTAGTGGCATAAGACAATGACCCTAGAAAGATGTTCACAGCTCTTCGGGTAAAGAATTCAGACAAGGCCAACTAGAGGTGGCTTGTCTCTATTCCATGAGGTCTGGGGACTCAGCTGGAAAGACTCCAGCTGGAAGACTCTAAGCTGGATGTTACTTGAATGGCTGAAGCTAGAATCCTCTGAAGACTTTTTTACTAACACATCTGGAAACTGGGCTGGAATGACTTAAGGGGTGGGCTCAGCTGACACTCTGGAACAGAGCAAATATCCATGGTATCCTCATGTCATTTGGGCTTCCTCAAAGCATGGTGGCTTAAGGGTATTTGAATTTATTACCTGGTGGGCAGAGCTCCAAATTCAAATGTTCCACTGAACAAGGTAGAAGCTGTGTGGTTTTATGACCTAGCTTTGGAAATCAAATATACTCACTTCTAACCATACCTAAAAGGTCAACGTGGTCACGGCCTGCCCAGACTCAATAGCGGTTAAAATATACTGCCATCTCTTTCTAGCAAGTGTCAAAAAATTGTGGCTATGTTTTTAAACTGCCACATTTACTAACACATTTCACAAAGTAATTAAACTAGCTTTTTAACAGGTCCCAATATGTTTCCAAATACATATAGCTTCTTTAGTACAATCTACTTTTTACTTAGACAACTATTCTATGAATATGTCCATGGCTAAAAAAAAATCAGAGTAATAGCATAGAGCCAGTTGAGGAGGCTCAGGAAGTACCAGTCTGTAGTCATTCTTTTCTTTGGACACAAAATGACGTTACTGAGTTTCATTATCTATCTTGATCACTTAAATTCTGTGTGAAATAAATTTCATGAGAAAAAAATAGGAGTTTTTCTGTATCTGAAAATGTTCACCACAAAATGTTGGGGACCACCACCACTTTATAAAAGAGGATTATTAAATATAGATGTTGAGGCTGGCTGCATTGGGACCTTGCCAAGTCCCATGTTAAGCTAGTTATGTCCCTTTAACTACTAGAGTGGTTTCACCATGACTGAAGTTCTTCATAGACTTGCAAAATCTGAAATTCATTATCAGTCACCACACTCTTTTAGTGATGAGATCACATTAGTATCAGAAAACTAATGTATAAACCAGACACCAGTTTAATGATTTATATGAAGAACTATAACGTTTTAGAAATACTTCCATTCACTGGCCTTCACAGTCGTTTTCTGGAAGCACTCCACTGAAAAAGCAGGTAATAATTAGACAGCCATTTGGTAAATATTGCACAAAACTTTGAAAGGCAGGTATGATGTTATCCTATATACCCAATACCTAGTAGAGAGTCTGATACAATGAGGATCCCAGTAAATGTTTGGTGAGTACATGAAGTAATACTTTGGAAAGAGACCTTAGGGAGGATGTAATTTGATGGTATTCAAATATCCCTGAGATTCTTGAGGAGGATATAGGGGCCATCATAGAGAGCAGTGGGCAGGAAGAAGCAGGGGTCCTAGAGTTGCTCTCCTTTTATCTATTTCAGATATTAGACTCTTACTAATACTTAAATTGGGAAAGGAATTATGATACAAAGTATCAGCAGCTAAAAATAAATTATGAGATTTGCACAAAGTCACCCAATTAGTAAGAGACTAACCTGGAACTCAAATAGGAAGCTTCTCGCTTTCAGCTCTGGGCTCTTTCTACTATGCAACCTGCTAATAATTCACTGGGAGCTTGGCCCCTAATTTGGTGTGAAGTTCTCTAATCTATCTCATGAGAATAGCATTTGGCAGCTTTCCAGAATTTACTATAGCATTTTCATTTTCTTTCTGAGAAGCAACACGTGACATATCAATCATCACTTTATAAAATTCTTTCTGCCCTAATTTTTTTATCTTTCTCTCAGACCCTCATTCATTCACCTTTTTAAAAATTATTATTCCTTGGGCAGCCTCACAGACAAGTTATTTTCTGAAGAGAAAAGGAGCAAGGAGGATGTAGTGGATACGTACACAATAAAATCCAGGCAAAAGCTCCTTCTAAAACACATTTTCCTTAAAGCATTGTTATCACTGCTATTGTTCATACCATTCCATTCATTCCCTTGAGCTGCCATCTCCTGCTGATGGTTTAAAGAGGTCAAAATAACCCTGGTAACTTACTTGAACATTAAAAATATCTAAGCCGTAGCACCAGAGAAGTATTTCTTGTTCATCTTCAGCTGGCTGTGCAATTGACCTTGCCTTGGAGCTATACACACTACCTTTCTAACTGCAGTCAACTGTAAGGATCCAAGAAATGGAGAGGACCAGAGATGCAAAGCACTCTTAGAATCCTGAAATATGGTCTTCTCATTTTATACATGAAGGCACTGAAACCTAGGGAGGGGGAGGAATTTGCTGAAGGCCACATAGCTAATTAGTGGCAGAGAACTGTGTCTCCTGATTGCAAGTTTAAGACTCTATTAGCAATAGCTGACTTATTTTTGCTTCCAGCACAATGCATTGTCCTCTACCTGAAACCCTGGTGACAGAGCAGTCTTTCAGCATTGCAGAGGACTAGTGAGGTCTGGCGACTAGACATGGTACCCAACTAGCTGAATTCATAAGGGATAGACAAGTCTAGGGGGACATACAGGTCCAGTGTGCATCAGTGAGGACCAGGAAACAGCTAGCAGCACGAGGAGCTGAGTTCTCTGGCTAAGCCAGCAGTCTGTCACTCCAACTCTTTCTTGTGACAGATGACTGGGGCATTAGCAGTGTGCTTACCCAGAGAGAAACAAGGTGGGAGCAGATGGTAGGAAGTGCAAACAGGTATTTCCATTGTGCTCAGTGGAAAGAGATGAGCAATGAATCCTACTCTGGAGCAATAGTTTTAAAACTTTTTTAAAAAATAGCAAAAGCTTTTATGTTTCCAGACAAAATCTTGCCTGGGACCCCAGTGCATAAAATGGATAAAAGCCACTTGTTGAATTTGAGTATAGAATAAAATGTTCTCGGAGGCTCCAGTCAACAGAGTTTGGAGACTAATGACAGCCGGAGACCTCCCACTAGGAGAAGTTTTGGAAAGCTGTGGTTGTAGTGACTAGTGGGGGTACTATTGTCATTTAGTGGACAGTGGCCAGGGATGTGAAGGATGGTCCTAGATGCCTAGATGTTGAAGACTTGTGCTGTATCTCATATGACAGATATGAATGTCTCCTCAGACATTCATGTCAGTGAAAAAGAAATTTGTAAAAAGCTGAGCCTAGAACCCAATTCTATTTTACGTGACATGGAGTATTAATTCACAGTTTTGATATACACTGTATTTTCCAGACATGCAACAACTGGGATAATTGAGGGAAGAGTAGACTTTGGTTGTTGTTGTTTGGAGCTTCATCAGGAGTTGTTTACCAAGAGTGAGAACAAAAGGGTTAAAAGCAAGGATTCTGGAGTCAGGCAGCCTGGCTTTGAATTGCAGATCCCATACTTAGTAACTGTGTATGACTTAACACAAGGTACTCAACCACTCTGTGTCTCAGTTTCCTCAGCTGTAAGTTGGAGATAGTAACAGTACCTACCTCAAAATTTTATGGGAACTCAATGAGTCAATCATGTGTTACCTAGGAAAATTATACACTGCAGACAGTGATACTTATGTTATTTGTGGCTCTAATACAATTATATGTTTATAGTCCTGCAGTTGCAGGAGTTGCATTCCTGGTCATTACAATGTAGACATGGATGTGCATATTTATGTCTTTAAAAATATCAACTATAAGAAAAAGTGTTGGCAATATATCAGTTTAATGTTGTCCTGTTGACTTAAATCTAAACTTGTCAAGGGTAAGAATCTAACTACTTTATTATGTTTTTTTAAGGTAGCCATGCTCAGGCTTTTACATACTGAGTATGCATTGTTTTAATATAAATTCCTTTCCTTATATATTTTATATTTAAGGTTTATGATGATTTTTCAAGATTATGTATATAGGAAGTTTATATTAAAATGTCATTTCTGGGTGCTAAAGAAGGCATTACAAAGTGCTTCTAACAGGGAGGATGGGGTGTGGTTACATGGAGAACTGCTGTAATAGGTGAATGAGAATCCCCTGGAACTCCTGAATTTATGGGTGATGAAAGCATAGTTGCTCTGGGAAAAGCTGAGAAGAAACAAGAACTTTCTACAACCTACTCTATTTTTCTGTAAGACCCCTTGCAAGCTTAAGGGCTCCAGTAAACCTAGTGTGAAAATATGGCTTTGGGACTGAGATTCTCAAAATATATCTGAGCCCCCTCAGTGAGCTGCTTAGTAGACTAAGAATAAAGTGACCAACAATGGAAATAATCTCAGTTGCATAGCCTAAAGGCCATTTGTAATTAATGTATTAAAATATTAAGGATCACTAATATCTGGCATTTTAATTATAAAATTCACCAATTCTTCTCAAGTTTATTGAAGATTCAGTTTATTATTCCACAGGGTATTTTGCTACCATCAATGGTCTGGCCGTGTTGAAAAACTCAACTGACACAGATAAAATTTGCGGAAAGGATGCTTTGTTACCCAAACATTAAAAGTGTTTTAACTTACTTATGGCTTTTAATTACTGTTATTTTTGATTCTTAATTATGCATCCTTAGTTATATTAATATCAGTTTTGTTTCTTGTGAGATTTTTTTCTGCCTAACTTTATGTAATGATTCTCATTTTTAATAGTATTATTTTGAGCCAATAAGTTGGCAATAAAAAGACTTTAAATTTATGGCATTCCCATTTTAGTGTGAATTATCTATACCTCTATTGTTAAAAAAAAAAAAAAAAAAAGGTAAGAGCATGGCTTGCCCAATCTCCAGTTTGCTTCTACAGTGGCAAATTTTTGTTTGTCATTTCAATAACAAGTTATTACCTGACTGGAAAGTGAAAAAAGATGAAGTGGGTTAGGTGGAACCTATGACCATACCTAAAGGGATCAAGATTGATAAAATTTGAGAGCCCTCTTTAGCTCAGAAGTTGCACCTGGGAAGTGGATGGGGTGTAGATGAGCCAGGAGCCATGATGCCTTGTAGGTAAGATAAAGAAGGCATATTTTCACCTGGAGACAGGTTCTTTATTACTTTTCATCTGAAAGCAGGTTTGCAGAACACAGTAGACAGGCTACACTTAAGAATGAGCCAAGGTTCTCCTGAGGAACTCTGCCTGACACGACAGAATAGTGCTACTCTGCTTTTAGACACTTGAGATATTTCTCTACTGGAAATTCTGGGCGTTTTTTTGTTTGTTTGTTTGTTTGTTTTTTCCTAAGTCAGATTCAATTCATCCATGAGCAAGAAGAACAGACATATCCCTGAAATGCCAAGTAGCTCTATCCTAATAGAGATAGGAACACAGATCAATCTGATTATTTTTAAAAATATGAAAATTTCAGGGGCCTGCCTGCTTTCTATCAAAACACATGCATTTGTTTTTCAGGACTAACATAACATCTAAGTAGAGTAGGATGACTAGAAGACCAAATCCCATGCAATTACAAGACCATTCTAGTTTTGAGGGATTTTTTTTGTTTTTTTTTTACTTTTCTGGTGAATTTTGTATGAGCCCTAGAAGTGAATATGGCTGGATTGACCTCCACTTGCAAGAAAAAGGCTTGCAGGAGTACCCATCCCCACCTAAACAGAAAGTTCTATAGCCTCAGTGGAAAATTGCTCTTGGGTTTTCTTCCAACCCTAGAATTTCATAATTTCAGGGGAAGTCAGAGAGACTTTTGCTAGCCCAATTCTGCTCTCTGTATATCATCTTTGCCATAGCTCTTTGAAGTTTTGGACATAACCTAGCAAAATGGACTTTCTTTTTTCTTCTCCTTCACTTGCATTTAATTAAACTCATTGAATTAATAGGAATTAAAGACCATCTATATGCCACAAATTTTGCTAAGTTTAGGGAGGCAAGGATAAGGAAAGTGATTTCAAATTGCTCAAAGTCCAGGAAAAGGTACAGGCAAATGAAACAGTGGTGATAATATAATAGAAGGGTATTGTGTTTGAGATAAGCAAGGGGTGCTATGGGAGTCGAGGGTGATGGGTTGTAGTATCTTGAATCCAAAGCATTGTGAAAGTATAAGTAGCACTACATGTTTAGAAAGAGATTAAATCTCTTTTGTGCACTTCCCAATTGCTAACTTTTTCCCGTTGTTAAATTGGATTGGGACATACCAAATGCAAATGTTACTGCTGATGACACTATTTTTTCTTTGGATGCTTTCTCTAAAAAGTATAATGAAGAATCAAATTTGATTAATGATTTCCAACCTTCAATAGTAATTGACAATTACTCTATGCCAGGTACTTATATTTGTAGTTTTCTTTATGAACTCATTTAATTCTTACCACTACCTTACGAGGTGTAGGTATTCTTTTTATTCCCAGTTTATAGATAAATAATTGAGGTAAAGATATATGCAGAAACACGATCAAGGTTGCAAAATTGGTGCAAGTAAGCATGTTAAGAGCTCAAACTTTCTTCAGAAAATGTATCTAAAATTCAGATACAGTCAAATCACTTTTCTAATTAAAAGCATCGGTGGCTCCCTTTGCTTAGACTCGAGAGGGCAAAGTCTGATGTCCTTAGTATAACATCTTAGGTGCTCTATGATCTGGTCCTTACCTCTTATCCAGTATCATTTCTTGCCTTCTCTTACCTTAAATTTGTATTTCACCATTCAAACATGTTTCCCAATATACTTTTTGAAAACATTTTCGTCTTCATCATTTTAAATGCCTGATATGTACGTGTTCCCCTGCTCTTTGCAAACTTAGCTCAAACATCATCTCTTCTAGAACATTTCCCAGCTAGCTCCAAGCCACTGATGGTGCCTCTTCTGTACATTCACTTGGTAGTCTGTACGTATTTGCAACCAGAGCTTACCACATTGCACTGACATTCATGTGTTTCACTCCTATATTAAGCTGTGAACACCTCAAGGACAGAAGCCATGCCTTAGTCATCTTGATATTGCCAGCATCTAGAAGAGTAGAACCTCAGGACTATTGGCTGAAAGTTCCTGATCCACAGGATGCACTGTGCAGCAGTTAGGAACTCAACTCTAGAGCTTAGGCCCTGTACTAGCATTTACTGCCATGTCCTCTGGACAAAGGATTTAAACTCCCTGAGAATCAACTTTCTCATTTGTAAAATGGTAAAAATAGTGGTATCTTCACTGTGGTTGTTGGATAAACACAACAATGGATATAAAATAGTTAATAAGTTATTTTTTACATAATAGTCACTTATAAATATTGTCATCAATCCTTATCATCATATTTTGAAAGCATTATACTCAAACCTTTTAAGACCAGAGTATGTCTGCATAAGGCTACAAAAGTCTTCAGAGGAATTCTTTACAGATTTACCTCTTTGCCATTTGCTAGGGTTTGTCAGTCCTTGTGGTCATAAAACAACAAGAAGATATGGCCCCATACATGAATCATACTGTTTTTCACTCACTCTTTTGCCCTCTTTTCAGTAGTCTTTCTCTGTATTTGAAAAAAAATAGACTTCGAAATAAAGTGAGGAGGTTAACAAAAAGTAGCTTGGAGGATGGGAATAAAATTTAGCCCAATATAAAATTATTAGACTTGCCACATTTTCTGTCTTGACCACTAGAATATGCTTTAATAAATAAAACTATTTAGAAATATGTTATTTTCTGATTTATCCTAAAGAACCATCTTTTATAGCTGGTGAACTGGAAATGTTTGTAAATAAATGTCAGCAGCATAATATTTTCTTTAAATGATAGAGACTTTAAATAACTGAAAGTAGTTTCAAAGATTATGTGAATTATAAAACAATATAATTATAAAAGCTAACATTTGTTTGTTTACTGTGATAAGCACTTTACATTTCTTATCCCATTTAGTAATTATAACAATTCAGTGATGAAGTAGTGCCACTTCTATTTCCATTAAAGAGATGAAGAAAGTAAAGGCTTGGAGAGATTAGGACTTGTCCAAGGTCAAAAGATACAAAGATGCAAATGTGAGACACTAAATAAGTTCTGTTGACTCTAAATAAGTTCTGTTCATGATCTTTATCAGTTCACTGAACGAATACACGCACATACAGACATGCTGATTATGCATACGTGCATGCATACACATGTGAAAAGCCAGTATATTTAAGCTTCTAATTGTGTACATAAAGCTGCAATTGATATATAAAAATGAAATTATTTGTTTCACATTACACATTGACTCTGATCAATAAATAAAAAAGAAGCAAGGTTCAATACATTATTTTAGCCTGTTTCTGAAGATCATGAAGTTCAATTGAGTTCAGTTTCAGGAGGAGTCAATGTAGAGCAAGAATGGCATTGTTCTTTTTCCTGATGACCTTTGAGCTGTCTAAGCTCCCAGAAGACAGACACAAGATTCACTTTCTGTTTGTTTGTTTGTTTGTTTTAAACTTCTCTACCCAGCTGTGACTCACTGTTCAGCAAATACCTCCAGTCTCTGGAAATATTCAATTCATTCTTCTTTTCTAATCAGCAAACCCTCCTCTGCCTCCAGCTCAGTTCATCATTAGTTTGATTGTACATCTAGATACCTGAGATGCTGTTTGCTTCTCAAGTACAGCTTGCTTTCTCTTAACCTGAATTGTTGAACTTTAAAGATTTGGAGCACTACAACATTATTTTAACTCATGCCACTAAGCACATTACTCTTTCGATTGTTATTGAGTCATAAATCACTCCCTGGCTTTACCCGCTGCCAGGTTTGCAGTTAACTTCTGAGAGCATGTTCTACGATGCCTCTTGGAAAATAAAACCTTTTTCTACTTGTTACATGTCTTGTTATCTCATTATACTGAGGGAGAAAGAAGGATTAGTCTAATATTTGAATCAAATCAAGTAGGTTAGTATGAAAATAGTAATTAGGGAGCAGTTCCTAGAAAAAAACTACATAGTTATTGTTTTCTTTTCTTTTCTTGGCCAATCTGGGAAATCTATGCTGTTGATATCTGCTGAGATGACACAAGTGTCTAGGTAGAAACAATCAAATAGGAAATGTTCCTAATAATTCACTCACTCATTCCCTTCCCTTCCCTTCCTCTTCTTTCTTTCCTTCTTTCCTTCTATTTAAGCCATCTATGTGATTACCAGTTGTCGGATGCCTACCATAGGTAAAGCATTATTTAAAGTGCCCAGATTTAGAGAATGGAGACACAAAGATTAATCAGACCTAGTCTCTGCCTCAAGCTATTTTTATAATACTAGGGGAGAGAAAACATGTAGGAAAGTGGGAACTGAAATCCAAGGTGGGAAGTGCTCAGTGCTATAAAAGATGCACAGATAAGCCTATAGAAGATCAGAAAAGATATTCTTCCTGCTAGAGAATCAGGGAAGCTTCATGATTGTAGCAGCATTTGAACTGTACCTTTAAAAAGATAGGAGTGTTGGAGGCGTGAGGGCAACATTCCAGGTGGAAGAGTGCAGAGGCATATAAAGATGAGAAATATTGTGTTTCTGTCATTTCCTTTATTTCCTCTGCAAGCCTCTGGATCTCTAGGCCAGCAACCCTTAAATCTCAATCTCTTCAGGTTCTTTTTTCATCTATTTTCCCAAATCAAACTCATTTGTTCTGTATTGAATGGATCTTAACCACCATCTAGGTGAACAACTGGCCAATCTAATCTATTGATTTATCCACACACACACAAAAAAATCATTCTTGTATTATTTCATTCATTTAAGATTACCTGTTCATATTTTAACAAGGAGTTTCTAAGAAGTGACCCTAATTCTACACATACAATTTTAATGATCAGGGCACTTGTTTTTGTTTGAGGGAAGGAAGGGATACTTTAAATATTCCCTCAGAATAGAGATAACTGTCCCCATAGCTAGCCTGGCATTCCCTTAGTTAAATGTCGTTGGGCACAATAAAATCTAAGCAGAATCAAGTTATTGTGGGCAAGATAATTTACATTCAATCAATTCAGTTTTTTGGAAGATGAATAATATAGGAGGAAATTGTAAGGCTTACATGGGACACCCTGTAGTATATTGCAATATTGGAGTCACACCAGGGAATTGCATAGCTCTACCACCTCTCTGTGTTAAAGAGAACAAAATATCCTTTAAAATTTCCACAAGTCTTTAGGTTCCAACAGATTCATGCTTCAAAGTGTCTGTTCAGATAATCTAAAATAATGTACTACTTTACCATAAGAGGAATAAGAGGAGGAAAATTTGATATTTCCTAAGTACAGTTATGTATCAGGTACTATTTCTAAGATATTTCTCCTGTGCAAAACTGTCTTCCGGTTTATCATCTCACTGACCCTAAAATGTAATCTCAGTCTGGGCTTATGAGATTCTGCATAATCTGACCTCTGCTTGCTTTCCCCTTTCCCCTCATCTGTGACTATCCCCATTCCTTAAATTATTTTACTCACATTAACTTTCTTTATTTAAAATAACACCTTTATTCCTTCCTCAAAGTTTTTGGATTTCCTATATTTTTTGATTGGAGAATTCATCCCCCAGAGAGCCCTGTGGTTCTCACTCTCTTTTAATAGAGTCTTTCCTCAGAGAACCCTTCCCTTATTACCTGGTTTAATGTAGATCTCCCACCACTGATTTCAGCTGTTCTCCCTCCTGTTTATTTTTCTTCGTCCCATCTAATGCCACTTTATATTATCATATATATTAATTTTTTAATTTATTGTCTATGTTCCCTTTATAAGATAAAAATCAAGAGAACAGGGACTTTTATCTTGCTTGCTGCTGAATTCTCAAAGCGAAGAACAATATTCAGCACATAGTAGGCATTTAATAAATATTTATTAAAATGGAGGAAAATATTGTTATTTCCATTTTACAGAGGAGCATATTATATTCAAGAGAGGTTGAAAATGTATGCATGGTCGCCAGTCTAGTAACTGAAGCAACTGAGAATTTGCACCCCTGTCCCTTTCACTGCACCAAAATTACTTTGAAGAGCATGCTGTAGGAAATGCTTTCGTTGTACTGTAGAGTTTTGCATAAGCAAAATCTTTTTTTCCACAATGCCTCTGTTATAATTAGGTATTTGTTTTTCTCACTTCCCATTCAATAAAACCTAATCTGTGTTGTCATCTTCTTTAGACTAATTACAGAGAGTCTACTACATATAATAATCATTAACTAATGCACAAAATATACTAACTTTAACTGGTTTAAATAATACTAGCAATGGTTCTCTGTCTTTCTGTCTGTCTCTTCCTAGTTATTTGACAAAGCTTTGGTTGCATCTCTTATTTTAGTTCAATGCATATCAGAACTGGAAGGCATCTTAGAGAGACACAGAGTGGAAAGGGATCCTCTCAGTGTCACATAAATCCCTGTAGTGAGTGTCTGTGCTCTTTCTGATATTTTCATCAGCCTTATATCTTGCATATGAGAAAAACGAAAGGAAAAAAAAAAAAGACAAAAGCAAAATCTAACTTAATGCCCTAAATTTTTCCTTTGCCTTATGGTAACATTTGTTATAACACAATTTCCTTGAAAGCACTTTTATTTATTTTATCTATGCTTTTTTAATTATGTGGAGACACGACAGAGCTTTATCTCAGTGTCATTTTAATTGGAAGTATTGATATCTGAAGTTGCACCTTACTGAGAAAATTTTATTTATATATCACATTTCCCCAGCCTAAACAGTTCTGTAGTAAACTGTAATGTTGTTCATAGCTCTTGTTTTCCTTTCCACTCCTATAGGAGGATTAAACAGCCATATTCCTTGTCAGATAACTTATAGTGCCCCCTGTAGGCATCATTGACAGGACTGACCATGTGACTTGCTCTGGCCAGTCCCCTGTGAGTGAACAAGATGTAGGTTGCATCCAAAAAGGAGCTTTGAGTTTGATTCCTCCCTGCTTCAAGAAGCAGTGCCTTCTACAAAGGGGCTGTTCTGTCATCATTAAGAATGGGTCATGTAGAGACAGTGGATCTGGAGCAAAGAATGAGATTACTTGCAGCCGTCACGTAATATGTGCAAAATTGTTGTTACTGGTGTAACCCATTGAAAAATGTTGGATTTGTTTGTTAGCATATCAAAAGTTGAATAGTTGATAAGACAGCTTTTTTTTGAGTGGAGATGTCTAAGCTGTGGCTTGTAGCTGTTTGGTATAATTTTGGGTAGAATCCAGAATTTCATACTGGATAAAAGCCAGAATTCAGTGACCTTTTATGGATCTTCAACTTTGAAGTTTTATGATTCTTTGCTTTACTTTCCTAGTACTTCTGTTACTCAAGTATTTAGGAAATTTATTCAAATGATACCTTAAAATCCTGATGCATTCATGACATCATCTGAGTTGTACATGTACAATTGATTACTCACCATTTTTCTTCAATTGAACTCTATGTTTTTACTTAAATTAGCTTACTTAACCAGGATACTTATCATTACCAGAAAATAGAAAATCAATATCATTTACATTAAACAGAAGGTTATTCTGTAAAAATACATACTATAGAAAATAAACTATTATTAATTTTAACTGTGCCTTATTTGTTCCTATTAATATGGGTCTTTTTCATTGTCTTTATTAACAAGGATTATTAAGAAGTGTCAGAGAATTGAGATCTTCTCTTCATTACCAGAAAGATGAAAAGGGAAATCAATAGAGGGGAACATACCCACTGGATGATTTGGGGCTGCCCAATCTGTGCCTGTAATTTCATGGACCTCTAGAAAGACACACCAGAAGACTGGATGGAGTACAAGGAACATCACTTCTCTGAAAGATAATTATCTTTTTGTGATAATATGTTGATATCATGGGTACTGACTTTGATTTTAAAAATGATAGATGGAGCAAGATACCTGAATAGAAGCCTCCACCAATAATCATCCCTGCAAGAATAGCAAATTAAACGATTATCCACAAAATGAGGAACCTTCATAAGAACCAGAAATCACTGTAAGGGATCACAGTGCCTAGTTTTAACTTCATATTACTGAAAGAGGCACTGACAGAGGAAGAGAGTAGGAAAGACAGTCTTGAATTGCTAATGCCACCCCTCCCCTATCCCCTGGTGGTAGTGGCATAGTGCAGAGAGAGAATTTGAATGTACTTGGGTAAGGGAGAGCACAATGATTGTGGGACTTGGCACTGAAACACAGTGCTGCCCTGTCACAGCAGCAGGCAACACTAGGCAGAACACGGCTGGTATTCATGGAGGGAACACTTGGTCCAACTCTAGCCAGAGGGGAAATGTCCATCCCAGCAGTCAGAACCTGTGTTCTGGCAAGGCTCCCCACCACAGGCTAAAGATCTCTGGTGTCCTAAGTAAACTTGAAATGCAATCTAGGTTACAAGGACTGCAATTCCTGGGCAACTTCTTGTGCTTTGCTAGGCTCAGAGCAAGTGGACTAGAGGGGCATGTGATGTAGTGAGACACCAGCTGGGTGGCCAAGGGAGTGCTTGTACTACCCCTTCCCCAAGCCCAGGCAGTACAACTCACAGCTCCAGGAGAGACTCTTTGCCTTTGAGGAAAGGAGAGGGAAAAGTAAAGAGGACTTTGTCTTGTAATGTGGATACTGGCTCAGCCACAGTACGATAGGGCACCAAGCAGAGTCCTGATGCCCACATTCCGGCTCCTGGGAGCTTAGCACAGAGAGAGAGAGAGACTCAATTTATTTGGGACAAAGTAAGGGAAGAGAATAAGAATCTCTGCCTTATAATTCAGGAAATTTTTTCAGGTCTTATCCAAGACAAGCAAGGTGGTAACTCTATGAATCTGCAAGAGCCATAACATTACTGGGCTTAGAGTGCCTACCATTGCAAATATAGGTGCAGTTACCAAATACTTAGACCACAACCCTCAAGTCCCTTCAAATACCTGGAAAGCCTTCTCAGGAAGGATGGATACAAATAAACCTAAAAACTATGAAGAATATAATAAATACCTAACTCTGCCCAAAACCAATGAACATCCACAAGCATCAAGACCATCCAGGAAAACATGACCTCACCACACAAACTAAATAAGGCACCAGGAACAAATCCTGAGGTAAGTGACCTTTCAGATAGAGGTTTCAAAATAGCTGTTTTGAGGAAACTCAGTGAAATTCAAGATAATACAGACAATGAATTAAGATTCCTATAGGATAAATTATATAAATAAAAATTATAATAAAATTATAAATAAAAATTATTTATTATAAATAAATTATAATAAAATTACAAAAATTATAAGAAATAAAAAGAATTATTATGGTGGGGGGTGGGTCCTTGATCCCAGAGCTCCCAAGATGGCCACGGGCGGCTTCCAAAATGGTGGCGGGCCGCTTCCAAGATGGTGGCAAGCCTCATGTTCTCTGACCTGGGGTTCTTGGCCTCACGGATTCCAAGGAATGGAATTTTGGGCCGTGAGGTGAGTGTTATAGCTCTATTAGAAGCCGTGGGTCACAGAAGAGAACCATGGACCCTGGTGACTAGTTTTCAGCTTGATTAGGACGAACCCAGGCACTTAGTTGTGCAGGAACAGTAGCAAGTCTTTAGCCTGATCGGGAGCGGCAATGGGCGCCTCCCTGGATCAGGAGCACAGCAGAGACCCTGCCTGATCTGGAGGGACAAGTCAGAGGCGAGTCTGTGAAGGCGGCAAACAGCAACGGTGGATGGGGAGCGAAAGCTCAGCTCCGGCCTTAACAAACACAGACTAAAAGAGAGGGCAGTTGCAAGATTTAATGGAGTGAAGACAGAGCTCCCATATAAAGGGAGGGCACCCAAAGAGGGTAGCCCGTTGCCGACTCAAATGCCTGGGTTTATATCCCAATCATTGTCCCTCCTGCTGTGCTCTCAGGCAATAAATGATTGGCTATTTCTTTACCTCCTGTTTTTGCCTAATTAGCATTTTAGTGAGCTCTCTGATTGGTCGGGTGTGAGCTAAGTTGCAAGCCCTGTGTTTAAAGGTGGAAGCAGTCACCTTCCCAGCTAGGCTTAGGGATTCTTAGTCGGCCTAGGAAATTCAGCTAGTCCTGTCTCTCAGAATCAAGCAAAAATTCTGGAGTTGAAAAATGTAATTGACATACAGAAGAATGCATCTATATTAGTTCATTTTCACACTGCTATAAAGATACTACCTGAAAATGGGTAACTTATAAAAGAAAGAGGTTTAATTGACTCACAGTTCCACATTGCTGGGGAGGCCTCAGGAAAATTCTAATCATGGTGGAAGGTAAAGGAAAAGCAAGCACTTTCTTCACAAGGTGGCAGGAGAAAGAGTGCAGGGAAAACTGCCACTTTAAAACCATCAGATCTCCTGATAACTCCCTCACTGTCAAGAGAACAGCATGGGGAAAATGGTCCCTATGATCTAATCACCTCTCACCAGGTCTCTCCCTTGACACATGGGGATTAAAATTCAAGATGAGATTTGAATGGGGACAGAAGGCCAAACCATATCATTCTTCCCCTGGCCTCTCCCAAATCTCATGTCCTTTTCACATTTTGAAATCAATCATGCCTTCTTAATAGTCCCAGAAAGTCGTAACTTATTCCAGCATTAACTCAAAAGTTTAAGTCCAAAGACTCATCGGAGACAAGGCAAGTCCCTTCTGCCTGTGAGCCTGGAAAATCAAATGCAGGTAATAAAATCAACATGGATTGAAGGCTTAAATCTAAGACCTCAAATTATGAAATTCCTAAAAGAAAACATTAGGGAAGATTTCCAGGACTTTGGCCTGAGCAAAGATTTCTTGAGTAATACCCGACAAGCACAGACAATCAAAGTAAAATTGGAGAAATGGGATCACACCAAGTTAAAAAAACTTTTTCACAGCAAAGCAAACAGTCAACAAAGTGAATAGGCAACCCATAGAATTGGAGAAAGTATTTACAAATTATCCATCTGACAAAAGATTAATAAGTAGAATATATAAGGAACTCAAACAACCCTATAGAAAAAATAACTGATAATCTGATTTCAAAATGGCCAAAAGATCTGAATAGGTATTTCTCAAAAGAAGACATACAAATAGCAAACAGGCATGTAAAAAGGTGCTCAATATTGATCATCAGAATAATGCAAATCAAAACTATAATGAGATATCATCTCACCCCAGTTAAATGGCTTTTATCCAAAAGACAGGCTGTAACAACTCCTGGCAAGGATGTGGAGAAAAGAGAACCCTCATACTCCATTAGTGGGAATGTAAATTAGTACAACTACTATGGAGAACAGTTTGGAAGTTCATCAAAAAAGTAAAAAATGAACTACCATATGGTCTAGCAATCCTACTTCTGGGTATATACTTGAAGGAAATCCGTCCATCAAAGAGGTATGTGCACTCCTATGTTTATTCACAATAACCAAGATTTGGAAGCAACCTAAATATCCATCAACTGATGAATGGATAAGAAAATGTGGTACCTATATATACTGAAATAGCATTCAACCATAAAAAAGAGTGATATCCTGTCATTTGCAACAACATGGATAAAACTAGAGGTCATTATGTTAAATGAAATAAGCCAGGCACACAAAGACAAACCTCCATATTCTCACTTATTTTGAGGCCCTAAAAGTTTAAACAATTAACTCATAGAGATGAAAAGTAGACAGATGGTTATAGGGAACTGGGAAGGGTAGTGGGTGGGAAGGAAGTGGTGATGGTTAATGGGTACAAAAATGTATTTAGATAGAATTAATAAGATCTATAATTTGATAGCACAAAAGTGTGACTAAAGACAACAGTAATTCACAGTACATTTAAAAATAAGTAAAAGTGTATATTTGGATTGTTAGTAACATAAAGAAAGGAGAAATGCTTGGGGTGATGAATACCCCATTTGTCCTGTTGTGATTATTACTCACTGTATGTCTGTGTCAAAATATCTCATATACCATATAAATATACAAAACTAATATGTACTCACAAAAATTAAAAATTTACAAAGTGATAAACTTCAAATTCTCCTTCCAGTTTTGCACCGTCACCAGTGTCCACAGTCTTGTCTTTTTTCCTCCAGATAAACAGCTCTAAGTCCTTCATCTTTTCTTTATCTGATAAGGTTTCTGTGACTCTTCTCTACTTTACACTTTCCTTTTCCTGACTAGTAGTCGTCTTAGCAAGCTCTCTTTTTCTTGCTCAGAAGTAAACAGAATTTATATTTCAACAATATAATTGATCTGAAAACTTCTTGTATAAAATTCTCTATTATTTTCATATCTCCCAAATTTAACTAGGACATCATAGGAGACTTTGGAATACGGGAAATGTCTAATGATTGACTCTCTGTTTAAGTATAATGAGAAGTTTTCCTGATGCTTTTACTATTAGCTTTGGAATCAGTGAAGCTTTAACGTGTAATCTCCAGGGCTAGTTTTGTTTTCACTCTTATCAAGATGGGGATAAGGGTGGATTATCCCAGAAATTTCCTCTCTGTTCTTATTCAGGTAGAAATGCAAATCAGCCAAGTGAGAAGTTACAGCAGCAGGACCTGGTCAAAGTGGGTAGGGAAGAAGGGCAATTTTCCTGTCTGAAAAGAACCTGACTGTCTCACAACCTGGCAGATCCTTTCAGAAGTAAAGCTATTAGACTTTTCATTCAGCTTCACAATGTCGGCCACGGACATGCTAAATTGTCACACTTATCTGACCCAAAAAATTCCTGGGCAGTGATTTGTGCTTTGAGCTAAAATAGCTTTCAGATCTCTTTGGCCAGTGAAAACTAACGGGACTTTTCTTCAATGAATGTTTGATTTAAGCTCCTCTGCGTGCGCAATGGGAAAGTGACTGCTCTTCCCACTATCAGAAACTGCTCATTAATAAGTAAATGTGCCTAACCAGTTGTACCAGAGATGGGGAAAGAAGCCTTTCAGGCAGTTATAATGTTAGGGCGTCCTGTTCCCCTCAGAACACTTCATTTTAATTTTGTCCCCAGTATGTCCCTAATAAACCAAGTGGGGTGGTCTGAATGGTTGGGGAAATACCCCTGAACTAGTTTTTACTGTTTTGCTTTTTATCTCTTTCTCACAACTTCTTTTCTGGATGCTGTGACTGTATGTATATAGTCTTGGCTAAATCACTAGTCACTTAACCAGATTACCAGTCACTTTACCTCAGTTTATTCCTCAATAAAATGGGGGGCTTTACAATGCCTTTCTCCAAAGGCCATTGTACATATTTAATGACAGGACATGTGAAAGTTTCCTAGAATATTGTGTAGCACATAATAAATGCTCAATAAATGATGTTTAAATCAGAATAAAACTGTATTAAATATTAAATAATGCTCCTCTAATGTGAATGACCCACAGGTAAAGTCTGTCCTGATTCAAAGAGCTTATAGGGCAAGCCTACAAAGACAGCTTCATAAAGGGCTCGTAAAATTATTCATCATTTCTATTCATACAAAACTTAATGACTGTGGAGAGCTCAGAAAAGAGCAGTGAAATGATGAAAGTTCCATGAGGTCATTCCTCTGAGAAGGGGTTAGAGGAGATGGATTCTTTAATCTGGGCAGGTGAAGATTGCAGCATGGCTTAATAATGGTCTTCAAGCATGATTGATGTTAGTAACTGAGAGAGTAATGTAAGGGTTGCGTTAAAGTGGAAACACATCCTTATAATTCTCCCAAGACCTGCTAGATATTTCCTAAGAGCACAAGTAAGTGAAACAGATTCCTATTGCTAACAAGAACAGATATTAAAGCTGAAGTCAAGAAGAAAATACCCCTGCATGTTTACTTGTCAGAGACAGCATCTGGATGGCTGATGGCTGGACATTGTTGAGATTGCGGTGCCTTGTGGACTTTAGTCAATTTCACAACACCTGCTGCTAACTGTAAGATTGCCTGGCAATCTGGGTTAGCCCCACAATGCCCAAAACAGAACTGACTCCCATTAAATGTGTGACAAGTATCTGAAAAAAAGAACTTATTTACACAAAGAGTATGCAATAACTCCACTGGTAGAGGTAAGAATTTTAGTGGTGTTGCCTTAGTTATCCTGATTGGAGGCAAAACAGGCCCTGCTTTTAGGTTCTTATAGGAATCAGAACCAGGTTTGAATTCAATCTACCACTTACTAGATGGGTGACCTTGAGCATAGGTTATAATTCCCCTCCCTGTTCTTTATATACTAGTCAGAGTTCATTTTGATAAATCATAGAAATTTACTTCAGATAAATGTAAGCAAAAAAGAATTAACAAATGAGATGACTAGTTTATAAATTGACAGAAAGATGAAAAATTAAGCTGTAGCAGAAACCAGAGTAGGCAAGGCAAAGGAATGCTTTGCATAAGGCATCACACCAATTTTGCTGCAATTAAACACTTTTTGCTCTAATGGATTATGGATTCCACTGTAGTGTTGAGTAATCTCCGACAGACCCCATGCTTTTATGTCATTCCTCAAAAGTTCTGGGTGGGAATATCTGATTAGTTGTTCTTAAGTCATATGCCCTACACTCTAGGTACCATGGTACTAGAGAGGGAATATATGTTCCCAGCAGGCTGTTAGCATGCCCTACCTCCACTTATCACAGGATTTTTCCCAAATTGGGATGCTGGTCACCCAGAATTACATATGTCAACTACATTTCACTCTTATCTTTTGCAAAAGAGAGATAATATTCTGCTAGAGTTGAAGTACATGACATGTACTAATAGATGACAAATGCTAGCTATCTTAATAAAAATTACAGTAGTGGTGATGGTAGTTGGAGAAATTTCCCAGTGGGAACTAGGTAATTTCTGTTTACTAGACACTGAACTCTTTGAGGGCAGATTACTCACTGTCCAGTGGTAGAACTCCATGACCCTCAATCATGGCTGTATATTAGAATTTCCTGGGGAGTTAAAAAAAACCTGTGACAGTGCTTTTCCTTTTTTTATTCCCCCCTTCCCAAGGAACATGGTATTTCTAAATGATTATTATTAAAATTGAAATAAAATAAAATAATTGTCATAGAACATTTAAACACCTGAAAATTGATTTTATGGATTTATGGGGCCCATTTGATAAATAGTGCTTTACGCTGCTTTTATTACCATTAGACCTCTATTTTTTCTTTTTTCTTTTTTTTTTTTTTTTTGAGATGGTTTTTTTTTTTTTTTTTTGAAGACAAGTGCGGTGGCACGATCCATTAGGCCTCTATAATCTTAATAGTGTAAGAGTGCCTGGCACTGCCTTTCCAACATTAGGTATATTAGGCAATTAATTCCAACAGGTACTTATAGCATAGCTGCTCTGTATTGATGGTGCAAGTCAAGGCCAGATTATTTAAGTGTCTGAAAATAAGATAAAATTATCCTTTTGTTAATGCTTAAGTACTTCAATTGCTCAACTACCTAGAGACCGAATCACTTTACCATGAGTGTGGTTGACAGAACTGCTTCCAGGTAAAGCTAATGTGTTCTGTGCACATAGAACATACTCCCCAAAAAGGATACATTTTCTTGTTTGCAGTACTTGTCAATATATGCTTCCTGCAAAGTACATCTTCAACAAGCTAAGTAAATGAACCGCTACACAGGGTTAAATGTAGGTCTAGATCTCCCAAATCCAGTGGTTTTAATATTGTCATTGTCTGAATCAAGAATGATGTTATCTGCAGTAATTATCCTGTTCAATTAGCAGTTAAAAATGCTAGTAAAACAGTCTTGTAATATGTATGAAGATTTTTGAAAATCTTTACGCCTTTGGAGTCAGTGTAAAAGCTTAATTTAAAGAGGATGCCTAGAAAATAGTGTAAAACATAAACAAATATTTTTTATATAAAATATGAGTTGTGCTTTTAGTAATTAGTCCAAAGAGTGAACAAATAGAAGTAAACAAGTATTTAGCATAAGGTGTAATTAAGTAAAATAGGATACCCAAATAATGGAATATTATGTGGTTATTATAATCGTCCAAAAGAAAAATGAAATTATATATAGTATATATGTATATACACACACACACATGCATGTATATAATATACCATTATTTGGGTGGTTATAACCACACAATATTCCATTATTTGGGTATCCTATTTTACTTCATATATATATATATATATCAAATGTGACCTCTTTATATAAAATACCCTAAGTATTTAGCCAGCGTTAATAGTGGTTGTCTTGGGTAGCGGAACTTAAGGATAATTTTTTTCCTATGCTGTATTTTTTGTATAAATTTCCAAACTTTCTATAGTTTTTGTTTTATGATGAAATACCTCTATTGCTGTTTTTCCTAAAACAAACAAAAAAAATGCTGACACAATAAATTTAAGCAACATAAACACCTAAAGAAAACAGTGAAATTCATCTCCTTATGCCCTGAGAAACCACTATCATTTTGGTGACTATTCTTATATGCATCATCTTTTTAAAAAATATCGACACATACTATATACTTTTACAATAAAGGCATTTATGTTGCTTTATGGTACTCAACTTTATTCAATTTTTTTTTTCTCTTTACCTCTCCCTTACATTTATTCTTCCACATCTTCATGTAATTTAACCAACTCCCCATTTAACCACCTAATATATAAATTTACAAATGCACACTCCTAAGACTATATATGAAGATTTGTGTTTATGTATGTGTACATATATGGATAGGTATATTTGTGTATAGTAGATGATATGCATACATATCCATATATACATATGTTATATATACATATGTACATTACATATGTACATGTATGTCTGAATACATACAAAATTATAGAAATCATATGAAATTGTCAATTTTCAACTGCTTTCACTTACAAACATCTCAATTTCGTAGGATATATTCTTCAAATCAACAGACTCGTTTTGTTTTGATGGTATTAAATGATTTCAGATATATGACTCCTTACACACACGTCTTCCATGGAGAGGAAACAAAAAAGCAAGTAGATAGTCACAGTTCAAATAGATTTTCTAGGAGAGAACACTGGAACATAACAAAGAAGTGATGAGAAACACTGAAAGCAAAGGAGAGGGAAATAGGCAGGTTGGTTGGCCAGGGTTGGCTGGAAACTGGGAGAAGCTCCTGGACATGAGGAAAGGGTGAGTGAGTGACATCAGGGTTTCATATACCTGCCATGTATAATCCTAGCCATGGAAACGCTCTGCAGACTAATATAGGCAGCTGCCTAGTGATTGTGCCGAGCTCCAGAAAGGGAATTCACACTGAGTCCCACAGATTTCCAAACCCTGAGCAGCTGCAACATAGTGCCATTCTGAGAGCTCAGCACTCAAAGACTACCAAGGAGGAAGATGGGAAGCCAGGCACTTTCATCCACCCTAAAGACAAATCTCACCTCTCCCACTGCTGTGAGTTGTTGTGGGACCAAGATGTGAGGAAATCACAGGCCCCATAGCTGTCTGCCTATTCTGCTCCCACTGAGAGTGGCCCCCATCCTCCTCAGTGGCAGGCCTCCAATCCTGTGCCAGTCCAAGTGCACAGCCCTCAGAGGAGTGTGTCCTCCCCTGTGTTCAACACAGCTGTTGCCACTGCCGGGTCAGGAAGGGAGAAGGGAAGCTAGGCAATGTCATACACTCTAAGGACAAATGCTACTGCCTCTGCTTATGAGCTGCTGTAGGACCGAGGTGGGAGAAACCACAAGTTCCCCAGACACCTGCTTAAGCTGCTCCCACTGAGAGCGACCCCGCCATCCTTGGAGGCCAGCCTGCAGCGCAGTCACCACTGCAACCAGCTGAACATTCAGACAATAATCTGGGGACCACTCCACCCCTGCCTATCACAGACAGTGCCAGAACATCCTACCAGAAGGCCTGAAGACAAGCCTGCTGACCTGGTCCAGCCCCCATGATACTTAAGCATGACATCCAGGAACCTGCAGATTGCCCAGCCCAGCCCACATATGTTGGCACCTGAACACTTTTCCCAGGGTTTGAGGTTATGCCAACCCAACTGCTGATACTGCCACAGCTAGTACCCATCTGTACAAACCACTTGCAGGCCACAGGGATGCCGTGACCAGCCCGTCACAGCCCCTGCCAACGTCACCGTGAACCACTGGGGTTCTGGTGGGTTGCCTCGCCACTACTTCCGCCATTGCCCACATGATACCCATGGACCAGGGGCCTGAAAACCTACCCACATTTCTGGACCATTCCTGACACTACCAGCATCCAAGCAAGCTATCTGGAAGCCCAAGAATCAACCTGCCTGGACTTGTGAACACTAGAGCCGGCATCCACCACTCTGGAGTTCAAAGACAGGCATGCTCAGCTGACTGCTGCCACCACTGGGACCCAAAGACTGGCCCACCTGGTATCCTAGTCTCCAGCAAAACTTCACCACAGCCTCCACTAATAACTATACCCTAAGCCACTGAGGAAATTGCAGATATCACCAATACTGTTTATAGGCCAGGAAATCATACAAAGACTGAACTACTGCACAAATCCAGAATCAAAGCTGAAGGCCCCACCCACCACCAACGTATATACGTCTTCAGGAAAAAGCCTTCCCCTATGAAAGCAAGTTCAAAAAAATAGAAGTGACTGTTATACCAGGTGTGCAGATATCAGCATAAGGAAACCAGAACATGAAAAAGCAAGGAAATATGACATTTGCAAAGAAACACAGTAATTCTCCAGCAATGGATCTCGATCAGACATTCATAAAATTTTGGATAAAGAATTCAAAATACTGATTTTAAAGAAGCCCAAATGAGACACGAGAATTCTGAAAAATGATACAGAGAAATATAAAAAACAATTCAGGATATGAATTAAAAAATTACCAAAGGGATTGATTTTTTTTTTTTTTTTTTTTTTTTTTTTTTTTTTGAGATGGAGTCTTGCTCTGTCACCCAGGCTGGAGTGCAGTGGCGCAATCTCAGCTCACTGCATGCTCCACCTCCCAGGTTCACACCATTCTCCTGCCTCAGCCTCCCGATTAGCTGGGACTACAGGCACCTGCCACCACACCTGGCTAATTTTTTTTGTATTTTTTAGTAGACACATGGTTTCACCATGTTAGCCGACATGGTCTCGATCTCCTGACCTTGTGATCTGCCCGCCTCAGCCTCCCAAAGTGCTGGGATTACAAGCAGAAATCTGGGAACTGAAGATATCATTGAATTAAATAAATACATTTGGAAGCTTCGATAATAGTCTAGATCAAGCAGAAGAAAGAATCTCAATAGTTGAAGACAAGTATTTTGAAATAATCTAGTCAGACAAAAATAGAAAGGCATAGAAAAGAATGAACAAAGATTTTGAGATGTTTGGGACACCATAAAGCAACGGAATATTGAAATTATCATTGTCTCCATGGACAAAGAGATAATGAAAGGTTTCCAAAACCTATTAATGAAATAATGGATGGAAACCACAAGTCAGGCAAAAGATTTAGATATCCAGATATAGGAAGCTCAAAGATCGCCAAACACATAAAAATCCATAAAGGTCTTATCTGTGACACATTATAGTCAAACTGTCTAAAGTCAAAGAAAAAAAGAGTTCTAAAAGCAGCAAGAGAAAAGCACCTAGTCACCTATAAAGGAACCACCATCAGACTAACTGGGGATTTCTCAGCAGAAACCAGGAGAGAATGAGATGACATATTCAATGTGCTGAAAGAAGAAACTGACAGAGAAGGATAATATATCCAGTAAAATTACCCTTCATAAGTGAGGGATAAAGTCTTTCCCAGAGAAGCAAATGCTTAGGGAATTTATCACTACAAGATGAGCCCTACTAAAATTGATTAAGGGAGCCCTACACCTGGAAGCAAAAAAACAACATTTACCAACATAAAAACTCATAAAACTGTAATACTGACAGGTAAACCATACACACAAATGAGAAAGAGAAAGGGCTCAAGTGGTTTCACTACAGAAAATTACCAAATCACAATGACAAATAATAAGATAAAAAGGAATGAACAAAGAACATACCAAACAACCAGAAAACAATTAACAATATGACAAAAAAAAACCTCACAGATCATTAATAACCTTGAATTTAAATGGATTAAATTCTGTACTTAAAATATATAGATTGGCTGAATGGATATTAAGAAACTATAATCCAACTGTATGCTACCTATTAGAAATGCACTTTATCTGTAAAGACACAGGTATACTGAAAGTAAAAGGATCGAAAAAGATATTCCACTCAAACAGAAGCTAACAGCTGGGAGGAGTAGCTATACTTACGTCAGATAAAACAGACTTTACATCAAATACAGTGTAAAAAAAGACAGGGAATATCACTATATAATGATAAAAGAATCAATGCAAAAATAGAACATAACAATTCTAAATATATATACATACAACACCAGAACACCCAGATTCATAAAGCAAGTCTTACTAGATCTAAAGAGAGAAACTGACTTCAATTCAGTAATACTAGGGGACTTTAACAGCCCACTCTCACATTAGACAGATACTCTAGACAGAAAATTGACAAAGAAATCGTGCATTTAAATTAGACTTTAGACCAAGTGGATCTGAGAGACATTTACAGAACATTTTATTGAACAACTACAGAGAATACATTCCTCTCATCAACAAATAGAACATTCTCTAGGACAGACTATATGTTAGGCCACAAAAAAATTCTCAACCAATTAAAAAAAAAATGAAATAAAATCAAGTGTCTTCTCAGACCACAGTGGAAGAAAACTAGAAATCAATACCAAAAGGAACTTTGGAAACTATACAAATACAAAGGAATTAAACAATATATTCCTAAACAACCATTGAGTCAACAAAGAAATTAAGATGGAAATCAAAAAATACCTTTAAAAAATGACAATGGGAAAATAACATACCAAAACCTGTGGGATCCAGCAAAGGCAGTGCTAAGAGAAAATTATATAGCAATAAATGCCTACATCAAAAAAATAGAAAGATTTCAAATAATTAACTAGTGATGCACCTTAAGAAACTAGAAAAGCAAGAACACACCAAGCACAAAATTAGCAGAAGGAAATTAGATCATTTAAATAATAAAGATCAGAGAAGAACTAAATGAAATACAGACTTAAATATAAAGAATCAATGAATAGCTGGTTCTTTAAAAAGAAACAAAATTGAAAAACCACTCACTAGACTAACCAAGAGGAGAGAAAATCCAAATAAACAAAATCAGAAATGAAATAGGAGACATTACAAGTGATAGCACAGAAATACAAAAGATCATCAAAGACTATTGTGAACAATTATATGCTAACAAACCCCAAAACATACAGGAAATGGATAAATTCATGGAAACATACAACCTTCCGAGATTGAACAAGGAAGAAATAGAAAACCTGAACAGACCAATAATGAGTAGTGAGATTGAATCACTAATAAAACGTCTCCTAACAAAGAAAAGCCCAGGACCCAGTGGATTCATAGCTGAAGTCTGCTAAATGTGTAGAGAACTAACATCAATCTTCCTGAAAGTATTTAAAGAAAAAAAACAAAAAACAAAAAACAGAAGCAAAGGGAACTCTCCCTAACTCGTTATCGGAGGTCAACATTACCCTGATATCAAAACCAGACAAGAATACATCCAAAAAAGAAAACTATAGGCCAATATCCTTGATGAAGTTAGATGTAAAATTATTCCACAGAATAATACTAGCAAGCTGAATCCAACAGTACATGAAAAAGAAAATATACCATGACCAAGTGGGATTTACACCAGGACTGCAAGGATGATTGAACATATGCAAATCAATAAACACAATACATCACATAAGCAGAATGAAAGACAAAAACCAAATGGTCATCTCAATAGACACAGAAAAATCGTCTGATAAAATGTAACATCCCTTTGTGATAAAAACTCTCAACAAACTAGGAATAGAGGGACCATACCTCAAAATGATCGTGGCCATATATGACAAACCCACAGCTGACATCATACTGAGTGGGAAAAAGCTGAAAATCTTTCTTCCAAGATCTGCAACAAGAGAAAGATGCCCACTTACATCAATCCTATTTAACATAGTACTGGGAGCCCCCATCAAAACAATCAGACAAGAAAAAGAAAAAAAAAATTCCACATCAGAAGAGAGGAAGTCAGATTTCCTCTGTCGATGATAAGATCTAACATCTAGAAAAACCTAAAGATGCCACAAAAAAAATCTCCTATGTTCAGGAAAGCTGCAGGAGACAAAATTAATGTACAAAAATCAGTAGCGTTTCTATACAACAGTAATGAACTAGCAGAGGAAAAAAATCAAGAAAGCAATTTTATTTACAATAGCTCCAAAAAATATATACTCAGGAATTAGTTTTACCAATGAGGTAAAAGATCTCTGTAAGGAAAACTGCGAAACACTGATGAAAGAAATTGAAGAGGACACAAACAAATTGAAGGACATTATATGCTCATAGATCAGAAGAATTAATATTATTATAATGGCCATATTGTCCAAAGGAATAGACAGATTCAATTCAATCCCTACCAAAATACCAATATAATTTTTCACATAATTCAAAAAATCAATTCAAAAATTTGTATGGAACCAAAAAAAAAAAAGAATAGCCAAAGCAATCTTGAACAGAAAGAACAAAGCTAGAGGCATCACACTACCTGACTTCAAAAGATATTACAAGGCTATAGTAACCAAAACAGCATGGTCTTGTTGTAAACACAGACACATAGGCCAATGGAACAGAATAGAAAGCCCAGAAATAAATCCATGTATTTAGAGCCAACTGATTTTTAATAAAGGCACCAAGAATATATACTGAGGAAAGGACACCCTCTTCAATAAATGGTGCTGCGAAAATTGGATGTCCATATGCAAAAGAATGAAACTAGATACCCATCTCACCCCACATGCAAAAATAAACTCAGGATCAATTAAGGACTTAAACATAAGACTGAAACTATAAAACTGCTACAAAAAATAAGGAAAACACATCAAAATGTCAGTCTAAGAAAAACTTTCATGGCAAAGACCTCAACAGCACAGGCAACTGTAACAAAAATAGACAAATGGGACTATGTTAAACTAAAAAGCTTCTACACTGCAAAAGAAACAATCAACAGAGTGAAGAGACAATATGTTGAATGGGAGAAACTGTTTGCAAACTATCTATCCAAGGGACTAACATTCAGAATATTCAGGGAACTCAAACAACAAAAAAATAACAAATAGTCCTATTAAAAAGTTGGTTAAGCACATAAAAGACATTTCTCAAAAGAAGACTTACAAATGGCCAAGAGATGTATAAAAAAATGCTCAATATCACTAAGCATCATGAAATGAAAATCAAAATCACAATGAAGTGTCATCTCACCCCAGTTAGAATGGCTATTATTAAAAAGACAAAAAGCAACAGATGATAGTGAGGATGCAGAGAAAAGGGAACTTACACATTGCTGGTGGGAATGTAAATTAGTAAAACTACTATGGAGAACAGTGCAGTTTCCTCAAAAAACTAAAAATAGAACCACCATATGATACAGTCATCCGACTATTGGGTATTTATCCAAAAGAAAAGAAATCAGGTTATCAAAAAGATACTACATGTGCATGTTTATCACATAACTAACTATTCACAGTAACAAAGATAGGGAATCAACCTAAGTGTCCACTGACAGGCAAATGAATAAAGTAAATGTGGCATATACACACCACAAAGTACTATTTGTCCATAGAAAAGAATTAAATCATGTAATTTGAAGCAACATGGATGGAACTGGAGGTCATTATGTTAAGTGAGACAAGCCAGGCACAGAAAATTAAATACCACATATTCTCACTTATGTGTAGTAGCTAAAAAATTTTGATCTTCTGGAGATTGAGTATAGAATGATAGATACTAGAGGATGTGAAGTGTCTATGGGTGGGATGGGGAGCAGATAAAGAAAGGTTCATTAGTGAATACAAACATATAGTTAGGTAGAAGAAATATGCCCCAATACTTGAGAGCAGATAGGGTGACTATATTTAGCAAGAATGTATTATGTTTTTTTGTTTGTTTGTTTGTTTTTCTTTTTGTTTTTGTTTTGAGAGGGAGTCTCGCTCTGTCGCCCAGGCTAGAGTGCAGTGGTTGGATCTCAGCTCACTGCAAGCTCCGCCTGCCGGGTTCACGCCATTCTCCTGCCTCAGCCTCCCGAGTAGCTGGGACTACAGACGCCCGCCACCTCGCCCGGCTAGTTTTTGTATTTTTTTTTTAGTAGAGACGAATGTATTATGTTTTTAAAAGAAGTTTGAAGAGAGAACTTGAAATGTTACCAACATAAAGAAATGACAAATAGTATAGGTGATAATTCTAACTTGATGGTTATACGTTGTATGCATGTAACAAATACTTACACCCTATAAATATGTAAAATATTTTGTGTCAATAAAACATTGATATTCCATGGTGTGGATCTATCACAATTTACTCCTTTCCCTTATTAAAAGGCATTGACTTTTCATTGTTTTTCTCATCACAAACAATACCCCAATAATCATTATTATACATATATTTTGCATAACCAATGTTTCTATATCTAAGCAATATATTTTCATGTATGTGATACTGATTTTTACCGAAGCCATTTACATATACTATTAACAGAAATGTAATTAATAATTTTTAGTAGATAGGTCTTGGCACGTTAAGTAGTGATCTAATGTTTCCATTTTACAAAAAATTTTTGTTTGGAAGAATTAACAAATTTTATCAAGTGTCTTGTAAACATCTATTGTTTTAAAAACTGTTTAACATATTATTCTTACAAAAGAGCACTTGTAGTGCATAAACACATATTAGGAAACATAAAAATGAACACTCATTAACAAATCATCCAATTTCAAAATAAAAGAAATGACTCATAATATTGAAGTTATCCTAATGCTACTCCCTTATTTCATCCCCTTTTGTCACTTATGCTTGGATGCAAAATCTTTCCAGAATTGTGTATTTATTATTCCTTCACATTTTAAAATATGTAATTTTAGCACACACATATGTATATTTCAACAAATATGTTATAATACATTTTATTATTTTTTGAGCTTTATGAACATGGTATTATACTATATATTTTGGAAAATAAATATGTGCATGACTTATCAACTTATTCTACTCCTAAATGTATACTCAAAAGATATTCATAAATATATGAACCAGGAGACATGGGTATGACATGTATCAACAGTAATTTTCATAACTGCAATAATTTGAAAATAAGAATAAATTGTGAAATATTCGTGCAGTGTAATATACAGTATTGTAAATAAATCAACAGTTCAAACAACATAGATAAATCTTATAAACATTGTTTTCATTGAAAAAAAGTCATAAAAGGTGTGCTATTGACTTTTCTCCCATCACACATCAATATTTCTTCTTTTTTAAATAGTGATGTAGAGCCATCTTTTTTTATCACTTGAACATTCTACTTGGTTACAGTATGGTTTTTCTCTTGATATTCTGTTTAAAAACTCTCATGAATAGCTTTATTGAGATATATTTCAAATATCATACTTTTAACCCATATAAAGCATATAAGTAAATCAGTTTTTCAAAGATTTTTGCAACCATTGCCAATAGCTAATTTTAAAACATTTCATCACCTTCCCAAAGAAATTCCATATTCATTAAGCAGTCACTCCACGTAATCCCTTTCCCTTAACCACAAGCAACACTAAGCTACTTTCTGTAAGCATGGATTTGCCTATTTTGAATATTTTATTTTAATGAAACAATACAATCTATGGCCTTTTGTGCCTGACATCTTTCACTAAGCATGTGTTTAAGGTTCACTCATGTTATAGCATGTATCAGTACCTGATTCCTTTTTCTGGCTGAATAATATTCTGTTTTACAGGTACACCACATTTCTTTAAACAGTCATCAGTTTATAGACATTAGGGTTGTTTCTACTTTTTGACTATTATGAGTAAAGCCACCACTAATATTACTGTACCAGTATTTGTTTGAATATATATTTGTAATTCTCTTGGGTGTGTATACTTAGGAGTGGGATTGATAGATCATACGGTAATTCTATGTTTAATTTTTTTTGTTTTGCTTTGTTTTGCTTTTTGAAATGGAGTCTTGCCCTGTCGCCCAGGCTGGAGTGCAGTGGCGC
>NW_012109130.1:237793-246279 GCF_000951045.1 Mandrillus leucophaeus
CTCAGCCTCCCAAAGTGCTGGGGTTACAGGCGTGAGCCACTGTGCCCGGCCTGTAACTTTCTTTTCATTCCTACTTTATACATTTTAGCTTTCAAGTTTATTTTCTCCCTACTTTCTTGTTTCATTTCAAATTGTCTTTAACTTATTAAGAAGTAGACCAAATTTTGTCATTTCAGTGCAGATCTTTTCCTCTGGTCATATCCCACAGTTTTTGTTATAAGGTCTTCTACTTTTTGCTATTTTCTGGATAGCATATTATTTTTGTTTGACTCTCTTATGATCCAGAACTTGATTAAGAAAGTCTTTGTTAATTTCAGGTGAATAATTGGTATTAAATAATTATGATATCAGTTATTTATTTAATTGCATTAGTTAATGTAAACTATGAAATGTCTGTTTTAAAATATTTTAATATTTTATTTATGAGCAAAGGCAGAATTAATTTCTTACACCTCAAAGAAAAAATATATGCTTGGTTTATAGGTTATAAGTATAGGTCAAATATGTATCATATATTATACATAAACTCCAGTTTTCATATTTTTTTCTTATACATTTAAATCTATCCAGTTCTGTAGGGGGTATAACATTTTCAGCAATAATTTATATCAGATTCTACTTGAATTCATAAGAATATTTGCTCTTTGTAATTAGCTGCTTTGCTGTGTATTGTAGCCAAGTTTATACCTGTGATATATTTGTTTCAGGTCTTGACATTTTATTTTCATTTTATTATATCCTGTGTCTTTTTTCCTAAATTGCAACTGCTCTGATATCAATATTGCTACTCCTTCTTTGTCTGTTACTTTGCATTGCCTGATACATTCTGGCCCTTTATTTTCAATCTTTCTTATTTCACAGTTTAATGAAATAATACAGCCAGACAGAAAAGTACACAGAAAAATATTAGATTCCCTTACACTAGAATTATTTTAGTAAATATTCAATATTTCTCTACATTTGCACCAAAATTATTTTTCCTAATCATTGAAATATTGTAGATTTGAATAAAATTTAAATTCTTTATATATTCTCTCTTGACTCTATTCCTTCTACATTTTCCTCCCTGGTGATAGTTACATAAATTTTTATAATTATAAAAATTGACATGCCTCCATTTCACCTATGTTTTAATTATTTTGCTACACAACCATAAACATATCATATATATGTACACACACATATGATTTTTGTTTGTATTTAAATTTTATAAATAAGTAATCATGTACTTATCTACAATTGGTTTTTCACTCAGTTATGTTTCTTAGACAGACACATATTGATACATACATAGTTCTGATAATATCTTTTAAGTACTGTATAGTATTCTATTTGAAGAAGACAAGGTTGATTTAGTTTTCATTCTTCTAGTGATCAACATTTAATTTGTTTCCATTTTTAATACAAATAATGTCTAATATTCTCACAGAAGTTTCCTTGTACATATTTGCAGGAATTTCTTTAGGGTATATATCAAGAGGTGAAATTATTTCATCAAAGGATAGGACTATATTCAATTTTATTAGCTACCAAAAATTATTCTCTGAAGAGATTTACCCATTTATACCATTATAGGAGAATTGCTTTTCTACATATTTTCACTGCTACTTGGTACAAGCTGACGTTTTACACTTTTCAACCTGACCTATGTGAACTGGCTGCTTCTTTTGTGTTTATTTGCCTTTCCCTGATTAGTAGAGAGGTTGAACATCTTTTAATTTATTTATTGATCATTCTGTTTACTTCCAGTGCATATTTTCTGCCCGTATTTATACTGTATCATTAACATTTTTCCTGTAGAATTCAAGTTTATAATTACACACTGAATATTCATTTTTTGTCATTCATGCAAATATCTTTGTTACATGTTTGTTACACTATTAATGCTTTTTTCCTCTTTTGGTTAATTTTTGTGTCTGCCTCATATTTCAGACATCCTTTATTACATGGATCATTAAGATATTGTTTGACTTTTTTTCCTAAGTTTTATACAATTTTATGTGTGTTATTAAAGTCTATAATACATTGTAAAATTTACTTCTATATATAGTGTGAAATAAGAATCTATTTTTGTTACTGTTCTATCAGAGGAGCCATTTGTTCAATCTATTTGGCTAGTCCGTCTTTACTCCACTGATAATACTTCTATTATTTTCACACTCATATATATGCCTAAGTCTATTTTTCAGATTTTCCACATTGCTTTGTTGGTTTACTTGCTATTCGTGCATCAGTAACACATTATTTTATTTACTATATTTTTGATAAACTTTGTCATTTGGTGTTTGGTAAAATTGTCCATATTATTTTTCCTCCAAAGTTTCTTCTTGGCCTTTTCACAGAATTAAAATTCAGCTACTGGGATGTCCAGCTGCCTCTGCTTCTATAACCAGAGATACTATGAGTTGCAACAAGTTGTAAGTTTTCTTTCCAGGAGGAAGACTCTCTGTATTGATCAACTCTACTATAAAGCTAAGAATTCTTCTACCCTTGGGGAGAGAGGATTTAATCCAGTTCAGTTTTGTCATGACTCTCTGGGAAAGGAATAGCAAGTGTGTACAAGGCCATTTGCACAGGTGTAGTAAAGGCCTTCTTCCGAGTCCAAAAATCTCTGAGTGCCAAGGTTTCCAGTAATCACCGTGTTGGTCTCCTTAGCCTAGGGCTATCTAACACCAGTCTTATTACATTTCAAACCCAGGATAAAAGTATATGTCAACAATTTACATTTGAGTTTTAGATACTGGCATAGCTTACTGACATCTTCTAGGACCTGTGAAGTTGCCATAGCCAGCCTTCCTCAAGAGAAGGAATAAATAGTTGGGTTGGAGTGGAAAGAGGGAGGAAAAAGGATATGTTTAAGCTTTATCTTTCTGGAGTCTTCTATTCCAAATTTTCTGTAATGACAATTTGTTATTTTGATCATCTGAAAAATATTAAATGAATCAATTTTTTAAAAAACTACGATGTCAGCATGACAGAAAAATCTTGTCTTCCTTTTGTAGTATCTAGTTCACCAGATAATTTCACTAGCTTGATTATCTGTAACTGCTTAGTAAAAACATAACACTTTCAACACTTTATAGAATTAGGAATTTCATCTGTCATGAGAGTTCTTATTTATGCCACAGTGGATTTTACTGTTTGGCCCAAAAAATATTTTCTGTAATGAATTTTATAAATAACCTTAGATTACTTCTAAATTCTCCGTAAGTACTAAACCAGTTTATGGCATCTAATGATTATATACCTCCAGGTTGTTTGCTTTCCGTGCAAGATGTGAGCTTGTATTTAGAAACATCTGATTTATTATTTGTCCTTTATGACTTTAATATTTTATTTCACCACAGTATTTATAATCAGTTGGACCTACAGTTCCCAACAATTCAATTTGCTTGTCTTTGAGATCTGTATACTTTTTATTTTCAGTACCCAGAGCTTTATACCTAACATGGGTTTTTATCCAGGTTGTCTCTGTTATAATTTGTCCTTGTTATTAGCAGTGACATAATACAGTGACATAATACTGCTTTTTAGTGTTGATGGAAGGTTTGGTTGAGAGATTATATTTACAAACCCTTTGTAAAGTTTGTTTTACAATCTGTTTTCAGATATGTTATCTTATTTGAACTTCATTCCTACTCTGCAAATAAGTCATTTTTTTCTCCATTGTAAGAGGAAGGAAACTGACGTCCAACATCATATTTTCAGTTGTTAAGTGTAAGACTCAAACTCATATTTTCCAACTTTTATTTCAGAGTTGTTTTTTCCCCTATTCTGCGTTCTGATATCCAGAGTATTTAGGTATTTTACTGATTGTAGGGGACTACCATTGCCAGTGACTATCCTGATGGTGGTAGAGAGTGTGTTTTGTAGTACTTACTTTCTATGAATATTATCACATAATATCTTAATGTGAATTGTCCCTGAAAGTATGACTTTGCCAACATGCATAATCTACAGGTCTTTAAATGTGTGTGTATGTGTGTATGCACCCATATCCATGTTAATTCAGTGAACTTTATTACTGCTAAAGATATCTCAAAAACTTTTCCATGGGATGCAAATCTTTTGTCTTTTCTGAACAAGTAATAGAGATTTGTTCTCTTACCCTATCATTTTTGTTCTTATTCAATCTGAAAAGCAATTGAAGATGTGTGAGTTCATACTGGTAAATTGCTGGGGTAGGTGTTTCACATGTGACCCAGTGTTTGTCATCTGAAGCTTAGCTCACACTCCTTGCATACTGTGTTTAAGATTTCACATTTGGTAGTTTTTTCTTGGTATTGATGAGGAGAACATTGTGACAACTGTTATTCCATCTCATCTGCATGTCTTATATTATGCAGTGAGGTAAAGTAGCAGAAGACCTCATTATTTGAGTCATCAACAATGAACTGGACAAAGAAATGTATAATCAACTGTGGGCAATAATATGTGCATTATTGGGATTTAAACTGGTTTATCCCATCTGTTCTAATTACCACAAATATGTCATGAATGACAAAAACGCTTTACAGCTTATTACTTTGCAGCTGATAATGCAATGGAGTAGGTTATGGTTTTCTTCTATATGGGCTTCATTCACTATTCACAGGAGTGATCTGTTTATGATGGGGTAAATGGAGGAACTAGAATAAGAATTATTTCTGAAAAAGTATCTGGGAGCCAAGGTATTTGTTTATGTTTTATAGTTCCTTTTGCTGACCTTGCTCCTTCTCTGGCAGTTTACACTTTTCTCCCAAGTTCTCAAAGGTTAATCTGTTCTATTACCACCCCTGGGCAAAGCTCATCTATACTCCTGTCTCTATCTTTGGCAAGTAGTTACCATAGCTTTGAAATCCTCTGTCCTTGCTCATTTGTGTTGTCAGGAACAGAATTTGCTGAAGGCTTAGAAAGCAAATCCTACTGGTCTGATGATTTATAGTTGACTCATTTCCTACAGTTGCCACTCTCTTGATAATATTATAAATAATGGAGGTAAAAGAGTGTATGATTAAAATCCATGCAGAATGGATACATGAATGAGTGAGCAGTATAGGGTAGTAGACTCCTAACTTAGATAAGTAAATAAATAGTCTTGATTGAGGAACTTCTGTTGAGTGCCTGAACTTATGTGGGAAAACTAAGGATTTGTTGCCACATGACAAGGTAGCGACAGAGTTCAAATAAGATTTTCTGGCTCCAAAGCCCATGATCTTTTCATTGCAAAATGCTGCAGAAAGTAAAAATTTGTTTGACAATTTTGGCGTTTGCATTCATTACACTCCTGATTGTTTGGAACTTTCTCTGCATGACTCAGACAACTTACTACCATCAACATTTACCCATGGCCCTAAGGAAGCTAAGCACTCTTTGTATTTCGGATTTTATCAGAATCTTTTTCAACTTTATTCAACTTTATATTGAAAGAAGTTGTGCCAAAAATATATCTGTTGGACTTTTAGTATGTTGTTCTTCACAGTTGTCATTGTGGTTGTCCTACTACCTTCCTTTCAGACAGTTTTTAGCTTTAGGATTCATGCGGCAAGTAAATGTATCACAGTGGCCCATTCTGATTATACACACATCATTGTGACTACTCAAAAAGATAAAACACATACAGCAAATGTGAATGGTTTTCATCCTCAAGCAGATCCATGGAAAGCTAACTACTGTACATAGACTTTATAGAATAATAATTTCCTTTCTTTTAAAAAAAAAAATATTTGTTTATTTATTTATTTATTTGAGATGGAGTTTTGCTCTTGTTGCCCAGGCTGGAGTGCAATGGCATGATCTTGGCTCACCGCAACTTCCACATCCTGGGTTCAAGTGATTCTCCTGCCTCAGCGCTCCAAGCAGCTGGGATATAGGCATGCGCCACCATGCCTGGCTAATTTTGTATTTTTGGTAGAGATGGGGTTTCTCCATGTTGGTCAGGCTGGTCTCGAACTCCCGACCTCAGGTGATCTGCCCGCCTTAGCCTCCCAAAGTGCTGGGATTATAAGCGTGAGCCACTGGACCCAGCCTGATAATTTCCTTTCTATACTTTATTCTCAAAGACAGAACATACATAGTAAGTCTTAATAAGTAATTTGGAAATTGAAAGAGGCAGGCATAAGTATGAAGAGAAGTTCAGTGTTACGCTATCTGTTAAAAGAGTAAATTGAATCAGCACATATCAACCAGTCCAGTTGTAAGATATAAATCATGTGACTATACCAATGTTAAGACGCACTAGGGCAAAATCAAATAAGCTAAATGTGTTTCTCATTAAATCAAATAACAAAGAATCCTGGGTTTGAGTCTTGTTCTGTCTCACTTTTGCTATTTTTCTTGGGCAAGCCCTCCTATCTATATGAGCCTCAATTTCCTCATCTTTGAAATTGGAATACTAATCCTTCTTGGGGTTGCTATTAAAGTACAGTGATACAGCACATACCAAATACAGAGCATAATATTTGTCCTGTGTCTTTCAGGGCAGTTCTAGGTAATAGGTAATTATTTACAGTGCTTCCCAGTTTGAGTAGCTGGGTCGCTGGGTATAAATCCAGTCATTTAGAGGCTATTCTCAGTTAGCAAGCCCCTGCAAATAATGGCTGCATCAGACTGTGCTTCAATGTACCTGAGTCTCCATATACTATTCTTTGCTTGCCTAGCCAAGTCCCAAATTATGAACTGTTTCATAGCTGTAATACTTGGCTTTTTAAAAAAAATACAGTAATTGATCCTCAAACCCTCTTCACACACAATATTTCCTTAATTCCAACCTTGATCTAATAATTACTGTGACATCACTGGGAGAAACATATTGCATCCCTTGTCCAGTGCTAGATCGAGAACTATTGAGCTGATTCCTAACAGAGATTGTTCTCTTCGCAAAACCACACAAATTAGTGAATAACTTCTGATTTTCTTTCTCTGTCTCTAGTAGTGAGAATGCTGGCTCCGTGAAAGAGGTCTGTGAGAGCAGGGACCTTGTTTGCTCTCCAGGGCTTACTGCAACAGACTGGCACATAAGTGTCTAATAAATATTCTGACAGAATAATTGGAAGCTAGGGTGCTTTTTCTGAGTGCATTTAACTTTTATTGTGACAATACCATCATGATAATACCTTATATTTGTCAACGGCTTTGTAGTTTACAAATCCATTCACATTCATTATCTCATTTGATCCTCACATTAGCACCATGCAGAGATTATTATTTTATGTTCTTGGATGTAGATGTGGAAGCTCAGAAAGGTTACTAAACAGTGGAGCAGGAGTTGGAACCTAAGTCTTTTGATCACAAGATCTATTTACTCCCCTCTACTCACACAGCTTCTCCTATGATCTGACTCCATTTTTTGTACATAACTGAATACACTCACAGGGTGCCTTTGTAATTTTGTCTTAGTTAACTCGATGCGTACCACAATTTACCTATAATAGGCTTTGGGAAACTTGGTTTTTAAAATTTCTTAGGGTCTTCATTCCTATCTTGCTCCTGATTACATACATTTGGTAATTTTCCTGCTTTTCCTGTGACTTCCAGGGAGAATGTATACTACTCTAAATTTGATTTCAATGTATTTATTTTAAACTCATCCATTCACTAGCTCAAAGCAGAGAATTCAAAGGAATGCTCAGATTCTCACTCTTATCTCTTCCCCAGGCTGTCACTATATCCTTGCTGACACTCTAACCCCTCTTCTCCTGCACTCTATGGATATGACCCTTGATATCCCTTGCTGTGATTATGTCAATATGGTGGATTCAGAGTTAAGGGTATTCTAGCTAAAAGTCATGTGTAAAGCTCATTGCAACACATCCTAAACAATAAATACCCCAAATATTTTCCCCCCTTTTTTATGGTTTAGTTTGAATGAAGAGAAATATTTGTTTTAAATCACCCCCTAGAAAAGTTACGTTTACTTCTTCATTGCTGTGGATATCACGTGAAGCCCAGAATGGCATATATCTTACACAAGCCCTGCTGCTACCACAATAAATTATGAATCCAATTTGGCATTCATTTTCTGTTAATTCCTGATTAGGTCTCAGAATGTTCCCAAGATAGTGCCTCAGAAAACCATTACTTATCTATGCAGTAATCTTACCTATAAGAGTTAACCTTAATATAATACAGGCTACTAATCTATAAATTTATCAAAACTACAGGGAATGGAGGAACACATGGACTTCTGTCTCCAGAGTGATCTTTTAAAAACAGAAATGTAATTATGCCTTACTGCTTCTGAAAAAAGCATTGGATGATTTCACATTATCTGGTTTAGTCATAAACTAAACTCTAGCAGGACTTAAATCTTAAGTCCTTTCATTGAGTGGTCCCACTGTACTTTATAAACTCATCTCTTCCTCACCCACTTCTCCATAAGTCCCATGCTACAGCTGCACCAAATACTTCAATGTTTCCTGAGCACTGTGTTTTATCCTGCATCAAGGTTTTTTGCATGTGATATTTCCTATCCCTAGAGTCCTCTTTTAGCTTTGTCTGATAACATT
>NW_012109130.1:247379-248639 GCF_000951045.1 Mandrillus leucophaeus
AGAGAGATATTAGGCCCACTCTAATGTGTCTGAGCACATGACCCTCTCCTTTATTGCCTAGCATGGGGAAAATAGTCAGTATTGGTTGAATAAATACTTATCTGTGCAGTAATCTTACCTATAAGAGTTAACCTTAATATAATACAAGCTACTAATCTATAAATTTATCAAAACTACAGGGAATGGAGGAACACATGGACTTCTGTCTCCAGAGTGATCTTTTCAAAACTTTGGGAGGCTGAGGCAGGCGGGCGGATCACGAGGTCAGGAGTTCAAGAGCAGCCCGGCCAATATGGTGAAACCCCATCTATACTAAAGATACAAAAATTAGCCAGGCATGGTGGTGTGCACCTCTCTGGGCCATAACCAGAGAGACAATAGACCTTCTGATCCTTTCCTCCTAGAAGGGACCTAGGAATCCTTTCATTTTCTGGTCTGTCGCTGTATCTTGCCTAAGGAAAAAGTAGAAAAATAAAGGACAGGACTTATTACATCATATATTGAATGTATATTACTTCAAGGAACTCTGTGGGTTCATACTTGTATATTTAATCATCACTCTATCCATGTAATGTATTCTCCAAACTTTTAGACACAAACAATAAGGCTCAGAGTATAACAAGTATTAGAAACTTGCTCAAGATCACACTTTGGAAGAAGGAATGTCGGAATTCAAACTCAAGACTGCTGAACTCCTTCAATCAAATCACAATGCCTGAGACATCCTGAACATACTTTGTGTTTCACAGTTTTTTCTTCTTCATTTGATATCTTCCTTTCATATAAAATCAGATTAAGAAAATAATCTTTGGATTCACCTTGCTTTTGTGACCTGGAAGAACCTAAATATGAAAAATAACTTTAAGGGACTTTAAGGTTTTAGCCTCTTGTGACATTTGGCAGCAACAAAAGCTTATTCTTTTGCCAACTCAGGTCTCACCAGGATCCTACAGATGATAGCCCCATGGAACACAATCTTTCATTTAAAGTCTCTAAATAATGTGAAAGGAAGTAAGAATTATAATAAATGACAATAACGTGTCCGGGGGCTTTAGAAAATGGAATTGTTGGATCCAAATAGATATTTTGTCATCAAAATCTGTTGAACAGAGCTTACATGGTTTGTTGAGGTACCTTAAATATTTTATGAGCATAGAAGGAAGGCTTTATTTAATGAGCAAAGCATACAATGTATGAAATTAGGAAAAGAACCACTGAATAAAACAAACTGAATAAAAAAGAAAAAAAAAGATAATGAAA
>NW_012109130.1:248689-249753 GCF_000951045.1 Mandrillus leucophaeus
CTTCTAAAGCAACTTTAATCATCCCCTCTGCTATAACACTTGGAATATTGTTGTAATTATTTGTCTACATTTTCTCCAATAGACGACAAAGTCTCAGAGTCCCATGCTTTTTCTTTGTATATCTTCTGTGTCCAGTTTTTGTTTGTAGGAGCCTCTCACTAAATGATTGATGAATGAATGGAAGTTGGAATTCTGAGTTTTCTCCTGGGTGCATGTACCAAAACCCAAAACCGTTTGTTTAGTTCAGAGCCACCAGCATGTCCAAGTCTCATAATATGGATATCCTAATGTGATAAAAACAGACGGAAAACTAATTTAAAAAATCATGCTAATGTGTTTGTTAAAATACATTTTCACAAATTAAGTATCCTATCTTAAAATAATGATATTGTTAAAAGGCCAGCATCCAATGTGAGTTGTCTTACTATCCTTTAAAGAATTGTCAATTTGACTACCATTTTCTGAATTTATGAGTTTATTCTGACATTCTCAAGTAACTTAAGGCAACCTGATCTTGGTGATTCAGACCTGCAGAGTCACAGTTCAACTGCTGTTCAGCACAATAATATCCCAGACCTACCCAACAATTTTACAGGCTTACCACTGCCCCAAGTCATGGTGCTCATTCATGGTTGTAATGATGTGTTTATGACTTTATGGCCTAATAGGTCCCAAAGGCACTTAAGAAAATAACACAGTATAATGACTCTGTGCTCTTTAGTTGGAGCTGTCTTTTAAGAATATCAAAGTAGAATCTGGAATAAAATGGCCTTCATTCAGCTTTGATATATTCTCACTGTGTGACTTGGGGCTTCAGTTTCCTCATCTGAAAATAGGACATGGGGCCAACAATTTATGTGGTTTATGGTGGGAATAAATAAGATAACATGTGCAAAGCACATATAATAGTTATTATTATTTTTATCTCAAAATACCTACCAGCCTAAATCCACTATGTTCTCAACCCCTAGAGAGATATTAGGCCCACTCTAATGTGTCTGAGCACATGACCCTCTCCTTTATTGCCTAGCATGGGGAAAATAGTCAGTATTGGTTGAATAAAT
>NW_012109130.1:252903-253476 GCF_000951045.1 Mandrillus leucophaeus
GCAATTGACAAATGAGGTCTAATTAAACTAAAGAGCTTCTGCTCAGCAAAAGAAACTACCATCAGAGTGAACAGGCAACCTACAGAATGGGAGAAAATTTTTACAATCTACCCATCTGACAAAGGGCTAATATCCATAATCTACAAAGAACTTAAACAAATTTACAAGAGAAAAATCAAACAACCCCATCAAAAAGTGGGCGAAGGATATGAACAGACACTTCTCAAAAGAAGACATTTATGCAGGTGACAGACACATGATAAAATGCTCCTCATCACTGGCCATCAGATAAATGCAAATCAAAACCACAGTGAGATACCATCTCACACCAGTTAGAATACCAGATCATTAAAAAGTCAGGAAACAACAGGTGCTGGAGAGATGTGGAGAAATAGGAACACTTTTACACTGTTGGTGGGATTGTAAACTACTTCAAACATTGTGGAAGACAGTGTGGAGATTTCTCAAGGATCTAGAACTAGAAATACTATTTGACCCTGCCATCTCATTACTGGGCATATATCCAAAGGATTATAAATCATGCTGCTATAAAGACACATGCACACGTATGTT
>NW_012109130.1:255366-262780 GCF_000951045.1 Mandrillus leucophaeus
CTAATGTAAATGACGACTTAATGGGTGAAGCACACGAACATGGCACATGTATTCATATGTAACAAACCTGCACGTTGTGTACATGTACCCTAAAACTTAAAGTATAATAATAAAAAACTTATCTGAATATTATCAAAGCAACCTAAAATGACTATTTAAACAAACTATTGTGAACATGTTGCTTTTATCTAAGGAATTCCTAGAATGACTTAAGAGTAGCTAATGTATCAATGTAATTCCTTATGTTTAATGATATAAGAACAAAATATGAAGAATCATCTCAAATAGAAAAATATTTCCAAAAAATCAATTAACTATGTTAAAGAAAAAAAAAATCTTAGTAACAGATATAGGACTTCTACCAAACACCTGTATCAAGCATCATATTTAGTTAAAGTTAATCTATAACTCTTTTAAAAAACATGTACAATGAAAAATGATGAAAATTATTTAACATTAGCAGAAATTTCCTTATGTTCCTCAAAGAAAACTGCTGTCTTCCAACAAAAGTGAAAATAGAAGTTACATAATTGGAGAGTTTATCAAATATACAAATACATTTTAAAAATCTACATAAAAAGTAAAACAAATTAAGTGGGTAAAATTACAAACATAATTACAGAAACAAGAAAACCAATAAATGTATAGAAAGATGTTTTACTAGTAACCAGGAATATTTGAATAAAACCACATAGGGATACTATCTCACACCCACTGTAGTGGCAAAAACTAAAATTTCTGCCAATACCAGCTATTGACAAAACATGGAGCAACAGAAAAAAATGTACACTTTTTCACTGGGGCATAAATTATAGGCATTTTGAAGAATTTGGTAGAGTTGACTGTGCACTTAATCTCTGACTCAACAGTTTTAATTCTAGGAATATACTTGGGAAACTCTTGTGCATGTATGAAGGAACATATGAGCAGGATTGTTCATAGCTTTGTTGATTGTGATTGGAAACATCAGAAAGCTAAATTTCCATCAAAGGTAGGATAAAATAATAAACAGCACTGGAAATGAACAAATTGAGCTTACTTTTTTCAAGATGGGTAAATATCAAAATAACAAATGAAATAAGGAAGTTACAAATTTTTGTGTGCAGCTTGATGCTATTTATATCATTTTAAAAGGTAAAATTACACTATATGTTATTCAGGGATTCATACATAAAGAAGTACATAGGAATGATAAAACTACAGTCAAAATACTGGCTAATTCTGGGAAGATGTCATCAGATAGACATGAAAAGCAGTCTTCGATTACTTAGTAATGATTTATCCATTTAACTAGATGACAGATATTGTTGCTTATATTGTATTATTCTTTACCCTTTTTTGGATTACTTTAACATTTCATAAAAATGACAAATATATGTGTAGGTGAGCCATAAAGAATTACTAGTATTATCATTTCCCTGATGATGATTAAAATTAATCCCAAACTGCAGAGGATTCCAACTATTACTATTTATATTTTTAATCCTTGAGTTTTATCTGTTAGGAGAGGCAGTAGGTGCATGTGCATGGTGATAACCCACGAACTGAAAAGCTCACTGAAATATCTGGGGTCTAAGGCCTAATTAACATCTTCGGTACTTGAGTTGAATGGCAAGACCTCTTCAGGCCTCTAGAGTAGGCGGGGAGGACTTTACATGATTCTGTAATGTTGGTGAATGCACGACTGGCCAGCCACATCTTGTTTCCAAGTATAGATCATAATCCATAATGGATGCTTTTTAGAAATCATATTTATGAATGTGCAGAGAAGCAGAGAATAGTGGCTGTATTCAACAAACACCATAAATAATCATGCTGGAGTGGAGCACAGAATCCAAATGCAATTTAGAAGTGCTCTATGGAATTTGTAGAGCATTTTCTTAAAGCAGAACTGGGCAAATTTTTATTTCTGTTCACTACTTGAATTCTCTGGAAGCACAAAGGAAAGTTCAGTCTAGTCCTTTTTCTTGGTATCAGTCTTTCGTTTATCATGCATTCTCTGGTTGGGCTGAAAAATAAACATTGTTGAGAGCTGAACCTAGATACAATGTGGGGGAACAAATTGTAATGTATTTGCTCCTACCCAAATCTGCCAAAATGTTATGATCCAGCCTGGCAGTATATGTTTACACTGTGGTATGAATTCCTGTAGCATGAAAAGGCATACCTGCGGCTGAGGTCCCTTTTTCCCCAGATCGAGGTTTTGAACTCTATTAAGAGTTCCTTATCCACCACCCACATCTACTCTATATTTACTGTCCTTTGGACCACTCTGTGCATGATCTTCTTCTATAATATGTGACCCGCCCTCTTCTTTAGTGTTCACTCATACTTATCTCTTTTAGCTAAGACCACCTTGGCTTTCTCTCTCCTTTTTTAAAATAATAACTTTTATATGTGTGTTATTTCAATGATTTAATTTGAAGTAGTAGTTTTATTTAAGATAATGGAGACAGATTATCAAGGTTAAAATCTCAGCTCCTTCAATTTCCAGCTGTATGATTTTGGTCAGGTTCAAACTTCTCTGAGACTGTCTCCTCATCTGTAAAATAAGGCTAATAATAGTAGCTATTTCATCAGGGTGTTGAGAGGATTAAGTAAGCTAATTCTCGTAAAGCACTTAGAATAGTGCTTGGCAGAGTGCGTGCTAAGTGTTGGGTTGTTATTGTTGTTAATCACTATATTATTGAGATGTTATCTCTAATATATTCTAGAAAATATATAATGTAATAATATATTTGTAATAATCTCTGTTTACTTCCTGTAATAATCTCATGTTTACTTCCTCTGACCCATCCTAGTTTCCTACAACTTTCTTATTTGTACTTTTCCTCGAGAAAGAGTTACTATTTGACTCACTTTGCATTAGCAAGGGGCAAGTAATGCTCCAAAGAAGCCCCCTCCACTAAGTCTGCCATTCTCACCAACAGCAATCTGGAGTGTTATGGAGACATGATGTTTGATAAGAAAGATAAGGTCCCTGGCCTCCTGGGTTTACAGTCCAGTGAAGGAAGATAGACAATAAACAAAGATATATGCTGGATCATCTGAAATACTGATTAATGCTAGGAAGAAAAGGAAGCAAGGTAATGGATTAGGGAGGCTGAAAAGATAAAGCTACTCAAAGAAGGATTTTTTCAGACTGTGGCATTTGAACTGAGAGCTAAATAGAAGAAGGATTATATATTAAGAACACAACACAGGTAGAGGCAAAGGCTCATGCAAAGGCTCCAACACAGATGATGGATTTGAAAAGGTCAGAATGTCTGGAGTGTAGTGAGCTCAGGGGAAGAGTGGTATGGGATGAGGACAGTCTAGATCTTATAGGGAGTCGTAATATTGTTCAAAGCGCCTACTAAAATCTAAACACAATAGAACCCATATGTTGGACAATACGGGCCTAAAATACTGTATTGTGTAAGATGCAAGCTGACGTCATAACAAAGGACAGAATTGGAATGAGCCTGCCTACTTGAGTCAGATCCAGGGCCCAGATCCATCCCATTCTTGCTGCTTTTTTGGTGCCACCTGGTGGCGATTGTCTTCAAGCCTCAATGGCACATTGAGAACACTTCTTGTTCCTGTCTTAGCTGGAACATGGCAGCTGTTCCAGAAATACGCTTGTGAGTTGGTGCCTCTTTAGTTGAAATGATCCCAGAAGAGTGAGCTAAGAGAATATTGAGCACATGGGGCCCATTCTCTTTCCTGAAGCAGGCCAGCCTTCTGTGTAATGCTGGCCTTGCCTTCTTTTCTCTTTCAATCTCCCCCAAAGATAAGCACCTTATCCCACCTCTGTTAGAGAATTAGGACAAGACAGAGCATGAGACTAACTGACACTCAGAAGTCACATTATAATGAAATCATGTTATCAGGGAGTATGTCATCCAAGGATTTTATTGTATATTTTATTATTAGGGAGGATGACAATGTAACTTTGATTTTATACTTACTGTGCTTGATATATATTGATATTATAATATTTTCTTATATTTTAATTATATATGTGCTTGTCTCCCTCAAGGGAAATGTGCTACTCAGAGCTAGGAGAGGGTCTAATTCAACTTTGTGCCCCTAGTAAGAAAGGGGGAAATGAAAACCAACGTGTATATTCACCTACTACAAATAGTAGTAGAATAAGTCTTATTGAATAGTCACAAATAGTCTACAAGGCAAGATTGATTATCTTTATTTTAAAGACAAGGGAGACAAGAATGAAGAATGAAAAGCCACATAGGCAGTAAAGAACAGATCTATAAAATGCCATCCCAAATTGTCTGAACATAAAAGCTACATGACTAGAAAAAAAAAAAAAAAGAAATATGCAACAGATGTAAACTAACAAAGCCTGTTGACATTCCACCTAACCAAACCTATTACCTCCAACACTTGAACACGTTTCCTGGCAGGTCGCTAATGCCCAACAGATAATTGATGGGTTAAAAATGAAAAATACATTTGACCATTTTGGAGTTAAAGAGTGGGGTTAATGGCACCTATTTCCCTAATCAAAGAAAGTAGTCAAGGTGATTGGACATCAAGTTTATTCTTAAGCAGTAAGGCCACAGTCAGCTATGGTTTGGGACTCCAGGCAGCCCTACTGAAGTTGCACAGAAGAGGTACTTGTCAATGCCAATCAGTCTATTCCTGCTGTTCAATTAGGTTCTGATTTGTAATTCGCTACCCTCCAGCACCATTTTACTCAGTGAATTGCAGTCAACACCACAGGAAAAATTAATGCCTGTGAAATAATACTTGAGTAATGGGAAGAAAAGCCAAATGCAAACTGTTCTCTTATGAGTGTATTTATTTTTTTCCAAAAATAATATGGAATTGCTCTTTTGCAAAGAAGTCATTCCTCAGGGAATGTGTGTGTGTGTGTGTGTGTGTGTACACCTGTGTGTGTATGTGAGAGAGACACATTGGTGGCTCGATATCAGAAAAAAATACTTTTGCCAGATTATAATAACTATTATTTGTGATTCTATTAGTGGAAATGTATCTTTTTCAAACTAAAATATGTATTTACATACAGATTGAAAAGGAGGAACTACAAAATAGGCCAAGTTTTCTCAAAGACATACTTGAAACTCTGAGTCAGTCAGAGGTTGTTGTTTTGTTAAATAAGTTAAAATAGAATGAAAGTAATAATATTTAGCATAATAAAAGTTGTCAAGTATTGAGTATGGACTCTGAAATCTGAAACTAATAATCAACTTCCAGGCATTATCTAATTTAAGTATCATGGAGACATAGCGATTATTTCCCTTATTTTAGTGATGAAGAAACTGAGACTGAAATATGAAATACAGGGTCCCATAGCCAATTCAGGAACAGAGCCAGAACTTGAGTTTGGTTCAGTTTGACTCAAAATTATGTGTCTTAGAGCCTGAGCAACCCTGGTGAGCATATTAGAGTGATGACAGGACACCCACCCCTGCCTGGGGTTCCAGGCTTTGTGCCCAGGACTGAGCGTACCAATCCTGGTATTGAAGTATTAGCATTCCCAGCTATATTAATATTTATCTTATCAAAAATAAAAACATAAAACTAGATTAATCTTTAATTCAGAACGACTCGATTAGAAATGATTGACCTGGCAATGTCATTCGGTTAGCAGAGAAAATATTACACAATTCAAAGCGAGATTTTCAGAATCTAACATATTCCATCATTTTGAAAATATTAAAATAATACATTAAATCATTTTGTAAAATTAACAAATAACAATTTAACATTGTCAATTTAAATTGTTGATTTAAAATATTTGCCTTAAAATTTTTAATTCCAAATTTTCTGTATATTTGGTATATAAAAATGAAGATGTCGGAGTTCCATGCTAAACATAATTATAATGTTAGAGGTGTGCCATCCAAATAATTTAGAGATTTTGTCGCCCTTGTCAATGTGAGGGTAAGTGTCACAGACTCAGAATTCTAAATCTGTCAAGTATGAGTAAAGTGAGCCAGGTATGGACTGCTCTGCAGCGGAGGGTCCATGCGCCACCTAAAGGCAGCAGCTGCTCCTCACGTTCTGACAGTTGCACCCATGTGGCAACATGAATTGAAGGTTGCTCCAGATTAATCTCTTTTTTGTTTTTGTTTTCCTTTTTTTTTTTTGAGATGCCAGGCATCCAGATTCTTAACACTGGCATCTGATTCAATATTTAAATATAGCTCTCCCTGTGCCAAACAAAATCACACAATGTGTGTGGGCTATTTCTGGCCAGGGGGCAGACTGTTTGGGTCATCTATGCTAAGGCTGTGGGAATACATCTGTCACAGGGGTTTGGACAATTTTCTTTGTGACAAGAAAGCCCTGCCTCATGGATTGAGAAACTATTCTTCTACAGTGTACAGTCCTGTCCTATTTTATTAAGGACTGGTTTCCAATGTATTTGTTCCTTTGCCAATGTCATTATTGAGAAGCCAGGAGCTGGATGGGTAGGTGATACTAATGGTCACAGCGATGGCAATGAGTGATCTAATCCTTCTTAGAGGGCTTTCTTATAGCTTGAAGGTAGGGCAGGTAAGTGGTAAAATTGAGGGTAAAGCAATGAAGAAACAGCGAAAGTCTCTGAAAATGACTTTACTATTTCGTGGCACTTTTGTGTTGACACAAATTACTTAATAATTCCCTTTTACTATTTGCTTTTAATTACATGTAAACACGTACATGATTTTTACAGTACTGACCTTCATGTGGACCTCAATAGAAACAATCTGTGGACTTCTCTGGCTGTTGTGTTTCTACTTCTTTCTGAAAATCTCAGTCTTTGGCATAAGCCATGGGAAAAAGATAGGAGGGGACAGATGGGAGTAGCTTATTGAAAATTACTGAAAGAAAAAATACCTAAAAAAAGTAAAAGTTCAGCAGATGAAGAGGAAGCAGATATCATCAACCAGAATCAAATCCTACTGCAACATGTTTAATTAATTCTCTCTGGGGGACCTTCCTCTTGCTACCTGCCACTAACTTTCTTCTCCATCCCTCAGTGCCTGAATACCTAGCATATTATGTTATAAAGAACATAGTGTTATAAAGAACATAGACCCCATCTGGACTTCTCCACTTTGAGGTATTTTCTCTTCGGGCCTCAGTTTCATAATGTTTGAAGGAGGAATTTGAACCTTAAAGTGCCTTATTCACTGTGGAATGTGAGGATCAATAAAGATACTGTATATGATAGCATATCCATTATGGTTCCATGCTGCCCCTACCCTAAGGGATAGCTGTTATTGCTAAGCCTCCGAGGCACCATGTTTCACATAAAAAAAGACTCTCTTAAGGACCCCGTGATCTGACTTTGATTTTGAAGCCAGAGCATTGTCTAGAGATTGCAAGGAGGAAGTTGGCAGCTGAACTTTGCTCACTACAAGTTGGGGAGGTAGAGCAAATGAAGTTCTAATGAGCTGAA
>NW_012109130.1:262830-265484 GCF_000951045.1 Mandrillus leucophaeus
GGCTGTTGTGTTTCTACTTCTTTCTGAAAATCTCAGTCTTTGGCATAAGCCATGGGAAAAAGATAGGAGGGGACAGATGGGAGTAGCTTATTGAAAATTACTGAAAGAAAAAATACCTAAGAAAAGTAAAAGTTCAGCAGATGAAGAGGAAGCAGATATCATCAACCAGAATCAAATCCTACTGCAACATGTTTAATTAATTCTCTCTGGGGGACCTTCCTCTTGCTACCTGCCACTAACTTTCTTCTCCATCCCTCAGTGCCTGAATACCTAGCATATTATGTTATAAAGAACATAGACCCCATCTGGACTTCTCCACTTTGAGGTATTTTCTCTTCGGGCCTCAGTTTCATAATGTTTGAAGGAAGAATTTGAACCTTAAAGTGCCTCATTCACTGTGGAATGTGAGGATCAATAAAGATACTGTATATGATAGCATATCCATTATGGTTCCATGCTGCCCCACCCTAAGGGATAGCTGTTATTGCTAAGCCTCCGAGGCACAGTGTTTCACATAAAAAAAGACTCTCTAAGGACCCCATGATCTGACTTTGATTTTGAAGCCAGAGCATTGTCTAGAGATTGCAAGGAGGAAGTTGGCAGCTGAACTTTGCTCACTACAAGTTGGGGAGGTAGAGCAAATGAAGTTCTAATGAGCTGAACGAGTAGCTTCATGCAGAGCTGGCTCTGGATGTCTTCTCAGCAATGCTGTTGCTTCTCAGTGTTTTCACACTGCATTTCCCTCAGAGACATATTTGTTTCTACATCTGCCTCCCACAGCAGACTGTAAGATCCCCGAGGGCAGAAGCCATGTGTGGTTACTTATGGTCTCACAGAAGAAGGTGGAAGAAAGGGGGCAACTTTGCTTACAGAAGAGCAGAGTGTTTGGCATTAGACAGACCTGAACTTGAATCCCAGGTCCATCATGTACCATTCTGTGGCCTTGGGAAGGTGACATATACTCCTAGTGTTCTAATCTGTAAAATGGAGAAAGTAAGTTGTACTTATCAGCGTTACCATGGTGACTAAAACATAGTATCTGAGTACTTAATAGGCATTGAGAAAACTGTTCTTCCTCTTCCTTATTTATAATTTTAGCATCAAGCAAAATATTTGAGTGGGCTTATGTCAGGTGATAGGTGCCTGTACACGTGTGTGTGTCTATCGTGTGTGTGTGTGTGTATGTATAGTTACCCGTTGCTTAACAACAGGGATACATTTTAAGAAATGCATCATTAGGCCATTTCATCCTTGTGCAAACATCAGAGAGTAGACTTACACAAACCTAGATGGTCTAGGCTACTACATACGTAGGCCACGTAGGCTATGTGGTATGGCCTATTTCTCCTGAGCTACACATCTAATAGCATGTTACTGTACTGAATACTATAGGCAATTGTAACATGATGGTAAGTATCTGTGTATCTAAACATATCTAAAGATAGAAAAGGTACATTTAAAATATGTTATACTCTTATAGGATCACTGTTGTATACATGGTCTGTCAAGCACACACACACACATTTACTTCTTTTAAATGTATCTAGCAATTTGGCATTGGTATTCTTTTATTTATTTATTTATTTTTGAGACGGAGTCTTGCTCTGTTGCCCAGGCTGGAGTACAGTGGCATGATCTCAGCCCACTGCAATCTCCACCTCCCAGGGTCAATCAATTCTCCTACCTCAGCCTCCCAGGGCGTCCGCCACCACACCTGGCTAATTTTTGTATTTTTAGTAGAGACGGGGTTTCATCATGTTGGCCAGGCTGGTTTTGAACTCCTGACCTCAGGTGATCTACCCACCTTGGCCCCCAAAGTGCTGGGCATTACAGGTGTGAGCCACCGTGCCCAGCCGGCATTGGTATTGTTTAAACAACTGTTGAATTGATTCATGGTATATGCTGTTAAGTATTTGTCCCATTACCTAGGAAACCTTAGGCAACTCTCCTCTCTCATGGGGACCTAACCTTTTTTACATGTACAAGAGTGGTTTGGGGCTCAGAATTTGCAACTGAAAGCTCAAGTTCAATGAAAACTATGTCTTATGTATCCTGCACAGTGTTGGTCTAAATAACATTTTCAAACAAATAAATAAAACCAACCTTGTAACCAATTACACAGACAGTGAATAAACCTTCGACTGGGTACAGTAATGATCTTTTCTGGGATTCCAGCAAGGCATGGTAACATTTTTGGAGCTACATTATAGCTGCTTTCCTTGGGCAGAACATACACGCTCTCTAGTTTACCAACACCTGGGCTACATCACTCATTTAGATTGCCTGCCTGGATTCTGTAATCTTTGGAGTGTTTGACCTTGAATATGGTATCGTACAGACATGTCATTCTTCTGTGCCTCTATGATTCAATAATTTCTAAGCATGTGGGATTTAGACATTCTTAGTCATAACCAATATCACTATGGCTAACCCACACAATAGAAAAGAGTTGTTGTTTTTCCATGGGCACTGAAAAGAGATATACAGCAGATGGTCATGGGCAATGACATTATCCTTTAAGTCATTTCTGATTGCTCTCCATCACATAATCTACCTCTCAACAGTCTTTCTTCTCTAGATACTAAAGTGGTTTTTCAAGATGTGTAGTTAAGTTTATTCAATGAGAAATGATTTAGTCCCTTTGTTTCCACTTT
>NW_012109130.1:265534-268871 GCF_000951045.1 Mandrillus leucophaeus
CCAGATTAATCTCTTTTTTGTTTTTGTTTTCCTTTTTTTTTTTTGAGATGCCAGGCATCCAGATTCTTAACACTGGCATCTGATTCAATATTTAAATATAGCTCTCCCTGTGCCAAACAAAATCACACAATGTGTGTGGGCTATTTCTGGCCAGGGGGCAGACTGTTTGGGTCATCTATGCTAAGGCTGTGGGAATACATCTGTCACAGGGGTTTGGACAATTTTCTTTGTGACAAGAAAGCCCTGCCTCATGGATTGAGAAACTATTCTTCTACAGTGTACAGTCCTGTCCTATTTTATTAAGGACTGGTTTCCAATGTATTTGTTCCTTTGCCAATGTCATTATTGAGAAGCCAGGAGCTGGATGGGGTAGGTGATACTAATGGTCACAGCGATGGCAATGAGTGATCTAATCCTTCTTAGAGGGCTTTCTTATAGCTTGAAGGTAGGGCAGGTAAGTGGTAAAATTGAGGGTAAAGCAATGAAGAAACAGCGAAAGTCTCTGAAAATGACTTTACTATTTCGTGGCACTTTTGTGTTGACACAAATTACTTAATAATTCCCTTTTACTATTTGCTTTTAATTACATGTAAACACGTACATGATTTTTACAGTACTGACCTTCATGTGGACCTCAATAGAAACAATCTGTGGACTTCTCTGGCTGTTGTGTTTCTACTTCTTTCTGAAAATCTCAGTCTTTGGCATAAGCCATGGGAAAAAGATAGGAGGGGACAGATGGGAGTAGCTTATTGAAAATTACTGAAAGAAAAAATACCTAAAAAAAGTAAAAGTTCAGCAGATGAAGAGGAAGCAGATATCATCAACCAGAATCAAATCCTACTGCAACATGTTTAATTAATTCTCTCTGGGGGACCTTCCTCTTGCTACCTGCCACTAACTTTCTTCTCCATCCCTCAGTGCCTGAATACCTAGCATATTATGTTATAAAGAACATAGTGTTATAAAGAACATAGACCCCATCTGGACTTCTCCACTTTGAGGTATTTTCTCTTCGGGCCTCAGTTTCATAATGTTTGAAGGAGGAATTTGAACCTTAAAGTGCCTTATTCACTGTGGAATGTGAGGATCAATAAAGATACTGTATATGATAGCATATCCATTATGGTTCCATGCTGCCCCTACCCTAAGGGATAGCTGTTATTGCTAAGCCTCCGAGGCACCATGTTTCACATAAAAAAAGACTCTCTTAAGGACCCCGTGATCTGACTTTGATTTTGAAGCCAGAGCATTGTCTAGAGATTGCAAGGAGGAAGTTGGCAGCTGAACTTTGCTCACTACAAGTTGGGGAGGTAGAGCAAATGAAGTTCTAATGAGCTGAATGAGTAGCTTCATGCAGAGCTGGCTCTGGATGTCTTCTCAGCAATGCTGTTGCTTCTCAGTGTTATTCACACTGCATTTCCCTCAGAGACATATTTCTTTCTACATCTGCCTCCCACAGCAGACTGTAAGATCCCCGAGGGCAGAAGCCATGTGTGGTTACTTATGGTCTCACAGAAGAAGGTGGAAGAAAGGGGCAACTTTGCTTACAGAAGAGCAGAGTATTTGGCATTAGACAGACCTGAACTTGAATCCCAGGTCCATCATGTACCATTCTGTGGCCTTGGGAAGGTGACATATACTCCTAGTGTTCTAATCTGTAAAATGGAGAAAGTAAGTTGTACTTATCAGGGTTACCATGGTGACTAAAACATAGTATCTGAGTACTTAATAGGCATTGAGAAAACTGTTCTTCCTCTTCCTTAGTTATAATTTTAGCATCTAGCAAAATATTTGAGTGGGCTTATGTCAGGTGATAGGTGCCTGTACACGTGTGTATGTCTATCATGTGTGTGTGTGTGTGTGTGTGTGTAGTTACCCGTTGCTTAACAACAGGGATACATTTTAAGAAATGCATCATTAGGCCATTTCATCCTTGTGCAAACATCAGAGAGTAGACTTACACAAACCTAGATGGTCTAGCCTACTACATACGTAGGCCACGTAGGCTATGTGGTATGGCCTATTTCTCCTCAGCTACACATCTAATAGCATGTTACTGTACTGAATACTATAGGCAATTGTAACATGATGGTAAGTATCTGTGTATCTAAACATATCTAAAGGTAGAAAAGATACATTTAAAATATGTTATACTCTTATAGGATCACTGTTGTATACATGGTCTGTCAAGCACACACACACATTTACTTCTTTTAAATGTATCTAGCGATTTGGCATTGGTATTCTTTTATTTATTTATTTATTTTTGAGACAGAGTCTTGCTCTGTTGCCCAGGCTGGAGTACAGTGGCATGATCTCAGCCCACTGCAATCTCCACCTCCCAGGGTCAATCAATTCTCCTACCTCAGCCTCCCAGGGCGTCCGCCACCACACCTGGCTAATTTTTGTATTTTTAGTAGAGATGGGGTTTCACCATGTTGGCCAGGCTGGTTTTGAACTCCTGACCGCAGGTGATCTACCCACCTTGGCCCCCAAAGTGCTGGGCATTACAGGCGTGAGCCACCATGCCCAGCCGGCATTGGTATTGTTTAAACAACTGTTGAATTGATTCATGGTATATGCTGTTAAGTATTTGTCCCATTACCTAGGAAACCTTAGGCAAATCTCCTCTCTCATGGGGACCTAACCTTTTTTACATGTAGAAGAGTGGTTTGGGGCTCAGAATTTACAACTGAAAGCTCAAGTTCAGTGAAAACTATGTCTTATGTGTCCTGCACAGTGTTGGTCTAAATGACATTTTCAAACAAATAAATAAAACCAACCTTGTAACCAATTACACAGACAGTGAATAAACCTTCGACTGGGTACAGTAATGATCTTTTCTGGGATTCCAGCAAGGCATGGTAACAGTTTTGGAGCTACATTATAGCTGCTCTCCTTGGGCAGAACATACACGCTCTCTAGTTTACCAACACCTGGGCTACATCACTCATTTAGATTGCCTGCCTGGATTCTGTAATCTTTGGAGTGTTTGACCTTGAATATGGTATCGTACAGACATGTCATTCTTCTGTGCCTCTATGATTCAATGATTTCTAAGCATGTGGAATTTAGACATTCTTAGTCATAACCAATATCACTATGGCTAACCCACACAATAGAAAAGAGTTGTTGTTTTTCCATGGGCACTGAAAAGAGATATACAGCAGATGGTCATCGGCAATGACATTATCCTTTAAGTCATTTCTGATTGCTCTCCATCACATAATCTACCTCTCAACAGTCTTTCTTCTCTAGATACTAAAGTGGTTTTTCAAGATGTGTAGTTAAGTTTATTCAATGAGAAATGATTTAGTCCCTTTGTTTCCACTTT
>NW_012109130.1:268921-269532 GCF_000951045.1 Mandrillus leucophaeus
AGCATGAGTTCTGCAAAGACATTTTCAAGCCAAGTGCATCCAGGATGCTGTGGAGCCACAAGCAGACAAAGCAGCATAAATGCTCTTTGGGAATCCTAAACCCTAGTGCTCCTATCTGTTAAGAGTTCTTGAATTTTCTCATCTTAATTTCTTCTCCAACTCACAGAAGAAAAAAAAATAGATGCTGATTTCCCCCCTTTCAGAAGCACCATGATAAAACTTTGTGAATTTGACAAAAGCTTTTTTTTTTTCCAAAATAACTTTTTCATTATGATGGTTACTTGTCTGCCATTTACACAACATGAAATAATTTTTCTCTGGGTGTAATCAGATGATGACAGAAATATGGTGAAGCTCTCTAAAGGATTGACTTACTTTAATTCTTCAGTTCTCATTCAGGGCTGAAGCCTCCTTGTTTCATTTGGAGGTGAATTATCTTATTGATCATGTCTGCATAAATACCTCTACTATGAATAATGCAGACTATTGGAATATTCAAAGTAAAAAATGTGGACCTGTCTTTAAAGGGATAGGTTTAATGTCATGAAGAATAAACTAAAAATCAAATTGTGTTCCTCCTTTTAAGCAAGAAAATAAAGCATCATTCAGAA
>NW_012109130.1:269582-271548 GCF_000951045.1 Mandrillus leucophaeus
GCTTAAAGCGCAGTATTGGGGTGGGAGTTACCCGATTTTCCAGGTGTTGTGTGTCTCAGTTCCCCTGGCTAGGAAAAGGGATTCCATTTCCCCTTGCGCTTCCCAGGTGAGGCGATGCCTCGCCCTGCTTCAGCTCTCGCTGGTGGGGCTGCAGCAGCTGACCAGCACCAATCGTCCGGCACTCCCCAGTGAGATGAACCCAGTACCTCAGTTGAAAATGCAGAAATCACCAGCCTTCTGTGTTGCTCGCACTAGGAGTTGGAGACTGGAGCTGTTCCTATTCGGCCATCTTCCAGAATAGAATTCTTAAGTTCATAAAGCAACTAAGGATTAGATATAATGGCATAAGGGAAGAAGTGAAACATAGTCCCTTTTGTTCCCTGGCCATCATCAGGCTTGTAGTTTGGTGGAAGTAGCAGTGTGATCTATTGAGAGGTAGAGTAGCCTCATGAAGTTTTGTATTCAGAGAAAAGCAAGCCTAAAACTTGGCATACCGTGTAACTAGATATGTTGCCTTATGGAAATTATTTAATACCTTTCAGACTTGTTTCCTTTATCTGTAAAATGGAGATAAAAATATTCTATTGGTTGAATTTATTTTGGCTGGAAGTAATATAAAACTCAAGTAATTGTGGCTTAATAATAAATTCTTTCATTCTCTCTCATGACATGAAATCTGGCAATATGTAGCTCCAGGGTTGGTTCAGCAGCTCAATGATATCAAAGGCCTACTTTGGTATTTCTCTGATTTAATTGTAATATTTCCCATAAACTAAAGAAGGCTGTATTTCTCTAGTCCTCACGTCCTCCAGTCAGCTAACTAAACAGAATGAACATATTAGAAATTCTGTCATTTAACCATGAAAGTCAACTCCACTGCCACTTCATCACCAGCAGACTTCCCCTTACTTCTTATTAGCAAGAACTTGGTCACATGCCCTTATCTAGACAAATCACTGGGAAAAGGGATGAAAATTCCATTACTATTATTATAGATATGTGGTTCTCAAAGTAGAGTCCTCAGATGATTCTGGCAAGCTCGTTTAAATACAGACTACTGGGTTCTACCCCCAGAATTTCTAATTTAGCATGTTGGGTGGTACCAGATAATTTTCATATATAATATGTTTCCTGCTGATGTTAATGGTGCTAGTCTGAGGACCACCGTTTGAGAACCGTTGATTGAGACCAAGAGTGATTTATGCAAACAAGTCAAGGTTCTTCTAATTGAAAGTGAATGGGTGGGAGGTGGAGGGTGTATCACTCAGGATAGAGCAGAAAGACAAAATCTGTATGGTGCCTGCCCCCAGGATGGAGGATGGGGAGTGCACAGCCGCTACCATTCTACGAGCTGAAATTGACCGAAACATACCTGGAAGTTGCAAGCCTTCAAATAGACTCCAGAGTCCTAAAATTGTTCTATCAGGCAGATTCTACCAGTGTAATTATAGTCTAGGTTGGGAGAGAGACTCCTGGTGCTGACTACTCTGCTATGTTCCCAGAATCCTCAGAGGTATCTTTCATACATAGTTCATAAGGTGACATTGATATCTTTTTAATTTACCTTCTTGACAACAATAAATACCCATATCAATCGCTTTGGGAAAAACAACAACTTTGATCTGGCACTAATAGAAGAGAGGTAAGGAAGGTGCCCTTTAGACAGAGGAGCCTTCCAAAGGAAAACACACACACTGTCAAAGTAGCATGATTTCTTCAGCCAATACATCCATCTCACAATATGCCATAGGACTGACATAAAAAGAGGCCTAAGGGATATCTGTGGATTTTGTCTCACCAGAATTCAGTTCCTGTTCTAATAAGGGCATTCCAATAGTTTCTGAGGAACAACCCCTTCTAAATTCTCAGTTTAAGATATCTCAAGTAGTGCTGATTTTACCTCTTGCTCTAGGGGTGGGCTGGTAACCAGATATGATCACAGTAACTACTTCAGGACTCAGCATGT
>NW_012109130.1:271598-272229 GCF_000951045.1 Mandrillus leucophaeus
AGCATGAGTTCTGCAAAGACATTTTCAAGCCAAGTGCATCCAGGATGCTGTGGAGCCACAAGCAGACAAAGCAGCATAAATGCTCTTTGGGAATCATAAACCCTAGTGCTCCTATCTGTTAAGAGTTCTTGAATTTTCTCATCTTAATTTCTTCTCCAACTCACTGAAGAAAAAAAAATAGATGCTGATTTCCCCCATTTCAGAAGCACCATAATAAAACTTTGTGAATTTAAGAAAGCTTTTTTTTTTTTTTCCCAGAATAACTTTTTCATTATGATGGTTACTAGTCTGCCATTTACACAACATGAAATAATTTTTCTCTGGCTGTAATCAGATGATGACAGAAATATGGTGAAGCTCTCTAAAGGACTGACTTACTTTAATTCTTCAGTTCTCATTCAGGGCTGAAGTCTCCTTGTTTCATTTGGAGGTGAATTATCTTATTGATCATGTCTGCATAAATACCTCTACTATGAATAATGTAGACTATTGGAATATTCAAAGTGAAAACTGTGGACCTGTCTTTAAAGGGATAGGTTTAATGTCATGAAGAATAAATTAAAAATCAAATTGTGTTCCTCCTTTTAAGCAAGAAAATAAAGCATCATTCAGAATAGAATTCTTTTTTTTT
>NW_012109130.1:276964-285697 GCF_000951045.1 Mandrillus leucophaeus
TAAGATATCTCAAGTAGTGCTGATTTTACCTCTTGCTCTAGGGGTGGGCTGGTAACCAGATATGATCACAGTAACTACTTCAGGACTCAGCATGTAACCAAATCAAGATGAATGAGGCTCAAATCCCGTTTTTTGTTTGTTTATTTTTGTTTTTCTGGTTTTTTTTTTGGTTTTTTGGTGGGTTTTTTTGTTTGTTTGTTTGTTTTTTGGTTTTTTTTTTTTGAGGCGGAGTCTTGCTCTGTTGCCCAGTCTGGAGTGCAGTGGCATGATCTCAGCCCACTGCAATCTCCGCCTCCCAGGGTCAAGCAATTCTCCTACCTCAGCCTCCCAGGGTGCCCGCCACCACACCTGGCTAATTTTTGTATTTTTGCAATAGATTTGTGCCAATACTATTGGTAAGAATCTCTCCCTTTGACAGATTTAAAATGATGTCTGCCTAGAACATCTGGAGGCCATTACATGAAGAGGTTCTGGCTTATAGGAGTGGTAATATGATGACGAGCAGAGTGGAGATACAGAGGGAGCCTAAATCCTGATAATATTGCTTCGTTGCATGGATCCCATAGAGTCTAGAGCCCCTGGACTTGTACATTTTGTGAGTCAATATGTTTCTTTTGGGAGAGGAGAGGTAAGCAGGGTTACGGTGTCACTTACAACAGAGGGCCCAGTGTCAAAAGGTGCATCAGCACCTGCTTACCATTCAAGTACTCAGCCCCAGCCCTTCCTCATGCACCTGCTCCTTACCCTATGCCGACCTTCTTTCCATTCTCCCAGATCTGTATTCCCTGATCACTCCTCCAACCTTTGTCCTTGACTCCTTCCTTTGGTTTTGATGTGCAGAAACATTTTTTGGTCTCTGATTTGGTTCTAATTTAAAAATAAATGCATCTGGCTATCCTGCCTCAGGGCAAATTTAGAAATATTTCTTTCAGTTCAATAGAGTCCTATGGTTACCCTTTTATTGGCACTAATCTTATCTCACATACCGTACTCTGTGGGTAGGACCAGATGTAGGGTAAAAATCTATGTGCCGGTCTTTTACTGGTTTTTTACAGATTTAAAATTAGAATGTTGGCTTTATACTTTTCTCTCTTTTGAATATAAGTATTACAGCTACACATTTCTTTCTAGGCACTACCTTAACTGGTTCCCACAGATTGTAACCTGTTGTTTAATAATATCATTCAGTCCAAAATATTTTACATTTTCCTTATAGTTTAATTCATTGACTTTTGGAATTGGTGTAATTTCCAAATATTTGTACCTTTTCTAAGTATCTTATTTTGATTTGATATCTATTTAATTCTGTTGGGACCAGAAAACATACTCTGTAAGATTTCAAGCTTTTGAATTTTGGGGGGATTGTTTTATGAATGAGGATTTGTTCTATCTTGGTCAACATTCCATGCACACTTGTAAAAAATGTTTATACTACAGTGATTTGGTATAATGTCCAAGAAATGCCAATTAGTATTGTTCATATCTTCTATATTGGTGACTTTTTGGTGTATCAGTTACTGAAATAGAGGTTAAAATCTCTAGATTTGTGTTTTTTCCTTTTGGTTATTTTATTATTGTTTCATGTGTTTTGAAGTTTTGCCATTAAAAATTATATATCAATTGCTGGATCAAATTGTAGTTTTATTTTTAGTTCTAGTGTTTTTCATAGAGGTTGCTCTAATTTACATTCCCATCAACAGTGTATAAGTGTTCCTTTTCTCTGAATCCTTGCCAACATTTGTTAATTTTTGTCTTTTTAATAATAGCCATTCTGATTGTTGTCAAATGATATCTTGTGGTTTAATTTGAATTTCTCCGATTAATAATCTTGAACATTTTTTCATATAATTTTGGTCATTTGTATGTCTACTTTTGAAAAATGTATATTCATATCTTTTGCCTACTTATTAATGAGATTGTTTGATTTGTTGTTGGGTAAATTTTATGTTTGTGTTCCTGGTAAATTCTGGATATTAGTTTCCTGTCAGATCCATGGCTGGCATATATTTTCTTCCGTTATGCAGACTGTCTCTTCAGTCTGTTGTGCCCAAAGGAAAAAAGTCATTATATCAAAAACCTACCTGCAATCATCTTTTAATTTAAGTACGGTTCACAATAGTGATAATAGGGAATCAAACTAACTCTTCATCAACAGGTGATTAGATAAAGAAAATGTGTTAGATATACACAATGGAATACTATTCAGCCATAAAAAATGAAGTCATGTCTTTTGCAGGAACATAGATAAAACTGGAGGCCATTGTCCTAAGTTAAACAAGTCAGACACAGAAAGACAAATACCACATGTTCTCATTTATAAGTGGGAGCTAAATAATGTATACACATGAATATACAATGTGAAATGATAGAAAATGGAGACTCTGAAGGTGTGGGGGTGGGAGGGGAGGTAGATGATGAGAAATTACTTAATGAGTACATGTAAGTCCCGTGATGGACACACTAGAAGCCCTGACTTCTCCACTATGCAATATAGCCAGTTAACAAAGTTATACTTGTACCCTATAAATTTATACAAAGAAAAATTTCACACCTATATATTTAAGAGTGTTACATCTTCTTGGCCAATTGATTCTTCTTATGAAATGACATTTTTATCTTTGCACATTTTCTTTATCTTGAAGCCTATTTTTTTTCTGAAACCCATATAGCTATTCTAGTTTTCTTGTCATTCATGTCTACATGGAATATCTTTCCCCATACTTCTATTTTAACCTGTTTGTGCTTTTGCATCTAAAATACATCATTTGTATACAGCAAAAATTGGGTATTGCTTTTTTCTAGTCTGAAAATCTTTGCCTTTAAGTGTTTAATAAATATACATTTATTATAAATATTGATATGGTTGGGTTTGGGTCTACTATTTTGCAGTTTTTTTGTTTTATTTGTCTTTTTATACTGTAGATCCAGTATTATCCAATGCCTTATGAGATTCTGCAGTCTGGCTTGTGGAATCATGCACTGTTCCTCTTCCTGTGTAAGCACCAGGCTCTACTACTTCTAATATATTTTGGTGATCTTTCTCCAGCTTTGGATAATTTAATCATATTTATTTTCTGATTAGCACTTTGCTGATTACCTGACTGGTATTCTCTGCAGAACATCAAAATTACCTCTCTGTTCAGCTATCTCCTCTCCAATACTCTGCTTTATAACCTCTGCTTGTCTTGGTCTTCCTATATTCCCATCGTTGTATCCTCAAACCAGGTAGTTCAATAGGCTCCTCATGGGTTTTCTTCCTTCTACCATGGCCTGCACCTCTCTTAAGGTAGTAAACTGGAATATTTGTAGCACTCTTCTCATTTGTTTTATGTCTCTTAGGGATCATTTTCTTACTTAATTTCCAGTATCTTCAAAACTCTTTTCGCGTGTGTGTATATGTGTGTATATATATATATGAAAACATATATGTATATGTATGCATTTGTTCCTATTTGTTTCAGATAAGACAACGAATTCAGTCCCTGCTACTTTACCTTGGTAGCAGAAATCTGTTCACTATTCAACTCAGTATGTTTTTCTTTACATTTTGAACATATTTTTAATAGTTTCTTCAAAGTCCTATGTATTCCCCCAAGTGTACAAGAGGCTGTATAGTATAATGATTAAATGTGTGTATTCGGGAGTCAAGTAGACCTTGGTTTAAATCCCCACTCTGTCACTTTCCAGATGTTTTACCATGGGTATATTATTTAAACATGTACGCCTCCATTTTCAGTAAAATTAGAGCAATTCAAATGATCTCAGAGGCATTCTGAAGATCAAATGGAGTTGTGAATATAAAGCACTTGTCAGAGAACCTGACACATAGTAAATTATTAATAGATGGAAGTTCAAAAATTCTTCCTATTTGATAGAGAAACTGTAGTAAGAATCATAGAATATTCTAAAATAGAATGTATGTCAGAATTAAATGGGGTAGTAGAACTGTTAAACACTATAGGAATTCAGAGAGAAGAAAGAAGACTCTTGGTGGAATTAAGATTTGTGCTTGGATTTTAATTGTAAAACAATCACTTGCAGGGCGGGAAGCCTCAAATTCAATGGAGTCTGGAATAAGTGGGTATGTAAAGCAACCACTCCAGAGAGTGCAAATGTTTTATGATGAAGAATTTTGAGAAATAAAGGCAAATTGATAGTCAAAGTGAGGTCAATTATTTATGCTTTGAATGCCCGATAGGAGATTTTTACAGTAAGAATCATTTGTAATTACTAGAGGAGCAGGATATTTTTAAAAATCATAGAATCACAGGATTTCCAGGCTTGGAGTAAATAAGATTTAGTTCCATGTTTTTAAAATCTTCAAGGTTCATAGCAGTCAAACTTCAATAGTTTTGTTCATTGGTTATGAGGGATGACAGTGAGGAAGGAGTGCTGGGGAGGAAGATAAATTTGGTAGATAGAAACATGTATGTCATGTAAAGCTTTGGGCAGGATAAGTTTGAAATGAGACCTCTGAGATTTGCAAATCCATATTCATTAGTAAATACATTTCTGAATTTGTGTTAGAGGTTAACTTAGAGATATAGATCAGAGTTTCCAGAATAAAGGTGAGAGTTGAAATGTTAACAGATGGGTTCTTTTAGGAAGATTTTGAGCAGTTTGTTAGAGAAAAGACAGAAAGGCTTCAGAGATAAAATTAGATGGCCATAACCAGGAAGAAATGGGTTATTTTGTGCAAAGTCACTAAAGAAAGAGAGCTCTATTGCCATTACTATTCACATCACTGTTAATAGCAGGTATGTTTCAGATTAATACACAAAAACTAGTTACTAATAAGGACTTACAAAGAAGAAACAGCAATAATGACATCACCAGATGTTTTGTGAGACAATCACTTGACTTTGCAGAGCTTGTTCATACCTTATTGGAGCTTGTTTGTAAGGCAGACAAAATTTGTATTTTTAAAATTGCCATTTGCCTAATGAAGAACCCGAGATACAAAGAGGTTACTTAAACCTTCTAGCAGTCATTCAGCTGGTTAGCAGCAGAAGAAGCTATGAGCCCAAAGCTAAGATCTCCCGTATTCTGGAATATTAAAAGTAGCCGTTTTAGTTTTTTCTCGTGCTGCTAATAAAGACATACCTGAGACAGGGTAATTTAGAAAGGAAAGAGGTTTAATTGACTCACAGTTTTATATAGCTGGGGAGGCCTCACAATCATGGCAGAAGGTGAATGAGAAGCAAAGTCAAGTCTCACATGGTGAAGACAAGAGAGCTTGTGCAGGGAAACTCCCATTTATAAAACCATCAGATCTCATGGGACTTATTCACTACCACAAGAACAATACGGGAAAACTGATCCCATGATTCTATTATCTCTACCTGGCCCCGCCCTTGATACATGGGGATTATTACACTGCAAGGTGAGATTTCTGCCCCTCATTCTGCCCTGACCCCTCCCAAATCTCATGTTCTCACATTTCAAAACCAATCATGCCTTTCCAACAGTCCCCCAAAGTCTTAACTCATTTCAGCATTAACTCAGAAGTCCAAAGTCCAGTCTCATCTGAGACAAGGCAAGTCTCTTCCACCTACGAGTCTGTAAAATCCAAAGCAAGTTATTTACTTCCTAGATTCAGTGGGGGTACAGGTAGTAAGTAAATACACTAATATGGGAGAAATGGCCAAAACAAAGAGACTACAGGCCTCACGCAAGTCCAAAATCCAATGAGGCAGTAATTAAATCTTAAAGGTCCAAAATAATCTCCTTTAACTCCGTGTCTCACATCCAGGTCACACTGATGGAAGAAGTGGGTTCCCACAGCCTTGGACAACACCGCCACTGTGGCTTTGCAGGGTATACCCGTCTCCACTGGCTGCTTTCAAGGGCTGGCATTGAGTGTCTGCAACTTTTGCAGGTGTGCGGTGCAAGCTGTCAGTGGATCTACCATTCTGGGGTCTGGAGGATGGTGGCCCTCTTCTCACAGCTAGCGCTACTAGGCGGTGCCTTAGTGGGGACTCTGTGTAGGGGCTCCAATCCCACATTTCCCTTCTATACTGCCCCAGCAGAGGTTCTCCATGAAGGCTCTGCCCCTGTAGCAAATTTCTGCTTGGACATCCAGGCATTTCCATACATCCTCTGCAATCTAGGCGGTGGTTCCCAAACCTAAATTCTTGACTTCTGGGCACCCACAGGCTCATCACCAAGTTGAAGCTGTTGAGGCTTACAGCTTGCGCCCTCTGAAACCATGGCCCAAAATAACCTTGGCCCCTTTTAGCCTGGGATAGAGCAGCTGGGATGCAGGGCACTAAGTGCCAAAGCTGCACACAGCAGAGAGGCCCTAGACTCACCCCAAAAATCCACTTTTCCCTCCTAGGCCTCCAGACCTGTGATGAGAGGAGCTGCTGGGAAGTTCTCTGACATGCCCCAGAAACATTTTCCTCATTCTCTTGGTGATTAGCGTTTGACTCCTCATTAGTTATGCAAATTTCTTCCGCCTGCTTGCATTTCTCCCCAGAAAATTGGGTCTTCTTTTCTACTGCACCATCAGGCTGCAAATTTTTCAAACTTTTATGCTCTGCTTCCTCTTGAACACTTTGCTTCTTAGAAACTTCTTCCACTAGATACCCTAAATCATCTCTCTCAAGTTCAAAGTTCCACAGATCTCTAGGGGACGGGCAAAAATGCTGCCAGTCTCTTTGTATAGCAAGAGTGACCTTTAATCCAGTTCCCAAAATTTCCTAATCTGCATCTGAGACCACCTCAGCCTGGACTTTATTGTCCATATCACTATCAGCATTTTGGTCAAAGCCCTTTAATCAGTCTCTAGGAAGTTTCAAACTTTCCTATATCTTCCTGTCTTCTGAGCACTCCAACTCTCTAGAAAGTTCCAAACTTTCCCACATTTTCCTATCTTCTTTTGAGCCCTCCAAACTGTTGCAACATCTGCCTGTTACCCAGTTCCAAAATCATTTCCACATTTCTGGGCATCTTTACAGTAGCACCCCACTCTCAGTACCAAAATCTGTATTAGTCAGGGTTCTCTAAAGGGACAGAACTAATAGAATAGATGAATATATGAATGGGAGTTTATTAGGAGAATTGACTCACATAATCACAAGCTAAAGTCCCACAATAGGCCATCTGCAAGCTGAGGAGCCAGGAAGTCAGTCCAAGTCCCAAAACCTCAAAAGTAGGGAAGTTGACAGTGCAGCCTTCAGTCTGTGTCTAAAACCCTGAGAGTCCCTGGCAAATCGCTGGTGTAAGTCCAAGAGTCCAAAAGCTGAAGAACTTGGAGTCTGATATTCGAGGGCAGGAAGCATCCAGCACAGGAGAAAGATGGAGACCAGAAAACTCAGGCCAGTCCTTCCAGATTCCTCTGCTTGCTTTTATCCTAGCTACTCTGGCAGCTGATATGGTGCCCACCCAGATTGAGGTTGGGTCTGCCTCTCCCAGTCTATTGACTCAAATGTTAATCTTTGGCAACAACCTCACAGACACACCCAGGAACAATACTTTGCATCCTTCAATCCAATCAAATTGACACTTAATATTAACCGTCACACTTATAGAGGCCATAAATGCACTATCCTTATTTTACATGTAAGGAATTGAAGCCTGGAGACTTAGACTCTCTTGGAATGTAGGGATTTTAAGTTACAGAACAATAAGTATCACTTGCCTAATGAATGTCTGCCTGGATTTGTAGTTTTTAGATTGATCTCATTCAATCTGTAAAACAACAGCATTATAAGATAAGTAATTGCTGTGGTTTAGATGTGGTTTGCTCCCACCAAAATTCATGTTGATTTTGATGTCCAGTATGGAGTGTTAGGAGGTGGGGCCGAGTAGGAGGTGTTTGGGTCATGGAGGCATAGCCCTCATGTGCAGAGTAATGTCCTCAAATGAGGGTGAATGAGTTCTCTCTCGCAGGAATCGATTAGCTCCCATGGAGTCTGGTTTATCAGTTTCTCTCTCGTTTCCTCTCTTGCCATGTGATATCTTTGCCCATACCCACCGCCTCCCCCTTTTTTTTTCTACCATGACTTGAAGCAGCCTGAGACCCCCACCAAATGCAGCTACATAATCTTGAACTTTTCGGTCACTAGAATCAAGAGCAAAATAAACCTTTTTTTCTTTATAAATTACTCAATCTCAGGTATTCTAACAACACAAAATGGACTAAGATAGTGATGTTATCATTCAAAAGCCAAAGAAAGTGAAGCTCAAAAAAAGATAAATAACTTGCTCAAAGTCAGATAGCTGAGAAGTAACAGAACCAAAATTCGAACTCAAATATATCTAACTACAAAGCTTTGTCTTGTTTTATGTGTTATCTTGACTCTTGACTTTCAGCAAAAATCTTCTTCCACTCTTTTAGCTGCCTACATAATCTGTGATTAGTGCTGGGTTTTTTTTCCCCTTGTTTGCTTGTTTCTGTTTTTATTTTTAGATATTGCATCAGTATGAGTTCTAACCTGAGCACAGTCTTTTCCCTGAATATGGAAAAGGGTCTCTCATAATAATTAGAAAATGCTGGCCAGCAATAAAAAGCAACTCCAAACAGTAATGGCTCAATAAAATAGAAATATATTTCTTCTCCTTGAAGAGGTCCTTTACATCCCTTGTAAGTTGGATTCCTAGGTATTTTATTCTCTTTGAAGCAATTGTGAATGGAAGTTCTTTCCTGATTTGGCTCTCTGTTTGTCTGTTACTGGTGTATAAGTATGCTTGTGATTTTTGCACATTAATTTTGTATCCTGAGACTTTGCT
>NW_012109130.1:286232-308490 GCF_000951045.1 Mandrillus leucophaeus
GACGACTTGATGGGTGCAGCACAGCAACATGGCACAAGTATACATATGTAACAAACCTGCACGTTATGCACATGTACCCTAGAACTTAAAGTATAATAATAAAAAAAAAAGAAATATATTTCTTACTCATCTAAATAGCCCATGACAGTTTCAGGTCTGTGGAAGGGCCCTGGTCTACAGAGCCTTGCAGGAAGCCAGGCAGAAAAATGTTCTACTATTTTCAATACGTGATTTCCAAGGTTTTCCTGGAAATTGTCCTGTAGTGAGCAGGTAAACATATTCTGGAGGATCGTATTAGGCATTTTCATGAACCATCTTGAAATTATGCCACTTCTACCTCTGTAACTAGAGTTCAGTCACATGGCCTTACATATCTCCAAAGGAAGCATGCTCCAGGCACATCCCTAAGAACCCAAAAAAAAAAAAAACAAGAGAAAGAAGAACTAGCCTGTTTCTACCACAGAGTCTTTGCATGTTATGTTCATTACAATACTGGCTTTCAGCAAATAGTAGAAAATAAGCAGGTTTGTGTTTGCTGTACTTGTGACAATTTATGTTACTGATTCTTCTTCTTTAAACTTATGTGAAGTTTTTTGGTGACCAAGAGAATCCAAGTCTTTATGAGGCAGGTATTATAGATTTATAGATTCTATTCCTGAATGCTTAACAAGGTTACACTTGTCTCAAAATCCAAATGAATATTTTTAGAGATCCAGAAAAAATCTCTTAGTCTGAGCCAGTTTCCTGATTGCAAGTTTACATTATTATATATATATTTTTATTTTCAGAATCCACTTATTCTGTCTTCTGTTTTATAGCAGTAATATTTAGTCCAAAGATAATATCCAGACTGTGCTTAAGAGTCTTTTTTTCACAGTCACATGATGTTTGATTTTATAATTCTCAACCTACAGATGAGAAAACAAAGACTTACGAGATCTAAATAATTAGTAGTGCATTGCTGAGCAGGAATTTGAAGTCATGTTTGTCTCTAAAGTCTATATTTATAACAACAGTTTATTTTTCTTTTATATTCTATTTGCCCGTTAGACTCTATGTATCTGGAGGGCAGAGACCTTACGTCTGTCTCTGTATCAGAGGATATGATACAGTGCTTAGTACATGGGGCAAATGTTCTAGCACATGGGGGGTGCTCAATAAACTTTCACTGAATGAGTGAAAATATCAGAAGTTTTTCTCATGACTCAATATCACCCTAAAAACTCTTAGAAAAGGTGTAATCCATCCACAACCTGAGCCACTACTTCACTGCAAGCTTTAACTATTAGTATGAAATATGAAAGTACCTCTTTGAAAATAAGCTTTGAGAAAACCTTTATTGGTTTTATAAATTTTGAAATTGCAAATCTAATAGGAAAGAGATTAGATGGAGGAAGAGATCCATCCAGCTCAAGAGATGGATTTTACAGGAATTCCAGGATTTGTTTGCAAATTGCTTTCTATAGAAAGTTCACCGTATGCCCCAAATAGGATTAAATGTATTGCTTATGATACATTTTATGAAAACAAACCTTAGGTATTCATCTGTTTCTTATTGTAAATGGAAAATTCATGGTACAGGTAGAGCTTTTCATTGCAACAATTATAACAATTGTTATAATTATTATAATCATGATTAAAATTTCTCCTTATCACACCATTGCAATTATAACTTTTTTGTTACCTATTTTGCCCACTTAAAATATCTATAGAGGTAGAAGCAAAGTATTAAATAGAAACTACATGATGTCTTTTAGAGGAAAACAACATATAAATATAAAATTTATTTTTTGTTTAGTTTTATGAATTGACATTGTAGTTTGTGATTTGCAAAAGCCAAGAAATCTTGGGGTATTTCGAATCTCCATTATAGCCTGCATTAATTTTTCCTTTCATTCAACCTACCAGTCATTTATTTTTTCATATATTCATTCCCACAGACTTGTATTGGGCATTTTCAAATTGCTTGTTACTCCCACTTCTAGGTATCACTAGCAAGGTAAACCTGCATAAAATGTTGTCCATTTTCTTGGAAAATTTGCGTTTCAGTGATAGACACAAAAAGGAAAGAATTGTGATAGGGCAAGATAAGTACTAAAATAGATGTGTGTACAGATACCGAGTCACTAGGGGAGGGAGCTGGTGATATTGGTGGTTGTTTGAAGCTTCAACTACTAGTATGAAAGACAAAACACAAACACACCGCACACATATATGTATATAATTCTTCCCTTTGATTCTGAGCTCCTGAATTTTCTGAGTCATGTTTCATCCATTTTTTCATTGAACACAACACAAAAATCATCCTTGCACATATTTTTAACTCAACAGATATTTACAGAATTGAATAAATGTATTATCTTTGTGTAAATAATCCTTTCTTGATTTGTCAACAAGATATGATAGTTGTGACAAATATCGGTTCTAGCTAGTTCTGAACTACATTTCACCATTTGTAAGTGGTGTGACCCAAGCAATAAATATGTGAGTTATTGTGTTGCCAACATTTGGCTCTGAGGATACGGAAATGAATACTATGGGTCTCACTCAACAATCCCCCAGCTTCTCTTGTTTCCTTGTTCACATTTTCAGCTCTGTGCTGGATTAAACTGAGATTTAAATAAGATTTTAGGACTTTCTGTAGGAGAAAAGGTGACTTTTTGTTTGTTGGTTTCCTTTGGGATGGTTGACACATTGTGAGTGCAGCCAGGCTCACTGTAATTTATCAGAATTCCTTGAATGAGAGTTGATTCCACAGTGAACTCAGAGAGACCCCATTCCCAGAGCTTCTGTCTTGTTTGTTTGCCTGTAGGGAGTGCTGACTGGGAGAAACAAATCTTTGTCTCTTAGGACAAAGGCAGCCACAACCTAGCTTGGGAAGAAACTATCATTTATAATTTGTAAACTCCCCAAAGTGTTGCTGAAAAGCCTCCAAGTGTTTTCTGTATTTGGGTCTGTGATGGTTGCTTTATATACTACTGTGACTACCTACACAGAAGAAAGCCAGTTTTAGGAACACAGTGAAAACGTGAGCCCCTCTCAAGCACAATATGGTTGCATAAAAAAATGAATTTTCTGGCTTTAACTATAGACCTTGCACAGAGAACAGAAATTTGCAGCCTAGGTACCAACATGTGATATGACCTGGTTATTTCCAGCGAGTTTCTGGAATCGTCTGTGAAAAGTACAGTTCTCAGGCAAAATGAGCTTCTCCACTACTTTTCTCATTTTTCAGGCAAGCCAGGGATTCCCTAGTGTCTCTGGGAAAGTTGTAGATATGTAACTGTCTGATTGTCTTCACTGCTTTTGAAAGACTCCTGTGCTATACAGATAACTTCTGCCCTGCTGAATCATGGAAACTCCTTATCATTTCATTTTGGGAATAGAAATATCTGTGAATTGAAAAAATATTTGCACATCATTCACCGCTTCTGTTCTTCCTAGAAATTTTCTATTGAATTTAGGGCTGAAGGAGTTACTTTATTTGATCAGATAATTTATCCTCCAACTCAGGTGGTGAAAGGGAAGTAGGTGTAAACTAGGACTTTTCCAGGCAAACCAGGACATATGATTGCTGTGGTTGAGATGCTTCTATTTGTGTATCTCCTGATTTCCCAAAACGCTAACCATGGCTATAACCTAAAGTATTGTCCACAGCCTATTGGCAACAGGATCTGTGTTAATCATGACTAGTTTTTCTGAGAGCTTTGGAAATAAATATCAGAGGTAGAATTGGTTGCTGCATTGTTACAGAGAGTTATCCTTCAGCCTAACATAGAAAAGTCCTCTCTATAATCAGCCTTCTGTTTATATGTGTCTCTCTTGTTCCCTGGTATTCAAAAAGCAGTGGGCTGATTCTGTCATTTAGAATAAGCACTTTCCGTCCAAGAGCCACAGAGCTTAGTCATTTCTCTACTTGAAGTTTTAAAGTTTTTGGTGATCCAACATATGTCCCAGAGAACTTGGACCTTAAAAATTTGAGGTATGGCAATCTACATGGTGACTGGAAATTTATTTTCTGGGAATTTATAATAAACACACACACAGTCTGACTGCAATATCTGAAGATCCTATACAAATATTAGGCCCTGGGGACTGAGGGCATTTAGAAGTCTAAGGGATGATGTATGTGAAAAGATTTTATGGGCTGAACAATATGTGCTACAGAGGAAGAAGGTGGTATTTGAGTTGGCGTCGCACAGTATGAGAAACTACACCTTTTCTCTCTTTACTTGGCCAGAATGCCTTGAGATCAGAGTATCCAGTTTCAAACTAAATTAACAGCCTGGTGCACAACACAGGACTTGTCAAGATATAGAACCAGGGGAAGCTGAATGCCCCTGAACTGATGCCTCTAACAGGGTCCTGTTAAAAGAAATTGCAAAGTACATTTTATTCATTATGGGTTAGATTCCAATGTTTAATAATTAAATTTATGTTCATATGAGTCCCACATTTCAGATATTTCCAAGAGAAGTCAAAGAAGATTCCCAGGCAGCGGTAGCTACATTCTAAGAAATAACTACTTGGAGAAATTCTGTAAGAATGAACTGAACCTGGTTGAACAATTGACAATTCTCTTTTCCGCAGTGGTGTCAACCTCCTTCAGTGCAGAGTCAAGGCTTTGTGCTAGAAAATCTATACATGAACCAGGTATTTGGTGATTCTAAAAAGCCAGAGCCTAGAGAAAAACAAACAAATAAACAACAACAAAAAAAAGCCTAGGAGACTTCCTTTCCTCAAGAATGAATGAAGAATGAGAATCTCTGATGGACTAGCATAATCCATCCATAGTTTTAAAAGAAATAGAACAATAGTTCCCAAACTGTGTTCCCTACAACACTAGTTTTGCAAGATATTAAAGATATGTCCAGAAAAGGTAGTTATTAGCTAAATAAATTTGGGAAACCATGCATATTATCAATATTATCCAAAAGCTTTGCAGGACATATAATTATGACAAGTCTCTGGGGCTGTCATTTAAAAAATCAGTTTAATAATATTTAATCCAGAGCTTCCTGAACTTATTTGTTCATAAACATTTTCAAAGGACACACAATAAAATCTGGAATTACCAATTTAGAAATGTTTAATCCAAAAAAGTCATATATACCTAATACCAAAACTGTGCCAAACACCCTCAAATTAGTTCTTATTCAGAGACAACACAGCCTTTGAGTTAGGATTTTTTGTGACCATAAGCTCTCATTCATTGTTCAGTACAAGAGAAAACATCCAAGAATGAAGCTTTCAATTCGTTTGAATTCTGGAAAACATAGGATTTGGTTCTTCCAGATGACTTTCGTTGTAGGTGACTGAACAGTTTTAATTGATATGTTGACATGATGAGCATGTTTTAGGCATTTCCTGAAAGGTTAGTGTCAAAAGAAATTAATATCCTGGTGGGCTTGTGTTTTTCTCTGAGGCAGATATTGATGAATGTTCAGAGGGAATCATTGAGTGCCACAACCATTCCCGCTGCGTTAACCTGCCAGGGTGGTACCACTGTGAGTGCAGAAGCGGTTTCCATGACGATGGGACCTATTCACTGTCCGGGGAGTCCTGTATTGGTAAGCAGCTTTCAGGCGTGCCCTCCAGCCACTCGGGCCTTTGCAGGAGGTGCAGCTTGCTTTGGTACTCTGTTCAGCTCCCAGTGTTATGACCATTCATTGGTTAAACGCATCAGTTTTCAAGTTTTCTCCCTCTACAATTCAGGGCTTAGGCCAGGGATCATGCAATGTGGTGTGCTAGAATTTTTATATAGAAACTGTGACAGAGGAACAAAGCCTGGGACTGTGTGTGATGGCTGTGTTCTTTCTAAGGAAAACCTTAGTCTTAATTATTTCTAAGGAAAACCGTGATGACTTACTGAAATTTTTGACAGTTTGAGAGGCAACTGTAGAGATGAGGAAATATTAAATAATACTGGATACTGGATTTAGAATAAGAAAGTTTAGTTTGAATCTCATCTCTTATACTGCAAATGTCACTATAGTCTCTCATCCTTCATCTGTGTATATGGTAAAAATGGGGTAACAATATACATATTATTAGGATTAAACGAGAATACCACCTATTTAAAAACTGCAAGATTTGAATTGGTGCACATATATGATACAGTTGCATTAACATTATTGTTGTTATTGCCACCACCATCATCTCTTGAAAAGTCTCCTTTATTGGTTGGGTCTCTCCTTGTGGTTCTGTTAAACACTGATCTTGGGAAATTAGCAGATGGAATTATTTACCTTCAAGACCTTACAACTTTCATGAAAGCCACACAACTGCTCAAAAACATAACTGTTTCCATGAGAACCTTAGCCAATACAATTTTTTCATGTTGTGTCACCTCTGTTGAATTCTTAATGCTGATTTGGACCAACCTAGGGGGCAAGCATTCTGACCTTGGGTTCCCAAAGTTCAGCTTGCTGAATTAGAAAGTGGGAATTTGATTTTGAAAATTTGTTTTCTCTGCTTAGGGGGTGTGTGTGTGTATGTATTTTTTTTTTCCTAAAGGCTGCTGCTGAGATATAGTCAGTGTTTTTTCAACTTCTCCACTGATGTTGATGTAAAGCAAAGATGAATTACAGAACAATGGCCACGTGGCATGAATTATTCCCCAAAGTCTTGACATTAGTGTTGAGAGGCATGTAGTGTAGTTACTAAAAGCATAGACTTTTGGGCCAGATGTTGGCAGTCAAATTCCAGCTCTGCTGCTTCTGTTTACCATTGGAAAATTTTTATCTAGTCTGTACTTCAGCTATTTCATCTGTAAAATAGAAATAATGTTTATATCTTATTGAGTGTTGTGATAATTGAATTAATATGTTAAATGTTCAAGAAATGTTAGCTGTTATTTTAAATGTCACAGCATATTCAGCATTCTACCCCATACTCTTTTTTCTTTACATATTGCCAGGTACTTCTGTACATATGCAGCTCATTGTAAATCAATGTTATATGAATAGGAACAGCTCAAATGGCTATTGTTGAGGAATGAAGATGATAGAATATTAACATATGACATTAAGCATGGTGACTAAAAGAAAATTTTTATTTTTACAGATCATATTTGACATCATTAAAAGAGGAGACTCTTAGATTTTTTAGTGCACAAAGGACCTTAGAGACCAGCTAGTTAAACCAATTTTATTTATTTATTTATTTTTTCTAGTTTTAAGTTCAAGGGATTCATGTGCAGGTTTTTTCCATGGGTAAACTGCACATTGCTGAGGCTTGGTGTACAGATAATCCTGTCACCAAGGTAGTGAGCATAGTACATGATAGGTAGCCTTCCAAACCTTTCTTTCTTCCCTCCTTAGGCAGTCCTCAGGTGTCTTATCTTTGTGTCTATGTGTATTCAGTGTAGTTAACCAGTTTTATAACTGTTAGGACCTGCCATGGGACGGCACACTTCTCTGCCTTTATGTACGCTGTTCCTCTGGCTGGGATGAAACATGATGATTCACATATGAATTTCATTTTCCTAAATTTAACTCATGTTTCACCAAGTCCCCATGAAGTATTCTTTGATGCCTCCCAAAGACTTGTCACTCCTCTCGTCTGCTAACTCTAGACCTTTTTCCTGAGTGAATGTTTCAGTAGCTTCACTGATACAATATATTTGCTCTCTGACTAGACTATGACCAGCGAATGGGCTTTTTTCTTTTGTTTCTTCAGTGAGACCCTTTGGTGATGGTTGTTTAATAAATGTGAAAATGCAATCGTATCATACGATCAATAAAGAAACTCAGTCTCAGAAAGGTGACACCTCGTTCCCAGCCACATAACTGGTTTGGTTACAAGTGGAGGATCAGACCTAGGTCAAGGGAGAATCTAGGAACAGTTTCAGTTTATGCCTCTTGTTTCAATCTTACCCGTACAGCCCTATCACCCTCATAAATGTCCCTGGCACTTGTCCTGGTTCTCATTTCTCTCTAACATGCTGCGTGACTTGCCTGAAGGAGGAGGTGAAATTCCTGCACTCTCAAGGAGCCTCTTTCTTCATCTACAAACTGATCCCTGTTTTGCAAAGGAAAACCTCAGTGAACTGGACTCCTTGGAGTTGGAGTTGTTTGGATTAGTGGCATTTTAAATTTGAGAATAGTCTGAATTTCCTTTCATTTCCATGTTTTTGGGAAAATATTTGTAAATGATCCTTCATAAGGACAGAAATCTGACCCTCACTTAGTATTTCTGTGGTAGTTGGGAATACTCTGTTGGTTCAGAATATTTCTTGGACAAAAAAAAAATGTAAGTCAGATAGTGATACTTTCTTATTATGGCCTTCTAATGCCTTCCCAATGAACGTAAAATAAATTTCTAACTTTATATGACCTTCATGGTTTTAGACGATATTGTTCCTGCCTGCTTCTTGGACTCATTTCCTGTATATATATAAGTCTTTTTGATCTTTTCATGCCTTGAACATGACAAAAAGCTCATTCCAGTTTCAGGGCCTTTGCCTTTACTGCTCTCTGTCTGGAGCTCTCAACACCTCTCTTGTTGTATGTGCCATGTTATTTAGGTCTCAGACAAATGTTACTTCTTCATGGAGACCCTCCGTGACTTTTCTCTGAAATAATCCTTCCCTACACTTTGTTATAATACTCTCTTTTATGTCTTTTTTAGCATTTTTATTCACATGCACATGTGTGTAATATTCTCTTGCCACAAGTGTACAAGTTGTTTGAGGGCAGAGACCTTGTTTGCCTTTTACTACTCTACTCCCAGCCCCTAAGATAATATAGTCAAAGAGAAGGCATTCAGTGCACATGTGTCAAATGATTGAAGGCATGGACATTCAAAACTGTATCAAGTCAGATTTATTTTCTATTTTGTTTGATATAACTAGTTGTGTTGTGTAGATTGTGGTGCATGACATAAGATGTTAAATATCACAAAACCATGAGTCTTTTATTAAAAAAAAAAAAAGTTTATTATGAAAAGCCATCATACCAGCACTGCCTTGGGTCTTCTGGGAATATGGTTATGAACAAGTTAAGATGTCTGTTCTTGAGGGATTAATAACCTGACATATTCTGGATCATAATAACATAGCTTAATGGCACTGAAAATGAGCACATCTGAATAAACCCTAAATAATATCAACCACTAATGCTTACATTTAAAAGAAATATCAGCATCTAAAATAACTCTTACAATTTTTTTAAAAGTGGTTTGCAACGTGTACTCAGCTATGTTTTTTTCTTCAGACAATGGCATATGTTATCATCTAAAATGTATCAGTTGAGGCTTTTAGAAGAATAGTCTCATGTCACTCTATGTCACTTTTTGTCAGATGAGGATAATAGCACCTTCACTACTGATTTTATCCATTACTGTAAGCCTTGAATAATATTGATATCATAAAGAACGGCATGCTTACAAGATTTATTTTATGAGAAAAAAATGTTTAAGATTTGCCTTTTTCTCTTAAAATGTAACATATGATTGAAGAAATGACCAGTCCTAGTATTGCAGAGGTAGACAGAATCACTATTCTTGAAGAGCTTGTCAGAGTTAGTCTCTTCTGTCTCTCTCTGTCTTTCTTTGTCTGTCTCTTTTTAGCTTGTATATCTTTATAATGCCAGGAGAAAATAGTACACAAAAATTTGTAAATTAATATTTGTGGAAGAAGATGATGACAGTGATTTGTTGGTACTGTAGGGTACAATGCACTCTGTGCTTTGATGTACTGGTAGGAGTCAGTGATTCTCAGTTTTAATATAGAAGTTGTGAGCAATTGCTCTTTTATCTAGGCATAGTTATCTGTGTCATTTAGAAATGAGAAGAAGTAATATATAATTAACAATGGCATGCATAAACAGCAGTACTTTGCATATTTTAAAAATAAGATTCAGACTCCTCGGAATGTCAATCAGTTTCCAAAATATTGCTCCCACAAAGGAAACTTTATTTTCCTCTGTTCGCTAATATACTTTGCATAAATACTCGAACCTACTCAAATTCTTATTCTGCTCTTCCCAAATCCTGCATTCTCTTTCCTCTACTCCTTTGCTTGTATGCTTTTGCCTGACTATCCTCATAGCCCATTTCCATTAGTTAAAATCCTGATGAAGTCTTACTCTGTAAAGCAGGGATTCTCAAAACTGTGTCATAGATTCATTGGAGTAGTGAAATGGGAGAGTTCCCTGTCCCCCTTTGCAGGACTTGTGACAAAAATGTGGCTTGTCTGATCACCTGCCATATGCTCCCGAACCCCTTACAGGAGCGGGGAGTACACAGATGGGCAGGTGCAGGAGCTGGGGCAAGCACTTCTGGGCTCTGGCCCCACAACAGCATCTAGGGGTGGGTGCCTGAAACTCCTGAAGCCCAACTGGGTGTGTGTTACAGTATGTTCAGATAGCTTTGCAGTCCATAGGCAGCTTAAGTATTAAATGGCTGAGTGGACCCTCTGCCTTTTCACAGAGGGCCAGTGCAACAGCTTTCTGTATCTCAAGCTCTTGTCTGGTGTCCAGGAAAAATCAGATCACACACAGACTTGAAGGATAGTGAATGTGGGGTTTTATTGAGTGGTGGAGGTGACTTTCAGTGGGATGGATGGGGAGCTGGAAAGGGGATGGACTGGGAAGACAATCTTCCCCTGGAGTTTGACCGTCCAGCAGCCAGACACTCCTCTCTGAGTGTCCCCAGCCAAACTCATTTCAACATTCAGATGCTCCTTCTCTTCTCTCATTCCCTGCTACTCTTGCTGTTTGTCTGTTCATCTGCTTGTGGAGCCTGGATTTTGGGGTTTCTATGGGTACAGGATACCCATAGATACCCCATAGGGTGTACAGGATCCCGGGTACAGGATACCCATAGGGTGTGGTGGGCCAAAAGGCAACTTTTGGGTGTGAAAACAGGAATGCCTGTTCCCATTTAGGGCCATGGGTTTCCAGATTTGAGGTTGGGGCCTTTGCCAGGGAGCTGCCTTTTTCTACTCAGTATTTCCGTCTCCTGTCCATATCAGCAGCTTTTTAAAAACTACCTGTAATGGGGCATCACACATCCTGGAGATTCACATTCAGTTGGTTTGGTGTGGGACCTAGATTGACATCATTTTCTAAAATTTGTTTAAATTTATTTTTTTAATTCATAATATTTTTGCATATTTATGGGGTACATGTGATATTTTGCCACAACCATAGAATGTGTAATGATCAAGTCAGGGCATTTGAGGTGTCTATCACCTTGAGTATTTATCATTTCTATGTGTTGGGAACAATGCAAGTCCTCTCTTCCAGCTATTTTGAAATATATAATACGTTGTTGTTAACTATAGTCACCCTACTCTGCTATCAAATATTGTAACTTAATTCTTCTATCTAACTGTATGTTTGTGCCCATTGACCAACCTCTCTTTAACACCCATTCCCCAACCTGCACACCCTTGCCAGTCTCTCGTATTGATCATTCTCCCTACCTCCATCAGATCAATTTTTTTAGCTCCTACACATGAGTGAGAACATGAAATATTTACCTTTCGGTTCCTGGCTGTATTAATCTGTTCTAGTACTGCTATAAAGAACTACCTGAGACTGGGTAATTTATAAAGTAAAGAGGTTTAACTGGCTCATATTTCCATAGGCTGTACAGGAAGCATGGCTCAGGAGGCCTCAGGAAACTTACAATCATGGTGGAAGGTAAAGGGGAATCAGGCTCATCCTACATGGCTGGAGCTGGAGGAACAGAATCAAGGTGGGAGGTGCTGTGTACTTTTCAACAAGCAGATCTCATGAGAACGTACTCACTATCGTAAGAACAGCAAGGGGAATGTCCACTCCCATGATTGAATCACATCCCACCAGGCCCTTCCTCCAGCACTGGAGATTGCAATTTGACATGAGCTTTGGGTGGAGACACAAATCCAAACCATATCACTGGCATATTTCATGAAGTCATTTAAACAAAGACTACAAGTGATTATTAGAAAGACTATTTGGCCAATGTAGAGAACTACTGTCATTCAGTTCTTCTAGTAATAACAATACAAATTTCTCCCCTCTTATTTTTCTTCATAGCCGTTTATTTGCCATTCTTTTATAGAATTTAGCAGATTAATGTTCTTAATTACATCTTTATCACCTACAGTACAATTGAGATTTTTTGGATACATTTCTATCAATTAACGTTGAATTAAATTGTATTGGTTGTGCTTTTTATTTAGTTATGAAATAAAATGATTCATTCACAATAAAGCCCATATTGTTGCTAGAGACACACTCAAAGATGACATACAGCTATTCTTATGGGATGGAACACCTGTTGGCATTCCATTATTATCTCCTTTATAAAACTTAGTTGGGTGAAACAGTCTCCCAGACTCTAGAGCCTGCTCTCAGGCCACTGTAAATGGCACAGTGAGGATTTACTTCTCAGAGTACTGCCGAAACCATGGTCACCATGCAAAGCAGTATGAAACAACCAGAAAATATTCCACAGAAATCCCTTGGGAAAGAAATTTCCATTTTATCTGGTGGATGTGTCAGGAATAATTGAAATGGCCTAAGAAAGATTTTGCTTTGACTGCTTCTGCTCAGTGCCTGTTTTCCATAGGAGTGGAGATAAAAAGGGATAGAACCTGGAGGTGCTCTATCTATAAATGTGCCCTCAGTGACAAACCTCACTGAAGGCGAGGGGAGTTATGAAGCCTTAGCAGGCAATACTGTGATGTAATGAGAGGCAGGTTTTAAGGACATAAAGCCTGGATTCAGTCCCAAATTGGCCTCTTTCTAGCCGAGCAGCATTTGGAAAGATATTTAACCTTTCAAAGCCTTAGTTTTCTTAGTGTGCATTGATTAAAATAAAACTTACAATAGAACTTTTTCTAATATGTGTTTTTATATGCAAATTTCCTGACAAGTATTATATAATAGTCAACGCTTAACATCCCTCCACCTTAGTTCCCTCACCTGTCACATGAAAACGATAATAGTAATACTAATAAGACATAACGTTTATTGAGAGCTTACTTTGTGCCAGACATTGCTCTCAGCAATTTACAAAAGCATCAACCTCATAGGCTGCTGTGGAGTAATCATGACAATTAAGTGAACTAACAAGGGAAAGCAGCATTCAGCACTTAGGTTTTAAGCATTCAATAGATGTTATTTTCATTAACTGAACAACTACATGATGTGCTAGACACAGAACCAGGTAATTTCATGTATTTTCTAATTTAATTTCACAATGACCATGGGAGGAAAGCCCTCTTACTGTCCCCATTGTAAAGGTGAAGAAAATGTGAGCTCAAGGATAAAGAGAACTTGTCCCAAATTCCACAGCTGATAAATGGCACACAGAAGTCATAATCAAGGTGTGTTTGATCCCAAAGCTTCTGTTCTTAATATGTTCACACTGTACTGCTTTCTGGAAGGGAGGAGACCAGTGATGGACTCGTAGCTAGGGGAGATGTTAGCCAGAGCAGTTGGAGATCGAAAATACAAGGCAAAGGAAGCATGAGAGAAAACAGGTGAGACCCAGATAGACAGTTACAATATTATCTCCGTGTCATGAGCACTAGGAACTTATTTTATTCACTGGACTCAAGGGATGTGTTCTGGGGCCATCTGTCTGAGCCATGGGCAGGATGACTAAGTGACATGTTTTTGACAGTTAATCTGAAAGCACCTCAGCCTTGATAATAATACTGCTGGGATATCCACTGATGTCATTACCTTCTTTGCATTTCTGGTGATGTAATCCAGAGAAGAAAAAGGAAAGAAAGGGTGGGGGATAAAGAGAATGAGAAAATGATAGGCAGATTTTTAAACCAATGTTTTAAATGTACTTATTTATTTATTAGGCACTGCCTCTTAAAAGCAATTAGAGTAGTATATTCAAGAATCACATGTTCAAGAGTTATTTAAAATACAAATATTTGAAAACTAAGGAAAATATATTAACCAATGATAGTTATCAAAGATGTTCATAAATATCCTGGCAGTCAGAGCAAAATAGGAAACATGAGTATATAAATTATTCTAATTTAAAAGGAAGTTGCATACATAATCATCAAGAAGTAAAGTCTGTGCTGTTTTTTCTATTCTAGAGAAGAGACATGTCAGGGTGGAAAAGTACCTTCGTGGACCAGGGTATTTCAAACCAAGAAAGTTTAAGAGACAAGGCATAGACACTAATCCCAGGACACTCATGGATTTTCTCTCTATGCTAAACGATAAGACCCACCCCACACATCAGGTATTTTTTGGTTAAATAGCATGCCACCTTTCTTTGATAATATATAGTGTGGTCTCATTACTTCAAAATTGTTGTTTTCAAAGAGCTTTACACCCAGTTTTATCAAAGAACTAAATTCCCTATTATTGAAGAGCCTTGCTTAAGGCAGATGCCACTTAGCCATAGAACTGTATGGACTCAATGTGAAGTAAATGCAAGCAAGATTTTGGGAATCAGAGGGCCTCAGTTGCATGACACAAAATTGCCACATGTCACTAAGAGTTTCAGAAGGACAGAGAGACCAAGACCCAGACACCACCTCAGTATGGAATGGATATGGAAAAGGATCAGTATTATCAGGGTGCAGAATGGGGAGGTTAAGAACATTTTGCAACATCTAATAGAAATGGTCTTCCGGGTCCCCCAGAAAGCACCTTACACTGGACACACAGTTGCAGATGATAAATCAGGTGAGAAATGAGTCCCATCAGAACCCCTGGAAGCTTGCCTGCTCCTTTTCAAGTCTTGCCATACATAGATAAGCCTGGAGCTATTTAGCATGTGGGCTAAATTGGACACATTTTAGAGACTTCTCTGGGAAGACAAGTGCACCTCCTCAGTTTCGATGATAATCACTTCACAAAGTAACATCAGAATAGAGTGCATTACACTAGACTCAGGCATGAGCCCAAGGTTCATTCGTTACCCACAGCCTAGCTAGGCTGACAGAGCAAGCCTGTAAGTTGTTTTCTATGTGTACCTTCTAGGAGTTTAGAAACATTTCTGGGAGTTAGTCTAACAGAACCTCAGACTAACAGTAGGGTCTATCCTGTAAGCTATTCCCAACCTGTTTATTATCTTTTCAGCCGCAATGTTTTGAATATCTTCCTAATGGCAGCTATGACTATTCGTAAAGGAAAAAATAACTGCAACTTTGGACCATGACATGAAGCAATGCAGGTATATGGGGAGCCAGGGGAATTGCAATTCTAGTTCAGGTGAAGATCACATGGGCAATAATGATAAGGAGAAAAATTAGAAAACTACTTTAAAAAACTTTCACAAGTATTGGAATGTTATTGTAAGTATTATATCCTTAAAAATACCCTACAGTGGTCTTAGCACTAAGCTAGGTGCTATGTAGGATGCAGAGAATTTATACCAAAGGGACTTTAAAATTCCATGTTGAAGACAAAAATAATCAGCATACGTAAAACAACCAATAGCCTTCTGATATAGGTTATACTTTAAAATATGGGGTCAATGCTATAAAATATATAAGTAATTAGGGAAGGAAGTGATTTTAGAGAATATCAAAGAACAGTCATACCAGAATGCTTGAGGCTGATTGGACTTGAAGGATGGAGGGGTTTAGGTATTTTATAGGTATAATAATAAAAGTAAATATTAATATCTAAGATTAATTCATTACTTCATGTTCTAGGTACTCTTCTAAGAGCTTGACATTTCTTTACTCACTTTATCCTCAAAACAACTCCACTAGGTAGAAATATTTATGATTTCCATTTAATGGATGAAGAGCCTTTATTTTATATTGTGAATGCTCTAAATCTATTTAGTCATAGAAACCTTTTCTCTCCTGGGCATCTTGTGGATTTGGTTTCTATTATCATAAAATATACTAATTGAAAACTTGAGAATGAATATAGCCTATTCTAGGAATTTATAGAAAACTGTATTTACTCAGTATCATTGAATAATGAGCTGTTTCAGATAAGGTTTTTTTTTTTTCTTTTTTCAGTTCTGCGGCAAAAAATGATTGCATACACTACTTGCTCTATAACTATCAGAATGTTTCTACTATCTTAACTTTGGTGTAAGGATAGCCTTCCAATATATGTCTTTTTGTCTATTACCTTTTAAAAATGTGGTCATTAAAAATGAGAATCACTCAAAACAGCTGTTGATTATTGAGTGACGTTCTAGTGGTTTATTGAGGTACAGCTCGTTGGTCCCTATGTTAAATGTTCCCAGTCATAATGTTTTTGACAAACATATTTCTCTTTTACATAGATATTTTATCTTCTTTCCACACTGTCAAGCTAATCTCTACTTTTAAAAATGACATTTAGGAGGTTGCTCTCCTTTCCACTCTGATAAACTAAAGAGTTGGTTATGTGATGTCTCAGACAACAGGACCTCAAAGTCCCAGAAGCCTTTGGGGATAAAAAAGGATTGTGAAGCAGGATTTCACAAGTGCTGGATGACAATTTTGTATTCTGTGAATTGGTCTGGTGGGAGTTCTGAGAAAAGGAAGACATGGGCTGGGGACTTTAAGGCTTTATTGGAGAGATGGAACTTGAAGAGCAAAGAGTTGGGTAATACACAAGGAAAAGATGACTGTGTTCCCATAAAAAGGTGCTTTGTAGTGTGGTTATGGTTTTAGGGTCCTTTCCTCACTGTGAACTTGACATGTTTTGGAAAACAAGCCACAGAGAAGCTTTTTAGTTTTCTGAACAAGACCTTGAAGTTTATATGCAAATTGTTCTTCATAAGTTTTAAATGTCTTTTTTCTTTCTTCCTGAATAGCTGGCAGTCTCAACTGAGTGAAAATAGAATGAGAGGGGGCATTTCTAAAAAACAGGGTTTCCTCAGATCATATTACTTCCTGTGAACTCAGTGCCTCTTGTAGCTTCAGGCAGTAATTTTAGAAGTATGATACTCAGAACAGCATCATGGGAGTTGCCTGGGAACTTGTTAGAAATGCAAATTCTACACCACATTCTAGACCTTCTGAATCAGGAACTCTGTGGGGAAGGGCCTAGTGATCTGTGTTTTAATGAGAGCTCTCATTGGTTGATTCTGAAGTTCACTGAAGTTTGAAAATACTGCCTTGGGGTTTTCATTGAAAGCCCTCAGAACACTCTGAAACTGTGTGCAAGCTTGTGTATACATGTGTGCCTACATATTCTGGAGGAAATGGAACCATAGTTTTTCCTGGGATCTTGGCCACTGACAGTGTGCGAACCACTGTTGAAATACCAGGATCCAGTCTCAATGTTTCCAGTTACCATTCTAACTCTGATTTAACTTATAAGTATTTTCTTCTGGGAGATTTATAATTCAATCTCGGGGGAGATTCATTGCTTTCCTTTCTCAGTTTCTGAGCACTCCTTGATACTGAATTGCTTGTAGTTTCAGCTTCCTGCCTTTTTGAGACTCGCTGTGAGCAATTGTTTCATTACAGAAACTCCTGGCTTGAATGTGTTAGAGCCAAAGATCATGTCTAAGCAGCAATTCAGAGTTCATTACTGATATGGTATGGCCATGTCCCCACCCAAATCTCATCTTGAATTGTAGCTCCTATAATCCCCCTGTGTCATGGGAGGGAACCAGTGGGAGGTAATTGAATCATGGGGGAGGGTTTTCCCATGCTACTCTTGTGATATAGAATAAGTCTTACAAGATCTGATGGTTTTATAAAGGGCAGTTCTCCTGCACACACTCTCTTGCCTGCCACTATGTAAGAGGTGCCTTTGTTCTTCCTTTGCCTTCACCATGATTGTGAAGCCTCCCCAGCCATGTGGAACTGTGAGTCAATTAAACCTCTTTTCTTTGTAAATTACCCAGTTTCAGGTATTTCTTTATTAGTGGCATGAAAATGGACTAATACAATTATCTACAATTTCTTTGAAATGAATATTGAATAGTTTTTTGTTCTTACTCTGAGATTACTCAAGCTGCTGTGAAATGTTTACCTGTGGGTTTATGAGCAGGGAATATTAAACTGTAGTACTCAGGCCAATTAAAGCAGTGTCAGCATAAAATCACTAGTCATTTGTTAAAGGAGCATTTATTGAGAGGGTCTGGTCAGTGTTAGTCCCTGTACTAAGTCTTAGGCATACAGAGAGGAATATGACACAGTCTTTCCAGTCTGGAGTGGGGACAGTGGAAGTGGACAGGGATTTGGAGAGCCTGTATTGTGGACCAGCTAGATTATAAATCAGTTAGAAAAAAAAGACTCTAAGACAAAAGTGACTAACTTCTCATGGAGTGGGGATATTTGGGGATGGCAATGTATATGGTAATCTTTCACAGAAAATATATTTGCGCCAGGTCTATTGAATGAGAAGAATTTTTTCCAGGTGAAATACTCATTAAGGGATGTATTCCAGGAAGTGATAGCAGCCTGATTATAGATGCAGTCATGAAAGGAATCTAATTGTATTCCAAGGTTGGTGAGATATCCAGTGTGGAAGAAGCACCTGCTTCATCCACAAACCCTATATAGGTTTGACATAGGTGAGGAATAATTAGACCACAGCCTTGCAATAGAGGCGGAGACCAGATTGTGAAGGGTAGTGTTTTCTAAACTGAGGAGTTGCAAGTTTTGAATTTTATTTCATAAACCAGTGTTATATAATATTGTTATGAAAATATGATCATTTGTAAAAAAGTCATGATTTTTAATATGCCATATAGTTACACAAATGTAATAGTACTCCCCATAAAATTTCAGATACTCTATCATAAGTATATCAATGTGGTTTTCTGCATCTGTTTCTGCTATTCCTTTTGCTTCAAATGACTTTCTTCTGAAAAAGTGAAGCCCTCAGAATTAGCCAGCTATTGAATATAATCATTATCGAGCAACTACTATATGTTAAATGTCCTAAAATTCTCATATTGAACCTTCAAGTTTGGTACGAGTTCCTGCTTTATGGATAGACAAACGGAAGAACAGTGACATCTGAACTTTCTCATTGCCCCATAGTGAGTAACAATTTCTCAGCTGAGAAATTGTGAAAATGACTTCCTAAAACTGTTTGGGGACACATGTAAGTCAGAGATAGACTCAAATACAAGTTTCTGTCAATTCCTAAATATACAGTCATGGAGTAATTGAAACTGGATCATTTTCCTGCTAAAAAAAAACCCTCAGGATAATGAGAGTAGCATTATTAGACTATTCACTTAGCTTCTCTTCAAGGAAGAGACCATGGCAGAGCAATAATGCCATTGTAATTAATGGTCCAGGTAGTAGAAATACAGAGGAGTCAATAAGTGGCATTATGGGGTAAATGGTGAGGATTCTATCTACTCCAATAAATTGTAATACTTTTTAAATAGAGGCCTTGTTTTAATCATTTTATCATTGCCTTTTATAAATATTAAGTATCATTAATATTTAGAGAATCAATGTGTAGATTGTCATGTTGGAGATTGTATTAGTTCATTTTCACACTGCTGATAAAGACATACCCGAGACTGGGACAATACTAAAAGGCAGAGGTTTAATGGAGAACTCACAGTTCCACCTTGCTGGGGTGGCCTCAAAATCACGGTGGAAGGCAAAAGGCACATCTTACTTCTCAATAGGTGAGAGAGGGAAGTGAAAGCGGAAACCCCTTATAAAACCATCAGTTCTTGTGAGACCTATTCACTACCATGAGAACAGTATGGGGGAAACCACCCCCGTGATTCAGTTGTCTCCCAGTGGGTCCCTCCCACAACACATGGGAATTATGGGAGCTACAAGATGAGATTTGGGTAGGGACACAGAGCCAAACCATATAAGATATTTACCATCTAGTCTTTGCATAAGGTTACTATGTTTGTATTCTACAGAATTGGGAGTCAACCATTGTGTGATGAGGTGGGACAAGCATGGCTTTTAGTTAGGATGCCTGCATTTGTGTCCTCACAAAAACTTTCTACTTGTGTGGCCGGCCCTGGGCAAGTTACTTGACCCTTGTTACTCTTTCTATACCTCTTACACCGCTAGCATTGCTAAAAGCGTGCTGCTGCATACAAGATAACACAAAAGTAGGAGAGGAATTTTACTGTACTCCATGGTTTCAGGAAAATATGATTTATATGTAAATAATCCTGATATTATTAACTGGAAGACAAAAATAATTTTTAAAATAGAAATATAAAACTTCAAATATATTTTATACTAATATATAACAGGGTTTATGAATATCCAAGATTCCAAGTGAGTGTTCACTCTTTTTGCCATGGAGATAATTTTGGTAGAAATGTTTGAAAAGAGGGGCACGCCCAAGATGGCCGAATAGGAACAGCTCCAGCCTCCAGCTCCCAGAATGAGTGACACAGAAGATGGGTGATTTCTGCATTTTCAACTGAAGTATGAGGTTCATCTCACTGGGGCATGTCAGACAGTTGGCGCTGGTCTGTGGGTGCTGCCTGACTTGCAAGAGCTGAAGCAGGGTGAGGCATCCCCTCACCAGGGAAGGGAATTCCTTTTCCTAGCCAAAGGAAATTGAGACACACAACACCTGGAAAATCGGGTAACTCCCACCCTAATACTGCGCTGTACCGAAGGTCTTAGCAAATGGCACACCAGGAGATTATATCCCAAACCTGGCCCAGAGGGTCCTACGCCCATGGAGCCTCCCTCATTGCTAGCACAGCAGTCTGAGATCTAACTGCAAGGTGGCAGCAAGGCTGGGGGAGGGGTGCCCACCATTGTTGAGGCTTAAGCAGGTAAACAAAGCCACTGGAAAGCTCGAATTGGTTGGAGCCCACCACAGCTCCAGGAAGCTGGCCTGCCTCTGTAGACTCCTCCTCTGGGGACAGGGCATAGCTAAACAAAAAGCAGCTGAAACCTCAGCAGAGGTAACTGCCCCCGTCTGACAGCTTTGAAGAGAGCAGTGGATCTCCCAGCACGGAGGTTGAGATCTGAGAACCGACAGACTGGCTACTCAAGTGAGTCCCTGACCCCTGAGTAGTCTAACTGGGAGACATCCCCCACTAGATGCAGACCAACACCTCACACCTCACACAGAGGGGTATACCCCTGAGACGAAGCTTTCAGAGCAAGAATCAGACAGCAACACTTCGCTGTTCAGCAATATTCTGTCTTCTGCAGCCTCCGCTGCTGATACCCAAGCAAACAAGGTCTGGAGTGGACCTTAAGCAAATTCCAACAGACCGACAGCTGAGGGTCCTGACTGTTAGAAGGAAAACTAACAAACAGAAAGGAAACCCACACCAAAACCCCATCAGTACGTCACCATCATCAAAGACCAAAGGCAGATAAAACTACGAAGATGGGGAAAAAGCAGTGCAGAAAAGCTGGAAATTCAAAAAATCAGAGCGCATCTCCCCTTCCAAAGGAACGCAGCTCATTGCCAGCAATGGAACAAAGCTGGACGGAGAATGACTTTGACAAGTTGAGAGAAGAAGGCTTCAGTTGATCAAACTTCTCAGAGCTAAAGGAGGAACTACATAACCAGCGCAAAGAAACTAAAAACCTTGAAAAAAGAATGTATAAATGAATAACTAGAATAATCAATGCAGAGAAGACCTTAAAAGAACTGATAGAGATGAAAACCATAACACGAGAACTATGTGACAAATGCACAAGCTTCAGTAACCAACTCGATCAACTGAAAGAAAGAGTATCAGCAATTAAAGATCAAATGAATGAAATGAAGCAAGAAGAGAAATGTAGAGAAAAAAGAGTAAAAAGAAATGAACAAAGCCTCCAAGAAATATGGGATTATGTGAAAAGACCAAATCTATGTCTGATTGGTGTGCCTGAAAGTGACGGGGAGAATGGAATCAAGTTGGAAAACACTCTGCAGGATATTATCCAGGAGAACTTCCCCAACCTAGTAAGGCAGGCCAACATTCAAATTCGGGAAATACAGAGAACACCACAAAGATACTCCTTGAGAAGAGCAACTCCAAGACACATAATTGTCAGATTCACCATAGTTGAAATGAAGGAAAAAATGTTAAGGGCAGCCACAGAGAAAGGTTGGGTTACACACAAAGGGAAGCCCATCAGACTAACAGCAGATCTTTTGGCAGAAACTCTACAAGGCAGAAGAGAGTGGGGGCCAATATTCAACATTCTTAAAGAAAAGAATTTTCAATCCAAAATTTCATATCCAGGCAAACTAAGTTTCATAACTGAAGGAGAAATAAAATCCTTTACAGACAAGCAAATGCTTAGAGATTTTCGCCAACACCAGGCCTGCCCTACAAAAGATCCTGAAGGAAGCACTAAACATGGAAAGGAAAAACCGGTACCAGCCATTGCAAAAACTTGTCAAAATGTAAACTCCATTGATGCTAGGAA
>NW_012109130.1:311584-330102 GCF_000951045.1 Mandrillus leucophaeus
TATTCACAATAGCAAAGACTTGGAATCAACCCAAATGTCCATCAGTGACAGACTGGATTAAGAAAATGTGGCACATACACACCATGGAATACTATGCGGCCACAAAAAACGATGAGTTTGTGTCCTTTGTAGGGACATGGATGCAGCTGGAAACTATCATTCTCAGCAAACTATCACAAGAACAGAAAACCAAATACTGCATGTTCTCACTTATAGGTGAGAATGAACAATGAGATCACTTGGACACAGGAAGGGGAACATCACACACGGGGTCCTTTCGTGAGGAGGGGGTAGGGGAGAGGGATAGCATTAGGAGATATACCTAATGTAAATGACGAGTTAATGGGTGCAGCACACCAACATGGCACATGCATACATATGTAACAAACCTGCACACTGTGCACATGTACCCTAGAACTTAAAGTATAATAATAAAAAAAACAGTATATACATATGAATATAAAAAAACAAAAAAGAAATGTTTGAAAAGCAGTGATCATTTAAGTGACCCTCAGTTTGGTTAATTGACAATGATGTTGATATGAACATTCTGAGTATTTTGCAAGGACAAATTATATCATGAATTTGAAATGATTTTGAAAACTCTAAAGAGTATAATGTATAAGAGTTTACTAAGGCATTGTTATTATGCATAACAAAAGAGGAATCTCTGTTACATCAAAATGTGTTAATTAATCATAACTCAATAAAAGTACCTCGGGTGGCCAGGATAGCAAACCATCTGCAGGTTCTTGAGGAAGATACATGAAAGATACATGAATCTGTTGTCTTCCCCTATTAAGTCTTAACCTTCCAAGAGCAGGAATTGTGCCTGTTTAACTTGCTATCATATTCCCAATTCCCAGAATGGTGTCTGACACAGCAAATCTACATTTGCTCAAAAGTGAATTTATAAAGATTCTCAGAGCAATCATTTTTCTTATTAATGAATACATTGGCCCCCATCTGCAGCTTATCCTGATAAGCTGGGCTCAACCAGGGTTGAACTGTCAGAATCTTTTTATTTTTATTCTGGCACCCTGAGTGGCATTAAAGATACCAGCAGTAGTAAAGATTTTACAAAGGTAAATATGAAAGACTGCCAAAGGTGGACACTAGTAAGAACAGATTTTAATCCCTAATAAACTATTGAAATAGGGAAGAGGGCCCAATGTAAACAGAAATGAACTTCAATTTGTGCAGAAATGACTGGGTGTTTTAAAGGGTAAATAAAGGAGTAGAAAGAGAGTGAGGCAGGGGCTTGAACATGAGTCAGGAAAGTGGAATTTACAAAAAGCTGAAAGGGTAGGTTTTTCATGTGAAACTCACCTGAATTTGCTAAGTGGCACTTGTGGAAGTTAGACTCAACTCCTCCACAGCGACTAGGAGAGGGGTCCTATTTTCAAGTGTTGGCTGAAACGAACAGTAAATTATTTTGGCAGCCTTTACCTTTTCCAGTCAGAAACTGATGGGGGTTGGAATTCCCATCCTGGTGATGTGACCTTGCTTGAGTCATTAGAAAAAATGTTAGTGTTTGTTTTTTTTAATAAGGGTTGGTTAATGGGGTGGACAAAATCATTTATCAGAGAGTCTGCTCAGGAGTCTGACTAGTATTCAGTCATGGATAGGACCTTTGTTAGTCGCCTACTTTGATTTTCCTTGGAAACCAACTTAGCTTTGGTGTATATGGTTTTACCTTCCTTAGGGTAAGAACTACAGAAAAAAAAAGACTAATTTAAATTAAACAGAATTTGATCCTCCAAAGTCTAGAGCAGTGGACTCAAGTCTCCTTCTCTGTGCTTCCTTTTCCCTGGTCCCCACAAAGGCCTTGTGGATCTTTTCAGAGAATCTTCCTTTCAAAATAGGGGGAAGCCCCAGAGCTGTTTTACCAAACCAGCTGTTTAGCATTTTATAGAAGAAATATGAAGAGACGATCAAGATTCAAAGGGATAAAATCCTCCAAGAAAAGACACCATGAGATCAAATAAAGATTCATTGATTAGCTTGTTTGTGTTCTCTGAAGATGCTGCCCTTCTTGGAATAGTGGTTCAAATTACTGTTCTTGGTCAATGTCTTAACTCCCCTACTAGGGCATAGTTTTTGGAAAAGCCTTGACTACCGCTTAGAAGTTTGGAACTACAATACACAGGGCCGTGAAAGGAAATAATAAATAATACGCTTGAAAGGATCTGGAATTCTTAGCTCCTGTAATCTGACCCTCCTGTTGTTTACATTAAGACCTGGTTTGAGAATTGCTGCATTGACAATATTTTTAGACCTTTGACTTCTGTGTAAATTGCAGGATGCCTTTTGTAGTGAATGAAATTACTTTGTAACCTCCCTCTGCCTAAGACCTTTCCTTGGCGTAGAAGAGAGAAGAAATAATTCCTCATCTGACAACTTGCTTAAGAGAATGATCTGTCAAAATAGAGAGTTAGTTTTGGTTTTCACCTTGGCTGGATTGTATTTGTCACCAAGGATTACATTGCCAAGGCTTCAGTGCAGACAGGAAAAACATGCTTCTTCCTTTGTTGCTTCCCCTCATTGGCACTTGCTTGCAAATGCTCGTTAAGGGAGAGCAGAAATGTTTCAATAATTATGGAATGTCCAAGAGAACTGTTTAATTCTAAGAAATGCATTTGTTGTCCCAAGGCTAGTTCTTTCCTTCACCTCTATTCTGCTCTTCCTCTGTCACCACTCATATTCTAACACTTGAATTACAAGCTCAGCCTTACAGAGGTGAAAAGTAATCATATCAAATTGGAAATGGACAAGATCTTAGAAAACATTTTATATAGCTCCTAAATTTTACCAAAGAGAAGCCTGGGGCCATCCAAAAGCAAGGGTTCTTTTTCAATCACAGCTCCACCAAATCTAAACTTAACAAATGTTTATGCATTTCTTACTGGGTGAAAGACACTGTAAAAGCTGCTATGAGAGACACAAAGATAAGACCAGAATCTTACAAATGTGAATGGGTAAGGAAGATAGAAAAGAGAATGCTTACAGCTAAGCATACAAGAAAACATAAAGCTGATGTAAGCAGCATAAAATTAAAATGCAGGGAAAGTAATTCTTTTCAGCAAAGGATGAAATTTTGTTAAAGACATTAAACAATATAATGGCTATAACAATGGAATGTGTATGGCCTGGTATTAGTCATTTAGTAGACTGCAGCAATAATACAAACCACCCTCCTACTCGTAAGCAGATATATAAAAACATATAAATCGTGGGTTGTTGACATCAATACTGTAGCCTCTGTGCAGTAAAACTCTCTTTAAACAGCAAGTATTTCAATATTTATAGATTTTTTATTTATTCTCTCTGCTGGTCAGAACTGTATTGATTTTAAGCAGATTTAATCACTAAAGAAGTATGACTTGTTCATAGCAGAAAGTAAACCAACTTGATTAATTTAGAAGAAACTTTTCTTCATCTACAGTAAAACACCTAAATTTGTACATCCTATAAATAAAATGTAATTAGTGACCAAAGCAAGTTCATGGAGTGTAAGAAAATTGTTTTTCCACACGTTTCACTTAACATCAGATTAAGGCTCAGAGAAAGCGTTTAATGTTAACATTTCTGGGTATGGCTAGCCAATGTGCTAATCAAAACCATGTGAACACACCTGTAATCCCAACACTTTGAGAGGCCGAGGTGGGTGGATCACGAGATCAGGAGATCGAGACCATCCTGGCTAACACGGTGAAACCCCGTCTCTACTAAAAATACAAAAAATTAGCTGAGCATGGTGGCAGGCGCCTGTAGTCCCACCTACTTGGGAGGCTGAGGCAGGAGAATGGCCTGAACCTGGGAGGAGGAGCTGGCAGTGAGCCGAGATCGCGCCACTGCACTTCAGCCTGGGCGGCAGAGTGAGACTGTCTCAAACAAACAAACAACAAACAAAAAAACCATGTGAATTCGTGTGAGAATTCAGAATTCACATGGAAATCCTTGGCAAATCGATGAATGTGTGGGCTGGCTGCATCATAAGAGATCAGGACTGGTGGTGCAGATTTGAGTATGTTTGAGTATCTGTCCTGAAGAGATGGGAGAGTGGAATTCATTAAATGAGGTTAAATCTATGAGAGAAAAATTATGGAAACAATAGGAACAAGATCAACAATAATAGTGACTAATCATTTTTGAGCAATTACTACATGACAAGCATATCATGTATTTACCCAGATGTTTCTATGGGGTATATTTTTATCTAAATTTTTCACATAATGGGACCAAGACTCAGAGATGTTAGGTAAATTTTTAGAATCATACAAGTAATAAATTACAGGGATGGGACTGGGACAAAGTGGACTCACTTGTCCCTATGTGGCTGGAACTTTCTCAGTTTTAACGCTGAAAGTCAACTATCGCAGAAACTCCCTCAGTGCCAGGAAAACTGGTATCCACAGTTTCTGGATTACAAAGCTTAAGCTTTCAATTGGTATGCTATACTTCTTCCACTAGGGAGAAAGAGAAGAAAGGATCAGACACGGAAACTTAGGATATGTAAATAATTTTTTTTAATGAGAGATAATTATAAAGTCAATACTCATAGAACTATATCTGGCTTCTTGGACCATTGTATCTGCAGCACTTAGCAGTGTATCTGGCATGCAGTAGATGTTCAATAAATATGCAGGGAATTCATTTACTCATTGATGAGTACTAATGACTAATGAAGAGGTAATAGGATGAAGAGGGCAATATTATATTTCAGAAGGGTCACAGAGAGAACTCTTAGACTGAAATAATAACAATATTTGTTATAATATTTTTTAAGCAAGAGCGATGATTTTGCAAACAAGTAGTTATGAGAGACTTCAAGATTTAGCCTTTGAGAAGAGGGTCTCACGGAAGCTTACAGACATTCGGGAAGAATGAAAATGAGTAAATGGGGATAGCTACTAATTGTAGATACTAGGAAATAAAATCTGAATCAAGGAAATAGTGAGCCAAAACAGTGTTTTATTTTTCCTTTGTCAAAAGAGAGAGTCTCCTTAATTAAAAGAAAGGGGAAGATTCATTGTAGAGTAAAGAAATTATACACCAAACAAAGGAACACCATAGGAAAGGGTTTCTTCCTGACTTAGGAAAGGTTTGGGGCTGGAACAGTGAGTGAAGAGTTAATGCTAAAGGAGTGTTGAAAATTCTTCCTAAAAGATACATAGCAGCATCTCAAATAGATGAAGCTATCGCTCACTTATCTCTTCCTTTAGTCTTTGTCTTTTCAGACTGAACATCTTGTGTTTTGCCAAAGTGAGATGAGTTTGAGCCCCTCATCACGCTAATGGATCTCTTCTGATGTGTTCTAACTGTGTCAACCTCATTCTTCATAGTCTGTGTGCTAAAGGAAATACAATATCCAAGTGTGGTATGGCCAGCACATGATAGAGCATGGCTGCCACTACTTATCCTGGATTTGAAATTTATTGTGCAGGTTCAAATTTCATGAGCCTTTTATTTTGCAAGTTACATCAGACTTCAGATTTTGCTACTTGATTATTTTACTTATTTTGCTAATGTGTAACGTGTGTATTTCCCCCCATAATTTTCTCTCTGCCACTGTATATAAAAAAAAAAAAAAAAAAAGCAATTCTGCTTTAGCTATTGGAGAGGGATCTGTGCTCTAGTTTGTCTGTCATTAATAAACCCCCAAGCTCTGTTCTCATTTCTGAGCCACTCATAATGATTTCCAAGTAGGAACACACACACAGCTGTATCTTCCAACCCTAGGTAAAATTTTGTTTTCTGACACATCACCTGTTTTGAGTTTGAAAATAAGACTAGTTGTGCTGTAAAAGTTATTCAGGAAAGAAGAATATGGAGTAATGAAAAAGTTCATCCCTTTAACCTGTTACTAAACTATTGGTAAAATGTTTCCTTTGATTTCTGAAATCAACCTGTAGACGTGTTAGCTCCCGAGGCAAGTACTAATACACTGGTTATGCTATTAAAACTTCTGCAGAGCCATTTGTCTTGAAGGGTAGGAAAACTGAATGTAGATTGGGATTGGTTTGATTGCTGCTGATCTAAACATCTCTGAATTATACTTTCTTACATGCCCAAGTAACCTAAAAACCTCACATCAAAGATGAAAGCAGATTGACTTGATACAACTAGACTTTTTTAAAGAGCAAAAATGAGTACAATAATAACAGCTTTCAAAAATTGTGAAAATGCTAATGCAAGAAAATTAGTTCAAATGCAAGCTTAGCCATGGAATTTTATTGAAAAAAAATTCATTCAAGCATGAAGCATTTAAATAATGAATTTATAAGAAGAAACACAGAGAGATCACAGTCAGCCATTATTTACAATAAGAAAAACAAGTATGTTCTAATGATAATAGATTTGAGTACGAAATACTCAAATACTTCGTCTAATTTTTATTTCCTTGCCTGTTTGTCATTGGGAGGCCTGTCTGATGATTTGGGTAAGTCTCATGGGTGAATAACTTTGTGTTTGCTCAGCACAGAACAACAGTTGCAATATGTAAATAGGGTGCTTCTTCCCGTTGGATGCCTTGGGATATGTATAATAGATTAAGTTGGCTTTGTGCAGAGCAAACAGGTCTGTATTACTAAGAATATGAATAATGTTGGTTTCCATAATTGCTAACATCTGGCTTTCCATAAATCTGTTAAATTGCATGGAAGCAGAATTAGATTTCTGTATCATAAGTAAAGCAATTACATGGAACTCTGTAGGCAATATGGTCCTATATTCAACTGTGAAATCTTTGCATTCTGGAGAAGTGAAAGCAAATCCTGGTTTTGCGCCCTGTATTTATTGTGCACAATAGCTATGTTTATCTTTAAGCTCAGGCTTCTTAATTTATGAGAGAAAATCACTACCAATATATTTGCAACTTTGTAAATGCCAAATAACCAAATATTTTAAAAGCATAATATAGCCAGGCATTAGTTGTCAATTTAGAGATTATTTTAGAGAAAGCCATAAATTACAGACCCTTTTGTAGCCACTGGTGGTGGCTGGGTTGAAATTATACTTCCAGACAATTTCTGGAGCCATTTGTTAATGCTTCCTCTGCTCTTGTTCTCAAGCGTTTGACAGAAAATCAAATGTTTTTTTTCCTGGGCAAGGGGCAGGGCATTGCCCCTTCTCCAATATGGTTACTAATTTGCTGTATTTTTTTCTACTTTAAATTAGACCCAAGGGCCTTCACAGATGAGAACTCAACAACAAAATGTGTTCCCTGAAGGGCAGGGTTGTGATTATGCCTTATGCTTATTGAACACTCTAGAGACCGAATTTTGGCAAAGTAGGCATTATAATAGTCTCAGTCTGTGGATTTCCTAAGAAAGTTAAATCGAATAAATAAATTGAACATCCATATAGTATTCTGTTATACTCGGCACTGGGGAGAGAAAGAGAAATAAAATTTAGTGTCTGCCCTCAATGAGCTCACTCTCTCTGGAGGTAGACATATTAAACATGGAACTCCTGAGAGGTGAATGCAAGGATAGAATTGTGTATAAGGTACAGAGAAAGCAAAAAATCTGTAGTGACTGTCTTGCCATATAAGAGATGGTGATGCTTAACCTGAATTTTTAAGACTGTGTAGGAGTGAAAATAGTACAGGAAGGAAAGTGCTTATCAATTAATTAATTTATACCTTATATTATTCCCTATAGGCCAAGAAAAAGTAAAGAGAGAGAATACTCTCATAATAAGAAAAAACATGTTTTAAGACACAGTTGCTTCACAGGAAACAATATGGCCTCTTTGTGGATTTCCCATTGCTTTTTTAAAAAAATTCAGTTAACAAATACATTTTATATATATTTATGGTATACAACATGATGTTTTGAAATAGGAATACATTCTGGAATGGCTAAATAAGCTACATTATATATATATATATATACACACACACATACATATACATTATACACTTATTTTTTGTGACAAAAATATTCTCAGCAATTTTCAAGACTACAATACCTTGTTATCAACTACAGTCATCATGTTTGACAATAGATCTTCTTCAATTTATACCTTCTGTTAAACTGAAATTTTGTATTCATTGCTTTTGAATGAAAAGGGAGGGGACACACAAGATAACAATTGAAGTGTTAGATGACATTTATATGCTATGCTGGGTTTAAAATTTTTGGAAGACCATGCATTGGGTGGGTATAGTGTATATAGAAGATAAATGAGAGAAAAACAAAGTAACATGTCAAAGAATATACAACTGTTATGTGTAAAATGACTAATACATAGTAAGCACTCAACTAAAAAGTAAGAGCTTGGTTTCAAACATTGGTCACCATACTCCCACATTTAAAACTCCTTTTAGTTGAGAAGAATAAGAGAAATGAAAGAAGATTGAAGAGATAAGAGAGGCTATATGAAAGGAGCACAATATGTTCAAATAGAAATAAACTTAGAATGGGGTGTGCATGACTAGTAACAGTGAGCAGATATAGTGAGCCTTGATTTTAGTTGACTTGGCATACAGGCATCTTAATTTGGGATCTTTTCTGTAATTTTCAAAGGAGAAATCATTGTTCACTAATGAAATGTCTTGACTAAAACTAATATTGGTAAGACAAAGCCAAAAAGTAGATCTTGGAAAAAAAGTGTCTTCTAGAAATATTAGAATTTCTTAATGTCATCTACTTTATATTGCATGATGTGCAAAGAAACTTGCACATAGCAGATAGACTAAAACCAAGTAAACTCGTAGACACTTCCTGAATGGTCTCAGACACTAAGTCTCAGTACTTCTACTAATGAGTAGAAGTTACTCAGTAATATATTTCATCTCAGTTTAAGGGAGACATTTTCAAAAGAGTTATTCAAAGGTGGAATCCGGTATTTTGTAAGGTAATGGAACGCCTTTTGGGGAAGGACTTAAGCCAGGGTTGGACAGGTTTGTGTTTGAGATGTTGTTAAGGTCGCTCAAGCTTTAAATGTCAGAATGGGCTGACTGGATTTATGTTTTTATTCCATTCTTACTGTCAATAAAAGAGCAGGACAGTATATTTATGTCTTGCATCAGCATCCATCCATGTAGCTCTGATATTATTTTTTATGCATGGGCAAATATTCTCCTGGCCATTACGATAGTAAGACTTTGATTATAAAAGGCACCTACCAAGAATTGTTCCCACTTCCTTCAAACTTTGGTGGTAGGATCTAGGAGCAGTCTAATTGTCTCAAGGTTGCCCAAATTGCCCACTTGTTCCTACTCAGTGGCTAATATATTCACATCTTTTCTAAAAGACTCAGATCTGCATGGTGGTATATGCATACTGTTAATGAATTAACTGTTTATGGCCTCTGGATGAAATCGTTCTTAAGAATATCCTAAGAGAGCTTCCTAACTGCTAGTGGATGTTTTAGTAATTGGAGTCGGGCAGCTAGCTGTAGGTTTGGGTCTCAGATCAGCCACTCACTAGCTGTATGACAATGGTCATGCTATTTAAGTCTATAAACCTCAGCTCCATTATTTGCAGAATAGGAATAAGGACAGATCCTCCCACACAGAGCAGAACTGACTTGCAGTGTAAATGAGATAATGTGTGTGAATAGCTTGGCACAGTACCTGGCACGAGGTAAACGGTCAATGATGTTAGTTAATGCTGCTGTAAATGATGGTGGTTTGTTCTCAGTTCCCTTGGCTAGATTCTAAGCCTCTGTGCTTCCTATATTGCAGACATCGATGAATGTGCCTTAAGAACTCACACCTGTTGGAACGATTCTGCCTGCATCAACCTGGCAGGGGGCTTTGACTGTCTCTGCCCCTCTGGGCCCTCCTGCTCTGGTGACTGTCCTCATGAAGGGGGGCTGAAGCGCAATGGCCAGGTGTGGACCTTGAAAGAAGACAGGTGTTCTGTCTGCTCCTGCAAGGTGAGGCTGATGTGGTGCAGCAGAAATTGAAACTGTTCTTTCTCTTCTTCCCTCACTTTTCTGCCTCCCTACCTCTCTCCCTCTGGCTGTTGACTGTAGTTCCCAAAGAGGCTTCTGTTCTTACCTACACTACAGCTAATGATGATGCTAAGGGGTAGGGAAACCTGCTTTGAATTGATTGTGTTCTTAGTGGAAAGTGAGGTGTGAGATTGAGCAGGAACTTCAGGGAAGGGGAAGCAGGGCAGAAAAGCCAATGATAGTCCTCCCACTGAAAGCCTACAGTGCCTTTAAGGTTGGTTGGGTGAGAGTTTTAATGAGCCCTCATCCCACACTTATACAAACTTGCTGATTAAAACTACTCTTTGCTTAAAATAACCACCTGCATGAACTTGCTCACTTTATGACATCATCTAGAAAAGCAAGGCCAATAGACTTGCATCCAGTGCTGAGACAGGTGAATTTTCATTTTGAACAAATGATAATGATAGTATGAGGCCTCTTAGAAATTGATGTCTTCTTTGTTATTCTCAGTGATGGGCCATTCCTTATATTAAGTTGTTTGGGAGTGAGTTTAATGCTTATGAAAATAAAATTCTGTCATCATTTGGTTTTGCTTTATGCTTTGCAAAATGGATCTATTAAAGTGTTTGATCTCTTTGTGTTTTATTTTTTCTTTTATTGATCTTGCCTATTTATTTTCCTTTGTTATTGCTGTACTGTAGCTCTTGCCTTGTATGTCTATGTCTGTTGGGATGAGACTATTTAATCTTGAGCTTTATGGGCATGGGAACCAAGAGAAATTACTTGCTTAGTAGCCTCTTAGAGAGCCAAGTCTCCTGATAAATTCCCAGTGTGCTCCCAAGAAACAGAACTGAAATGAGCCTTAAGAAATCATCCAGTTCATCCACTTGCCTTCACCTGCCACACATTCACAGACCTGGGGCCACCTAGTTAGGAGGGCCATGTTATCAAGTGCTAGATCATTACCCCCAACACCTGTTTTTTCCCCTTTCACTTAAACCTAGTTTCCCACACTCCAATCTAGGTTTGTTTTCCCTTATTGGAGCACTTGCTATCTTTCAGCCACCCTGAAATTTAAAAAAAAAGCAGCAGCATGTTTACCTTTTACAACATTACTTTAAAAGACAGTGAAACTGAATTTCCATGGGATAAAGTAACTTGCCCTAAATATTAGAGATATAAATGTCTAAGCTGTGACTTGAACTCCACTTGCTTGGCTCAGAGTTCATAGTTTTTCCATCTTGTCAGATGTCTTGTAACACTCTACAGATGATATTTATTGGTGTATTTTAAACTAATTAGGTAACTGGAAATCTAACTTGACTGAGTTCAGACTTTCAACTCAGACTTTCGACTCTCAACTTTCAACTAGATTCCATGTACTTCCTTGTATCTAAGTGACTGGTGAGACATTCCCTCAAGGGGTTTTGAAGTTATTAAGTATAGTATTTAACTACATGGTGCTGACTCAAAGGGCAAAAATTTTTTAAGGAAGAAAAATCTCATCATGGGCTAGAATATTTCCCTAATTCTTTATGGAAGAGGATGGCAATTAGGTCTCCCATTCAGCCAGCAGAATCGGGGTGAATTCTTTGCTAGATCATTTCAAGAAAATGTTGTGTTATTAAACTTTTGAGGATGATCATTACATATCCCCACATCCTTTTTGGGCTTTCTAGGTCCCCAGTCCCTGGGGAATAGGCAGAGGACATTAGTGGAGTCTTGACTAGTATGAGAGTAAAATTCTTCTTTCAGTTTTTGTTTTATTTAAGCCATAATGAAGCAGGAAACTTACTAATCATTGAAAATTTCCCAGAGCTTCTTTAATTAACTGTGTTAATAATCCAAGCAACCTAAATTGATTATTCTGTTTTGAATCCTAAAGTGTTTCCAAAGTCTTACGAGAATTAGACTGAAATTGCCACAGGGGATAAGCAATTCTTGTAATCTAATTTTGTTAATATGATGCACCTTCACTGCAAACCACCCCAATTTCTGAATAAAGTACAGGCAGATTTCTGTACATAAATCTTTTGTTTGTTTGTGTTCTACATGTACTCATAGCACAGTTTCCCAGAGGTTGTGGAGGAGGAAGAGAGCCTGGTTTAGGAGCTGAATTAAGAATCCTAAATCAGATTCTGTAAGTCACCATTATAAAATGAACTGTTTGTGGCCTTCCTTATTTGTTTCTATTATTCGAAGTTGAAAGTGCTCTATTTCAATTTGATAAAAAATATCTCCAATGTTTACACATCCAAATGGATGACTGTAATGGCATCATCTTGGAAGCTAAGAAATAAAACCAAGGTTGGGGTATAAAGTACTATCTTTTCAATCATATCCTTGATGTTTCAAATTTAAATACCATCAAACTATGCAACCACAGAATTACACAAACCAACAAAAGGTCAAGGCTTACTGCTGAAAGAAGTAGAGTTACGATTCTTTTAAAAGGCTACTTTCCCTTCTGAGAGTCAGCACACCAGGTTAGCTACTAGTGTTTCATGGTAATTGAAAAAAAGGCCTTGAAACATGTCCACAGATGAATAGAGTTCAATGATGAAGCTAGGCTGGCATAAATGGATTTGGGCTTTTGTTTAGATGCTATGCACTTCCTTGGCAGTGACAATGTTTTTGTGCATCTTTAGACCACCTAGTTAATTAGGTACAGAAAGGTTGCTGCACAGCTTAAAACTTATGTCCCTCCAGCATTATTTAAACCACAGAAACCCAGAAGAAAAACGGTTGTCTTTCTCGGATTGATCCCTAAATCTTGGTTACAGGCCAGCTTCTTTTCACAGATACCCATCTGTGGCTCTTCCATTCATAAATTTGTCCAGGACTTTAGGAAGACATCTTTAGTTTCTGCCTGTGCTACATGGGAAAGTAGTGACATCCCCAGCTTATTCGTTTCCATGAAATGTAGTATTTTAGTATGAGTAGTTGTGTTTATGTTGCAGATCGTGGAGATGAAGATGGAAATGGATACACAAACAACCACTTGTCATATATGGTAGAGCTATGAAAAATTTGCTGTGGTAACGCAGAAAGGGGAAGCATAGTTGGTTTTACATTCTTGGATTCAACCAACCTCAGATCAAAAGTATTTAAAAAACAAAGATAATGCAAATTGAAAATGATGAAATATTTCATTAACATCCTGTTAGGTATTATTAGTAATCTAGAGATGATTTAAAGCATATGGAAGGATATGCATAGGTGGTTTGCAATACTATGCAGTTATATGCAAACACTATGCCATTTTATTTAAGGGACTCGAGCATCTGCAGATTCTAGTATCTGTGCAGAGGTCCTCGAACCAATCCCCCAGAGATACTGAGGGACGACTGAATGCTCTACTCTGGGAAGATGCAGAAGCGAACAGGGAAAGCCTTTCACAGAGGATGTGATCTTTGAAGGGGACCTTAAAGGATGAGGAATTTAATCAAGTAGAGATGTAGGAGAAGGTGAATCCCAAACAAAAGGGAACTGTAAGAGCAAAGATGCAGAAGTGTAAGAACGTATGTTGTGTTAGAAATATGAAGTGAATGATGAGCTTAAAATATCAAGAGCAAAAAGAGTACAAGAAGGGTATAGTCACTGATGAGCTGGGAGATTAAGGCTGAAGACGGAGCCAGGCCATGGAATTTAGACTTCATCCTGTGGGCAGCAAAGGATCATAAGAGATTTTACATTTGGAATTGGCAGGGCCCAATCAAGGTCTGATTGACAGCATGATGGATGACCTGAGCAGATAAACGCTAACTAGAAAGAAATCACTTAGGCTGAGGTAAAAGTTCAGAGGAGTAAAGATGAAAACCTGAAAGAAGGATAGAGAAGTAAAATCTAATGGGAGAAAATGCAGAAGTGAAAAATGGGTCCTGATGACTGATGTTGCTAGAGACTTAGTGTCTGTGGTAATGTCTTCCCTATTCTCTGGGCAAAAAAGAAGCTCCTGACTAACAAGTTTGAGACATAGCTGCCCATTTTCTCAGGTGAATAGGATTCAGGTGCCATTGATAAGCGTAAGAACCAGGGTCTGCAAGTTGGGCTTGTGTGCTACTACATCTATACCTACATGTACACTTATACCTATACCTATCCTATTATGAGTAGTAACTGGATAATCTAGTGGGAAGACACCAAATTATGATGGCCAGATAGTGTTTCTATGATTTCATACAGTTAAAAAATGTAAGTAGCATTCATCTTGAAAACAATAATACTAAAGACTTGAGCAGCGTTAGTTCTTGAATTTTTCTGGGGGTTAGAGAGGAGTAGGGAAAGGGATACCATAAATAGCCAGTAAACTTCCATGTTATAATAAAGTCAGGGACGAATTACTGTGGAAAGGAAAGGTAAAGTGGAGAAGACCTTTTCCGTGCGATTGCCTGGAATCATGGCCATTTGACCTGGTTTATATAAACCTATTTCCAGGAACTGAAGATGGTCATGCCAGGGACACTCCCAAAAGCACTCCTGTATCCCTTTCTGGCAAGGAGGAAAGAATCTGATCTACAAGGAGCGGTCAGCACACTGGTCCTGCCTTCCTAAGAATTGCACTTACTCACAGGAAGCAACCAGGGAAGAGTCTGGCCTGTGCCTGGGGCCAGGATAGAAGTAACCTCTCTGAATTCCAGAAAACTGCTCATAAAAATGCTTTACCTTGCTCTTTGAACCCAATAGCAGCATTATAAATATTTTCTTATCTATGGTGGTTTTGATGGTTGGAGTTAGCTGTGCAAGCTGCAAGATTGTGTTTCTTTTCCTTGGAAAGAGGAACTTATTTGGTAGGTTTCATTTGGCACTCAAAACTCTAGGGGTCCCGTAAAGGAACAGGGTGTCTCTTTCTGTTTCCCCAATTCTTTCAGTTCAAAACCCTGCTTTGTCTTTGCAGGAGCTTGAATGTTACACCATGCTACCTCCCCATCTGACTGGGTGATGTTGTTTCTCCATCAATGATTTTGAAGCTTTGCACCAGAATCACCTGCAGAGCTTGTGAAACTTTGATCACTGGCTCTACCCTCAGTATTTTCTCGTTCAGTAGATCTGGGGAGTGGTGGGGGTGCAAGAATTTGCATTTTTCAGTAGTACCCAGGAGATAGTAATGCTGCTGGTTTGAGGGCTGCCACTTTGAAAACCTTTGCCCCAAGAATCCTTCCGATACCACTTTATCTAAGATTAGTTTTTTTCTATCCCCTAGCCTCCTCATGATGCAAAGATGCATCATAGTGAAAAATCATTGTTATGAAAGTTCAGGTTAGGGATAAGTTTCTGTTTTGTTATTAGTTTTCTACATGGAAAAGGCATTTCCCTCTCTGGGCTTAGTTTCCTCTTCATTAAAATGAGATAACTGGATAAAATGACTGCTAAATGTCTTTCTACCCCAGGTGTTAGGACTAAGGGACTAGTTTGTGGGCTGTGACCTGAAAGCAAAATTAATACTTTGTAAAAAGATTGGAAATCACAGCTCAATTTGTATGTGAGAAAGTAGAATAGGTGCGTCTAGATTACCAGCCCTAATTTCATAGTCTATATCAGGCATCAGCAAGGTTTTTTCTTTAAAGGGTCATGTTGTAAATATTTCATGTTTTGTAGACCGTAAAGCTTCTGTCCCAAATACTCAATTCTGCCATTGCAGTGTGAAAAAGACCCACAGGCAAAATGTAAATGGACAAGGGAACTTGTGTTCCAATAACACTTCATTTACAAAAACAGGCATCAGGTAGAATTTGGACCATGGGCATCAGTTTTCAACCCAAAGTTTATATTACTGTTTTACAGAAATAATCTGACCTATGTCTACCTTCTTGATTTAAAAGTTTCAAAACTCTATGGCAGAAAAAAACATGAGTGATATTATGTAATCTGGAGCAAATCTATCAGTGTGTTGACTATTCAGTATTAAAATTTATAATTAATAGCAAAAAACCTATAATTTTTCCATGGCATAAGAAAAAAATATATTTTTTATTTGATAGGAAAGTTTATTTCCCTGCTTTTTAAAATTCAGAAGCATTTTAACTATTACAATAGTAATTAATTGCTTATCGTTGAACTTGCAGTATAGAATTCCATCAAAACAGTTTCTGTGGCAGAAGATTGCGAAAATACATCTTTGGCATATAAGTCGGGATTGTTCAAACCACCCATGGGATAGAGATCAAGCTCTAGAAAGAGCCTCAAAGATCTCTGACAAAAGGATTACTTATCGTCAGTGGGATCCATACTCTCCCCAAATTTAGTTTCTAGTGCGATTGTGCTCTGTGAGCTGATGCTTTGTAATGGCATTCTCATTGTATTAATGGAGCCACCTGTGACATTTTCATTATTAAAAATGATTTTCTTGACAGTTACCCTGTAATTCAAAGGGAAAGTGAACATTGCCATTGTTCTGCAACATGTTAGAAGCTAAGAGGGTCCTATTTGGCATTTTCACATAATTGATGAGATGTGAAATTGCTTTATTTTGTACTAACCCTGGAGGCTATCCATTTGTTCTTATTCATTCTTTTAATCAGCACGCGAGAAGAAAACTGACATTCTTATCGAGTCTCATAGACTGTTGTGCAGTAACCTCTTCTGAAAGAATTTATCCCTTTGTTTGATGCCGGCCGCAGACACAGCCACGCTGGTTCCCGAGGCATGATCCTTCTACCCTTGGGAAGAGTGATAGTGTGCCATTGGAAGCTGAGCTGATCAAATGGTTTTATGTTGTAGCTATCATTACTTTGCTTAGTTTTTGTTGGTTAAAGTAAGTCTTCAGGGAGTCATTTGGGGCCATGGTGACACAAGCAAAATGTATTAGTGAGTTAAAATAATATGAGCTGTATGAGTTAAAAATATGAGTTAAAAATATATGAGCTGTAAACCAAAGACCTATTGTTGGAAAATTCCTAGGATCAGGACACTTCCTTGTCCTGACTAGCTGGATTCTCTGATTCAATTCACTTGCTAAAATATAGACTCTCTTGCTTTCTCTCTATGTACCCGTTTGCATATGCATGCAAATGTATATATGTGTGTATAATCTTTCATCTCTTGATATTTTTGGAACACCACGATTTCTTGTTATTTGTACAGTAAAAGATCCAATGCACACAATGTATTTTTCAACCTGTTGTTACATATGTAGCTGGCATGTCTCCTTTCAATTCTCCTTAAAGAATATAAAGCTTTTAAGGTTTCCACTTTAGCTGACACTAAATATCTCAGCAAGCTCTGTCTGATTATTCAGCGTTGTTATGGATAAAGTAGATAAAGACCCTGAGGGCAAGTCCATCAAGTTTTCAGATGTCACTAAGCTGTGAAGGAGGGTGAGCTATAGTAGATGACAGAAATAGCATTTGCAAAACATTATGACAGGAAGGAGAGATGAAATGGATCTAACAATATGAAATGCAACAGAGATAAACATCAAGTTGTATAGTTGCTGCCCCTAAACAGCCAACTGCACAAGATGAGATAGGGCTTAATGAGGTTTTAGTCTTCATTAAGCTCAATATTGGCCAACATTATGGTTCATTCAAAGAAAGTAAATACAGTCATGCATCACTTAATGACAGGGATACATTCTAAGAAACGAGTCATTAGGCTTTTTCCTCACTGTGTCAACATCATAGAGTATATTTAAACAAACCTAGATGGAATAGTTTACTACACACCTAGGCTATTTGGTATAGTCTATTGCTTCTAGGCTATAAACCTAGACAGCATGATACTATACTTAATATTGTAGGCAACTGTAACACTGTGGTATTTGTATGTCTAAACATAGAAAAGGTACAGTAAAAATACATATAAAAGACGAAAAATGGTATACCTGTATGGAACATGTACCATGATTGGAGTTTATGGGACTAGAAGTTGCAGTAGGTGAGTCAGTGAGTGAATGTTGGGTGCATGTGAAGGCCTAGGATATTACTGTGCACTTCTGTAGACTTTATGAACCTTGTATACTTAGGCTACACCAAATGTTTTTCTTCAATAAATTAACCTTAGCTTATTGTAACTTTTTTACTTTATAAACTTTTTAATTTTTGCAACTTTTGACACTTGTCTAATAACACTTAGTTTAAAACACAAACACATTGTACAGTTGTACAAAATATTTTCTTTATATTATTCCATAATCTTTTTCTATTTTTAATTTTTTAAAACACGTATTAAACATTTTTTTCAAACTAGGACACAAAAACACATCTTAACCTAGGTCTCCACAGGGTCAGGATTATCAATATCACTGTCTTTCACCTCCATATTTTCCTCCATGTGTTATCCCACTGGAAGGTCTCCAGGGACAGTAATACCCACAGAGCTGTCATCTCTTATGATAACAATGCCTTCTTCTGGAATACCTCCTGAGGACTTGCCTGAGGCTGTTTTAGTTATCTCTTTTTTTATAAGTAGAAAGAATACATTCTAAAATAATGATTGAAAAAGATGGTATACCAAATACATAAACCAGTAACCTAGCCATTTATCATTATCAAGCAGTATGTACTGTAAATGACTGTAGGTGATATATTTTTATACAACTGGCAGCTCAGTAGGCTTGTTTACAAAGGCATCATTACAAACACGTGCGTGAGTAATGCACTGCATTATAC